>NC_140584.1:597771178-598342157 GCF_964204655.1 Triturus cristatus | reverse complement strand
AGACATCCAAAACACTGCTGAAGGCAATCACTGACGCACACACATTGTGCAACATTTCTTTACGTAATACACGTTTTGTAATAGAAAATTCACCAACATTGCATAAAGGTTCAACATGAGGATAAATGTTTGAAACCAATACTTTTCTTTGCATTTATGTCACAGTCCCAGGAAACATCTACATACACACATTTCATCAACTAGAAGTAGCCCTCAGAAATTTGAAATCATGTTAGAAGTCAGGCATCAACGTGAAAGCCTCAAAAACAATGCACCATGCATTGTGATTGTTGTGTGTCACTTGTGCTTTACCTATTGCCATAGCAATGTGTCAGTAAACAAACATGTTTGAGAAGGAAAGGTGACACTCTAGTAGGAAAGGTGACACTATAGTACGAAAGGTGACTATGTTTTGAAAGGTGACTTTTCTGTACTAAACGTGACTCTTTTGCATGGAAAGTCACAAATTACCGCTAAAAGTGGTGTTTGAGTAGGAAAGGTGACTCTATAGTATGAAAGGTGACTTTTCTGTTCTAAACATGACTCTTTAGCATGGTAAGTCAAGCATTACCACTAAAAGTGACGTTTAAGTATGAAAGGTGACTTTTCTGTACTAAACGTGACTCTTTAGCATTGGAAGTCACGCATTACCACTAAAAGTGACGTTTGAGTAGGAAAGCTGACTCTATAGTATGAAACGTAACTTTTTTGTGGTAAATGTGAACTTTTTGTAGGAAAACTGGTGCTTTACTACTAAACGTGATGCTTGGGTGGAAAGAGTGTCAGGTGGAAGCCACGCATCAAACCGTCAAAAACAATGCTTTGGCCATAGTGTAACTAGCAAATTGGATATTTGTCTAGCGAAACGTCAGAAAAAAAAGGCGCTTTAGTAGGAAAATTGACGCCTCGATCGGAAACGTGATGCATCCACTCAGGAAAGTGTGAAGTTTCTTTCACTTTCACTTACTGTCTTTTAGTCTCTGCTGACTGGTGGAGTTGTTTGTTGTTTGCTGGAGACTTTGGTGCTTTTTCCTGGTCTTGGTGTCAGTGTTTTCTGTGTCAGGCCCCGAAATTGTCCCAGGTGTCCTATAATTGTATTTTGTGTTGTTCTGTGTAGTGTATTGTGGGGTGTTTGTTTGAATAGAGGTTAATAGGTAAAGGGGCATGGTTATGGGATAGTGGTTTTTAGGTCTCAGGCGAGACATTTAGAAAGCGGGTTTTGAAAGTGCTACCCAGAGGCAGCTGACCACCAGCTTGCTGTTACGCGCACAAGCGCGCGCAGCCACCAGCTTTCAGCGCCCGAGGCGCCATCTGGACCCTGATTACTTTCACTTTGCCGCTCCCATGTTTGCCGTCGCGCGCGCGCATCCCTGCTTTCACTTTTGCCGTCTTGTTCTTTTCTGTCTCCGCTGTATATTTTCACTTGCGATTTTCTCATCTCCATCTCTCTTATATTTATTTTTCTCTGTGGTTGCTGTTTCACTACATTTAATTCTTGCCTTTTTCATACCTTTTTCTCTTTTATTTTCCACCCTCCAGTTTGCGAATATTTCTTTTTTCCACCTTTTATGCACATACACCATTCTCTGCTCATTCAGTCCCTTGTTTTCATTTCCCTTATTCCTAGGTCTCTAACCAATTTTACCCCTCTCTTCCTAACCCCTATCTTTTCTTCCTTCTCTGGCTTCTATTGTATCCCCCAGCTTTTTAAAAAGAAAGGGGCGGGAAATGATTGGACCACTTACGGAAAGAAAAGCAGGGGAGGGCAATCTGTGTCTGCTCTTGTTAACCACAACTCTTTCCTGCTCTGCTTCAGTGTCACACTCGCTGGGCTTGTTTGAAAGCGATCCGCCATTCTAATCGGCAGCCTGTCCTAATTATCGTGCATCAGGCACACACTTGCGAGCGCCTCATTACAGGAGTCACAATGCTACATGCCCAGCCACACGTCTTCAACGGCGTGTGCCACCACCAGGCAGTGGCACTAGGGGCGCTGCAGCACATCTCCCGTCAGCGTAGAATCCAAACCGGGTAAACAGGACATCTCGCTTTGTTGTTTTTGGAAGCATCGGCCATTCAAAGGAAGCTCGACGTGTCTAGACCCGAGGCACGTAGTGAGATTTCATGTTTGTTTGTACTTTACTTTTTAAAAAAATTTATCAGCTGTTATTCCTGTTTCATGTGAAGCCACCCAGAAGCAGAGGTTTGTTAGTGGGTGTTGCCACCCTTAGTGCTTCTGTTTCATGATCATCAGATCACTTAAACCTCAGGCCGAGAACAAAATATTTATATTAGTTGTAGCACATCCTCATTAAATCTACTACTGTCTCTTATAAAGTGGTCATGCATAAGTAGACTACTTATGCATAGTACTTTTGCTTGATTAAAAAAATATAGGCCTGTAGAAGACTAAAAGCCAGCGACTCAATTATTCTTGTGTGCATTAAAAACAAGCATTGGCATAGCCAATAGGTGTCGCCCTTGGGACCTTATAAGTGTTTAGCCATGCAACAGTTGATGTTGTTGCAACAAGTATATTGCGCTGCATAACTAAATACTTATAAGGTCCCAAAAGCGAGACCTATTGGCTATGGCAATGCTTGTTGTAGATGGGGTTAGAATGGCTAGGGGGTGTAGGAAGATGTCGGGCAGGGCTAAGAATCTGATGGAGGAGCCGTTTGGGAACCAACTTTGGCTGCTGGTTAAATATTTGCCCAATATGAGTGCAAGTGGAGGCAGGGTAAGTCTGGGCTACCCAACCCAAGACAGGTTGCACAACTGGGAGAAGGTACGCTTTCAAATGCCAAGAATTATTGGCGCAGAACGGACTGGCCACCAATACAAACACTGGTTGACTGATATCACAAGCCGGGAGCAGGATCTCCTGGATCACCTGAAGATAGAAGTTGGTGAGGCTGTTGGTACATTCCTACATACCATTAGCTAGTAGCCAGTACCTGTTTAGCTGTAGCAAAATACTCTTAACAGTTTTGTAATTAGAAGGGCCAGATATGTATATATATGATACCTGGAGGCCCACTGGAGGTTTATAATGTTGATGAATTAATTATTGAGTTGATGCAGACCCCACGAGAGGGGAAGAATTGCCTGTAAGCTACTACGTGTCCCAGCATGCAGGACATGTGATACTCACCGGGAAGGCCCACCAGGGGGAGATAAATTGATGGACATGCACGAGGACAGTCAACTTATTATAAATATATATATATACATATAGATATGCATATATATACATATATATATATATATCTATATGTAAATGCCTCGCGCTGCAAGCAACACAAGGAAGAGTTGCACTCAGGATCTTGTGAAAGACAGGCAAAGGTATTTATTGACTTAAACCATAGGTTTCAGGGGTGTTAAAGTTAGCTGGACATTTCCCTCGTACAAAACCCTAGAAATTCCCCTGTTATAGTCAGTCCAGCAAACTATAACTCGCGCGCCCCCGCAATGCACTGCTGATGACGTCACATATTACATCACTCATGACATGGTCAGTGACATCACTGATGACATTTCAAATGACATCACTGATGACATCACTGATGACGCCATCCAGTGAGTCTGTGTTTCTGTAAAGTTTTAATATGTTTAATATATATAGGGAAAGGCCTATGGAAGAATGAGTTGGTGTATAAGTGTGTGAACGGATGATTTTCTAGGTGTGTGACTGACTCTATAAGTGAGTCATTAAATGTATCTTACTGCAGACTAGTGACTAAACTGTGTGAATGTCTGCATCTGTCTGTCTGTTGGTGTATAAGTGGCTGCAAGGTTTTGTGAATAGCTATATGAGTGTCTATATGGGTTATTGATTGGTTGTCTGAGTATCTGTATGGGTGCCTGAGTGTTTGTGTGGGTAGGGAGTGTGTGACTCTGTGCATAGATATGTGAGTGGGTGATTCTATGGGTGCATGGTTTTAAGAGTGCATCTGTGATGGACTGTATGGTTGGGTGAGTGTATGTATGGGTGTGTTAGTGATTGAATGTATATCTCAGTGGTACATGTGAGGAAATATGAATTTTTATGGTCAATTGTGTCCCCTATCTTAGACCCCAACGGCTCCATGTACATGCTACAAGTACATGTATGTTCCCTCCAGTTCCAGCTATGAAGACGCAAATACATGTGCGTCCAACGTCAACATGTCCTCTTTCAGATCCGCCATGAATGGGTCAAATATTTCATTCCTAAGTATGATTGGCCACCGACTTTATATGGTTCACTTCTCTAGTTTTCCAGTTCAGGCGAGTAGGCCCTGAATTCTGTCATCAAGCCATTTCATGCTTCTGCCTCTGAAATGCTCCAGCCTGGACCTGCATCCGTATCCGTGAACTTTGTCCTACTCCCTGCGCGGCTAACGGTGCCTGACGCGGCCTGTTGCCTGCCAAAAACTGTATTCAGCCTTCAAGTTATCTGCTCCGCTCCTCATCCAATGCATTCCTGTCTAGTAGTTTAGGTAAACATCCTTCCAGCTACCGAGCAAAGAGCTTGGCCTCGCTGTCTTTTTGCAAGTAATTCATAGCCCCTGTTACCATGGAAGATTCCTGCCCCCTCGCATCTCATGTAGACACATAGACGCTTGTACATGCACTAACAGTCAGTATAGAATAGATTCCGTCCGAGAAACCTTTCCTTTTGGATAACACAGTTCCTTAAACAAAGATATTAGATACGATTTGGGATTAGGTTGACCTGACCCCCCCGACTTTTGTCTCCACATGTAGAGCTAAATGTCAATTCCCCTTCACCCTCTAGTTGCACGTCAATCACACGTCATGCGGCTGCTCGCGCATCTCTGCCAAATATTTCTGCTGACACTGCAGGATTCTCTTATGGATCCACCCACTTGTGACATCATTTTAAATGACGTTTCTAGTATACGCCTGTATTTACGCCTACTTTTCATTACGTATGTGTATTCTTATCTGTATTATCAGCTGTTACGCCTCCTGCATCTGTCTTAATGCAATGCTTTTCATATATATAGTATTACTTGTCAATAATGTATTGCCTATCCCTTCCTGAACCTTCGTGGTGATGGAATAAGATTGCCTAGTTCGAACTATGATTCCTTTGTAAGGAATAAAGCCCTTTTCAGAACCTCTAATACCACGGATTCTGCCTCTTATTTTGACTGAGTTATTCTTACTAGACTTTACCGCATAAAAAATAGTACAGGTAATTAAAATATTTACCACATAAATTGGCGCCCGAACAGGGACACTTTCTCATCTCACGCGCCGGAGGTGCGTTGCAGGCCCGGTCCTCTGCCATAGCTGGACGGACAAAAACGCGTACCCGCAGGATTTCCTGTATCTCCCTCCGGCCAAGCGGGGGTGACTGAGGCTGCGATCAACACCCAGACGAGGCGGTGAGACGTGCGAAGTATCCCGACCAGAGCCTAGCTGAGAGAGCACGATCCGAGGTATACAGAGACCCACCAGGTTCCGAAGTTTCCGAGTCGAGTCCAGTCCAGTCCGGTCCGGTTCAGTTCAGTTCCGAGGCCTTCCGTTCCGTGCTACCCGGTGAGTACCATTGCTGGGGAGGCAGTTAGACGTGCACATTGGTTTGTGCCGGTCCTGACGTGTTTGGGTACACAAATCCGGTCTGCACTGTTTTAGCAGTGTATCTGTACTGTTTAGCAGTATATCCAGTATGTTCATGTATATATAATCTAGTATTATCTAGTATTAGTATTATGTCGGTAGTTAGTTTTCTCTTAATTATCATTGTTCGTTAAATGTTAAATGTTAAATGTTTTACTGTGTTCAAAAATTGTGGTATGAATGAATGTTCATTATTGTGTTTTTCGTATTAATTGTGTTCAAGTTCAGTTCAAGTAAGAATAAAGTAGCAAGGTTTAAAAATGCCGTTCTTTTCAAAATTAAGACAGATCAAAACTAGAAAAGGAGTACTCGAAGAAGCTGTTCCCATTCCACCTAGGGATACTCCAGGGTATTTTATGTACCATAAGCATGGCCTAGATGCCGTATTATATCTTGATTTATGGGTGGACTACACCAAGGATTTAGCAGAGAGTCAGAGATGGCCCGCAGCTGGGACATGGGATGCAGATTGCATCATGAGAGTAGAAGAAGAATTATGGAAAAAGAAAGCCAGACAATCGCAGAAAGATGCCATTGAACTATGGCGTAAAGAATCACATCGGCGCACAGAGAAAGCGCTCAGACTGGAGGAGAAAAGTAGGGAGAACTTAAATAGAACCCGAGAATATATGTTAATTGAGGAAGGTACCCGAGTAAAAACAGAACAAGTAGACAGACAACGAAACACTCTTATGAATGGTATGTATCCTCTCTTGGCCGAAGGTTTACCTAAGGCCACCCCGGAAATACCGAAAGATTTGCCACCCCCTTTACTCCCGATTAAAGCACATCCCAAGACCGCAAAAGATATTTTCCTTTCTTCCTATTTAGACGATGTAGCTCCCGAATATGTTAATGTTCCGCCACACACACCACCTGTCGAGGGTGCTCAACGCCGAGATCATCCGCCCCCAACTCCGCAACCACAAACTCCTCCGCACAATCCAACTTTTCCTGCATCCACAGTTTCTACATTACATCCCACAAACCCTTTTATGCCTAGCACCTCAGAAGGTGCGACAGGAGGTGCGGCAGTAATTTTCGCCACGCCACCATTACGAAGCAAATCGTCTCTTAGAGATTTAGCAAACCAACGTACACCACAAATAGCAACGTCCGACATGTTTAAGGAACATCTTATAGATTGTAGATATGACCCAGTGCCCGGTAAAAATGACAGAATGCTGCTATCATCACTACGTATACGACGAGCTTCAACGTATTTAACGACATTACCAGGAATGATTAAACATTTAGACAATATATATCGCTTTGTCCAAACAGGGCAAGGCCCTGAAAGTATTGACGAAGCCATGGAATACCAGAAAGTGGATGTACAGAGACTACTGTTACGTTTCTTCATAAACTGCTTGATCAGAGACAGAGATAGGTCCGAGGTAGATCAGGATGAAATGCAAGTCCTTACCAGATGGGGTCAGAATATACCAGAGGGAAAGCACGATAAACAGACATGTATAGTAGCTATGTGCCGAAAGATCCGCAAGGAAGTAGAACGAACACATAAAGCCAGATCGGAAGCAGATAAAACTGAATCAGAGGGAGAGGAGGAGGAAGAATCAGAAATGCCCACAGGACAATTAGAAACGATTGCTTATGTAGGTAGGGGAAGACCATGTAACAATACCAGATACTTTAATGACCCGACACGTCCGATACGTCCAGAATGTAACAGACATTTTCAAGCCCCTATGTTAAATACGAAGTCCCCTGAACACTTATTCCAGGCTGCTGATAAATTACTCCGAGACCGAAGGGGTAATCATATGCTCGACTCTATGGATGAACAAGAATTAGCCAGGTCAGCAGTACAATGGGCTGACAGTTCTGAAAAATACAGTGATGATGCTTTAGCACACACGTTTTTGAATCTTACTCCAGACAAACAGCGTTTAGCTGGTATATACATGATACAGCACCTCGTTATATTGTATAGAAGCCAACGTTCCGATCCTGGTCCCCTACCTGATATATTGATAGAATTACTCATGAATAAATGGAGAGGTTCGGGTACTGATTTAATTAAAGAAATTCTAGAATATCGACACCAGTACATTGTCTTCGTATGCCCAGAACATGTTTCAGTTCCTCCCAAGTTGGAAAGAAAAACGTATCACATAGACAGACAGAATCCCTTACTCGAAGTGCACCCAATCAGAGGCGAAGACAATACTTTTAAACGCGTGTTTGTGTACACGCCCATAACTAAAATTGAATTATTAGAAATGAAGAAAGTAGTACCTAGCCATGACAAAGACCCAGCAGGTTTCCACCGTGAGATAAAAGACATGTTACTCATGGGAGAGTATACTTATCCGGACATTATGAAAATATTAAAAGTTTTATTGCCCGCCGGTATTTATGAGAAACTCAAAGAAAAGGAATGGGAGGTGGGAGACCAAAAGATAGAGTGGACAGCATTAGAAAACAAAGAAAAAGCCCGAGCTGCAGGTTCAGGGCTTGGGGAAAAGACCACAGCATTACCAGGATTATTAGTGCAGGTACTACCACGTCTATTGACTACGAAAAAGGAAGACTGGGGTGCAATTTCAGCCTGTAAACAAAAACAAGATGAAGACACTAGTGATTTCTATTCCCGATTTGAAAAATGTTTTGGTATTAATAGTGGCATAAAAGCAAGTAGTGAGTCGTATCCACATCTGTTTGTGACAAAATTAGTTGAGAATTCCCTGCCGCAAGTTAAAGGTAGAGTATTAAAATTCGAGAGTACCTGGCAAGGTAACACACCGTCACAGATGTTACAAATGTTACAATATCATCACAATAGAATTAGAGAAGAACAAGAAAATGAACAAAGACGTATGAAAGACACAAAAATGAAAATGCTTGTTGCACAGTCAGTTCCAGCTGATGGTCATAAAAAGGGTACAACACAGTCCAATGATTCAGTAGGTCCTGTTAGAGGGACATGCAACTACTGTAAACAGCCAGGTCATTATATACACGATTGCGCAGTTCTGAAACATAATATCTCTACGGGTATAACGAAAGAGAGACCACGTCCGCCTAGACAGGATCAGATCCAACAACAAGTACCTCAGAATACACAGCCTATGCCAGTTCCACAACAGACCGCACCACAACAACAACAACAACCACAACAACAGCCACAGCCTATTGCTGCAACACAAAACACGACACAACAGATGTACCAGTATGCACAAAATGACTATCCAGAGTATCAGCGCTACACATGAAATAGCCTAGAGAGGGAAGTTGGCCCACCCCTTATTGAGGTTCCCGTAGATCAAGAAGGTCCTTACGTACAGAGTCAAGTATTAGGGAAAGACAGAAAGTTTCTACTCGATACAGGGGCAAGCAGAACCACTATCCGTCACAGCGAATTCCCAGGGGTACCCCTCTCAGGCTCACAAAATATTTCCCTTGGTTTTTCAGGAAAGCCCACTATTAATGAAGTATCGCAACCGCTTGCTTTATCGGTCGGTCCATTAACACGGACTACAGATCTATTGCTCACAAAATCATGCCCAGAAAACTTGTTAGGTATAAAAACATTGAAAGCTCTAGGAGCTGTAATATGTTGTTCTCCGGAAGGAGTACGACTATTTTTGCGTGACTTTAAAGGTCACTATGTGTCTAGAGACATGGATCATCGGTTACAGAATCTACCTGCACATTTATGGGCACAAGGCCCCACTGATGTAGGTTGTATGCACATTACACCATATCGAGTTACACTCAAAACAGGAATAGTATTACCACGAATACGACAATACAAGTTACCGCCAGATGCTGTTGTGGCTTTACTGCAAATCATTGACGAGCTCATTGCACAAGGAGTGGTTGTAGAAACGGACTCCAATATATGTAATTCTCCGATAATTCCGATTCTTAAACGAACTGATCCAAAAGCACCACCAGTATATCGATTGGTTATTGATCTGCGAGAATTAAATAAATGCATTGTACCACAATACCCTGTGGTCCCAGATATCTCTTCATTGCTAACAGCCATAGATTCAGAAGCAACGTTCTTTACTGTAATTGATCTCAAGAACGCTTTCTTTAGCGTCCCAATTGATCCGGAAAGCCAATATTTGTTCGGATTCAGTTTAAATGGACGAAGTTTTAAATTCACACGCGCACCTCAAGGATTCACAGAAAGCCCCAGCATCTATAGCCAAGCACTGAAAAGAGAACTCGACAGTATCCACATGCCAGCTAACACTGCCTTGCTTCAATACGTCGATGATCTGCTGATCACCGCCCGAAGCGAACCTGAATGTGAAAAAGCATCACTGACGGTTTTACATTTCCTAGCCGACAAGGGGCACAAGGTGTCCCCTTCAAAGCTGCAATTCTGTGTCCAGCAAGTTGTGTACCTTGGGCACTTGCTGTCCAAGGGGGGAAGACAGCTTACACCCGACCGTATCCAGTTAATTGTTAGCATGCCGATACCCAAGACACAAAAGGAGGTACGGGCATTCATAGGCCTCACTTCGTACTGTAGGCAGTGGATCCCTCAATATGCATTTCTAGCAAAACCACTCATTCAGTTGACAACACAGGAGGCAGCGACATCAACTGTCCTCCCTTGGACTCAGGAACATACGCAAGCCTTTGAAAGCTTAAAGAAAGCTTTATGTCAAGCACCTGTTTTAGCAACACCATGTTACAGCAAACGTTTTACACTTTTTGTTACAGAACGAGAAGGTACTGCTTTGTCAGTACTCACGCAGGAACAAGCAGGATCACATAAGCCATGTGCTTATTTCTCCAGTACATTAGATCCCGTAGCTCAGGCTCTTCCTGCGTGCCTGAAATCAGTTGCAGCAACAGCTTTAGCAATCAGACAAAGCGATGCCATAGTGTTAGGACATCAATTGACAGTACAAGTACCACATGCAGTAGAGGTTCTCTTGAACCGGACCCAAACACAACACTTGACCATAGCAAGACTGACGGGTTATGAATTAACATTGTTCCAGCCACACATAGAAATCAGACGTTGTAGTACATTAAATCCTGCCACACTTTTGCCAGTAAGTGGAACAGACCCATTGGCACATGATTGTATTGAAGTCATTACTATTACGACGAAACCCAGACAAGACTTGACCGATATTCCTTTATCAGATCCAGACCTGACATTGTATGTAGATGGTTCATGCATGAGAACAAGTACAGGAGAGTTAGTGGCCGCTTATGCAGTCACAACAGACACTGAAGTTATTGAAACAAATTGTATAGACACCCTGTCAGCTCAAGCAGCAGAGCTCATCGCTCTGACACAAGCCTGTATTCAAGCCAAAAATAAGAAAGTCAATATATACACAGATTCACGTTATGCATTCGGAGTCGTCCATGACTTCGGCGTACTTTGGCAAGAGAGAGGTTATTTAACTTCTCACGGTGCCCACATCCAGCACGGTCCCCTTATTCAAGCTCTGTTAGATGCAATACATCTGCCGACTGCAATATCGATTATGAAGTGTAAAGCCCATACAAAAGTGACTGACATTATTTCTCAGGGTAACGACCTAGCTGACAGAACAGCTAAACAGACTGCTCAGAATCAGACTCATACAACTGACACGACAAAGACAATAGTTCCGACAACAACACGCTGCATGACAGTTAAGGATCCTGCCCTTGATGTAATTGACATACAGACACATGCTACACCAGAAGAAATAAAGAAATGGACTGAATTAGGAGGGATCCAAACGGATCAAGGATGGATGACAAAGGGAAAATCTATATGGTTTCTCCCCGACTCAATGGTTCAAGTCATCATTAACACAATACATAGTCCAGCGCACCTAGGAGAGAAAGCTATGCTAGACAGTATTCAACACATTTGGTTCAATAAACACTTGCGAGCAGCAGCTAAACAGAAAGTACGTACCTGTGTGATTTGCTGTCAGTTCAATCCAGGAAAAGGTGTACCTGTAGAACAGGGTGGATTTCAAACCCCCGATCACCCTTTTGAAGTCCTCCAGATGGATTATATCCAGATGGAACGATGTCGAGGATTCAAATATGTCCTCGTAGTTGTATGTGCTCTTTCCCGATGGACAGAGGCGTATCCCGTCTCAGATTACACTGCCCCGACTACTGCCAAACAGTTAGTTCGAGAATTCTTCCCACGGTATGGTTTGCCCCGTGTCGTGTACTCAGATAATGGCCAACCGTTCTCATCCGAGCTAATGAAACATGTTTCACTTTTGTTAGGCTATCAATGGAAATTCCACTGTGTCCGACATCCCGAGGCAGCAGGTCTCGTGGAGCGGCATAATCAAACTTTGAAAATTAGACTGTCCAAAGTCTGTAGAGAAAAAGGTGTCGACTGGATAGTAGCCTTACCAGTTGCGCTCTTTTACATGAGAATGGTAGCACACTCTCGAACAGGGCTATCCCCGTATGAGGTGATCTTCGGTAGACCACCAAATATGTGGGGGACGCCTATACCCCGTAAAATAACTGATGTTGATTGTAATATGCTGACAGATTACCTGGCTTCCTTGATGTCTGCACTACAATCTTGTCGTTCACAGGTAGCTGCAGCTTTTCCCGATAACACTGAGGTGAAGCCCCATGACGTGGTTCCGGGAGATCGGGTACTGATAAGGAACTTCGACAGAAGGAACCCGCTGGAGCCTCGCTGGCAGTCGCCTAAACTCGTCTTATTGACCACAAGGACAGCTGTGAAGATTGAGGGACGTAAAGGGTGGTTGCACTCGAGCCATATCAAAAAATTTCATGGACTATCATCCGACTTGAATTATCCGCCCTGCATTCCCTCACAGACTGACTCGAAACTCCCCCTGGTTGAACAAACTGAAAAAGAAAACTATAAACTGAAACTAAGGTCTAGCAAGTCAGACAATTTGATTGTTTAAGTCCTCTTCAAGGTGAATCGGTTGAATTTGTCTCTGACATGTATCCTCTAGACCGAAATAGAGAGAGAAATAGACAGAAACAGCTAAAAAAATATGCGTACTGTAAATCACTTCGTAGTCATTGCATAGTGACATTGTTAATTATGTTTTTTCTAAGTCTTTTGATTATCATCACCAGTATGTTATTACACATGTATTACCCTATTTCCAAGCGTGCTTTCAATGTTACTGCCGAACATTCTTTTAGCGAACTACCCCCGCATGAGTTGTCCTATAGATTTGCGCTGCGCAACAACACATTCATTAGTATGTTACATCATTCCCATCAGACCAGCAATGCTACAAATTGTTGGATATGTGGCCGACTCCCTCCCTATCAGAAATACAAGGGAGTTCTGCCTCTCTTTCCGTATCCATTCACCCACAATGGCTCCTGTGGAGCATGGTTTAGTTTGATTAATTCCCTAGATTCAAATTCAGTAGTTTATCAAGACAACTGGGTTTGGGGAAACCTGAACCTAGTTTTACTTAAAGTCTGCTACCCTAACAAGGAGGGACTTCCCAAAAGAACAGGAACTGATCTAGAAAATGAAGTATATGGATTAGGTAACTTTACACTTAATCTCATGATCCTGAATGTTGAATCCGAAGCTACACCAATCTTGCCCGCTATGTCAGTATTTCCAGTTAGAGGCGAATTATGTGTAAGAAAGAATGGTTCAATTCACATGGGCCATAGTAAATGTACCACTGTAATAGAATTCAGTGATAAAGGCAAATCTACGTTTAGAGCTTCTCGTCATTCCTACTTCATCTGTGGTCACACGCATACATATGCCTACCCCTAGATTGGGATGGTACCTGTTACATTGCATTCCTTCTGCCACCTGTTTTCCTAGCCCCGCCTGATTACCATAGGAATACCCATTTAGTACACAATAGACAGCAGAGAGATCTCCCGATCGTCGACTACACCGAAACAGCATGGGAGCAATACACAGATTTCAATAAAGGTTTCTTTCCCTACATAGGTACAGTCACTAATAGTAAGTTGATACGTAGATTAACTAGAACCCTTGAAGCAGTAGTGAATGAAACTACTTCCGCCTTAGGCAACTTAACAGAGGAGCAGTCTGCGATGCGGATTGTTGTTCTTCAAAATCGTCTTGTCCTTGACGTCATCCTGGCCGATAGGGGTGGAGCTTGTAGGGTCATCGGATCAAGTTGCTGTGTTTTCATACCAGAAAACGCGCCATCAGTATATAAAGCCATAACTCGACTTCATAAGATCGTAAGCCAGATACACCAGAATCCAGGCACCTGGTCTTGGTCCGGTTGGTTCTGGAGCGTGTTGTCAGCCTGGGGATGGAGGATCCTATCCTTCCTAGGTATTGGCTTTCTCATTCTATTCAGTTGCTGCTTGTGTCTACAATGTGGGCCAGCGATTTGTGGTCTGTGTGCCACATCGTGTATCCCGCCTTCGAATTTTCACTCAAGATCCCGGAAGAAGAAAGAAGAACAAATGATGCTATATGAACAGATTGATGGATTGATGAAGATGGATATTTCATAAGGGTCCGTAGGGGACAAGGAGGGAATGAGGAAATATGAATTTTTATGGTCAATTGTGTCCCCTATCTTAGACCCCAACGGCTCCATGTACATGCTACAAGTACATGTATGTTCCCTCCAGTTCCAGCTATGAAGACGCAAATACATGTGCGTCCAACGTCAACATGTCCTCTTTCAGATCCGCCATGAATGGGTCAAATATTTCATTCCTAAGTATGATTGGCCACCGACTTTATATGGTTCACTTCTCTAGTTTTCCAGTGCAGGCGAGTAGGCCCTGAATTCTGTCATCAAGCCATTTCATGCTTCTGCCTCTGAAATGCTCCAGCCTGGACCTGCATCCGTATCCGTGAACTTTGTCCTACTCCCTGCGCGGCTAACGGTGCCTGACGCGGCCTGTTGCCTGCCAAAAACTGTATTCAGCCTTCAAGTTATCTGCTCCGCTCCTCATCCAATGCATTCCTGTCTAGTAGTTTAGGTAAACATCCTTCCAGCTACCGAGCAAAGAGCTTGGCCTCGCTGTCTTTTTGCAAGTAATTCATAGCCCCTGTTACCATGGAAGATTCCTGCCCCCTCGCATCTCATGTAGACACATAGACGCTTGTACATGCACTAACAGTCAGTATAGAATAGATTCCGTCCGAGAAACCTTTCCTTTTGGATAACACAGTTCCTTAAACAAAGATATTAGATACGATTTGGGATTAGGTTGACCTGACCCCCCGACTTTTGTCTCCACATGTAGAGCTAAATGTCAATTCCCCTTCACCCTCTAGTTGCACGTCAATCACACGTCATGCGGCTGCTCGCGCATCTCTGCCAAATATTTCTGCTGACACTGCAGGATTCTCTTATGGATCCACCCACTTGTGACATCATTTTAAATGACATTTCTAGTATACGCCTGTATTTACGCCTACTTTTCATTACGTATGTGTATTCTTATCTGTATTATCAGCTGTTACGCCTCCTGCATCTGTCTTAATGCAATGCTTTTCATATATATAGTATTACTTGTCAATAATGTATTGCCTATCCCTTCCTGAACCTTCGTGGTGATGGAATAAGATTGCCTAGTTCGAACTATGATTCCTTTGTAAGGAATAAAGCCCTTTTCAGAACCTCTAATACCACGGATTCTGCCTCTTATTTTGACTGAGTTATTCTTACTAGACTTTACCGCATAAAAAATAGTACAGGTAATTAAAATATTTACCACACATGCGTGAGTACCTACATATGTGAAAGGCAGGGTATATGTGTGTAAGAGTATATAACTGGGTTTATGTGAGAGTGTGTGATTGTGAGAGTGGTTGTATGGATGAGTGTGTGCTTGTATCTGTAATTGTATAAGAGCGTAAGAATGTGGTAGTATTTTTATGAGTACGTGAACTTGTGTCTTTATAACTGTATAGGTGAGTAAATTGGAGTGTGATTAATTATTTGTATGATTGACTAGGTGTGTGAGTATGTCTATGGAGGATTGGCGGTGTCTGAGTGTCTATATAGGTGTATAAATGCATATGATAGTCCTGTACTGAGTGACTGTAAGTATGAGTGACTCTACAGGTGAGTGAGTGGAGGTGTGTGTAGACCTAAGAGTCAATGAGTGTGTATGTAGTTATTGGTATTGGAGTATCTATGGTTTTGAGAATGGCCGTCTGAAATTTTGAGTCGGTGTATCAAAGGTTATTTTAGGGTGTGAGAAGATGCACTAATTTTTTACATGGATGATGTCATCAGTGATGTCATCAGTGATGTCATTTGAGATGTCATGAGTGATGTCATGAGTGATGTCACTGACCATGTCATGAGTGATGTAATATGGCGCATACTGGAGGTACCTGGTGGGCTAGTTGGCCCCCAGGGGACCTCAGGATTGAAGAGGAATAATTCCCCAACTTAAAATGCGCCACAGGGCGTGTTTGCACACGTCACCTCAGGCCCCTCCCCCTTCCTTCACCATTGTACAAATATTCCTCTAAAATCAGCCGAACTACGAATTCCGATTTACTCACCTGTAATCAGGAGAGAACCCAGTGCTGCATCTTTTAGCCTAGCACTGACCCTGAAAAGTAATTCTAAGCGTACTTACCAGTAACTTGTATTTCCTTCCATAGGAATCCATTGTGTGCTTTTCACCAGAAAATTTTCCAAGTGTCCATTTTTGAAACAAACAAATATTCCTCTAAAATCAGCCGAACTACAAATTCCGATTTACTCACCTGTAATCAGGAGAGAACCCAGTGCTGCATCTTTTAGCCCAGCACTGACCCTTAAAAGTAATTCTAAGCGTACTTACCAGTAACTTGTATTTCCTTCCATGGGAATCCATTGTGTGGTTTTCACCATAACATTTTCTTACCAGTAACTTGTATTTCCTTCCATGGGAATCCATTGTGTGGTTTTCACCATAAAATTTTCTAAGTGTCCATTTTTGAAATGTACAAATATTCCTCTAAAATCAGCCGAACTACGAATTCCGATTTACTCACCTGTTATCAGGAGAGAACCCAGGGCTGCATCTTTTAGCCCAGCACTGACCCTGAAAAGTGATTCTAAGCGTACTTACCAGTAACTTGTATTACCTTCCATAGGAATCCATTGTGTGGTTTTCACCATAAAATTTTCTAAGTGTCCATTTTTGAAATGTACAAATATTCCTCTAAAATCAGCCGAACTACGAATTCCGATTTACTCACCTGTTATCAGGAGAGAACCCAGGGCTGCATCTTTTAGCCCAGCACTGACCCTGAAAAGTAATTCTAAGCGTACTTACCAGTAACTTGTATTTCCTTCCATAGGTATCCATTGTGTGGTTTTCACCAGAAAACTTTCAAAGTGTCCATTTTTGAAACGTACAAATATTCCTCTAAAATCAGCCGAACTACGAATTCCAATTTACTCACCTGTAATCAGGAGAGAACCCAGTGCTGCATCTTTTAGCCCAGCACTGACCCTCAAAAGTAATTCTAAGCATACTTACCAGTAACTTGTATTTCCTTCCATAGGAATCCATTGTGTGCTTTTCACCAGAAAATTTTCTAAGTGTCCATTTTTGAAACAAACAAATATTCCTCTAAAATCAGCCGAACTACAAATTCCGATTTACTCACCTGTAATCAGGAGAGAACCCAGTGCTGCATCTTTTAGCCCAGCACTGACCCTTAAAAGTAATTCTAAGCGTACTTACCAGTAACATGTATTTCCTTCCATAGGAATCGATTGTGTGGTTTTCACCAGAACATTTTCAAAGTGTTCATTTTTGAAACGTACAAATATTCCTCTAAAATCAGCCGAACTACGAATTCTGATTTACTCACCTGTTATCAGGAGAGAACCCAGGGCTGCATCTTTTAGCCCAGAACTGACCCTGAAAAGTAATTCTAAGCGTACTTACCAGTAACTTGTATTTCCTTCCATAGGAATCCATTGTGTGGTTTTCACCAGAAAAGTTTCTATTTTCACAAACTCAAAATATTCCTAAAAAATCGTCTGTATGACTCAAACACATTCTTTCAACTGTTTACAGGAGGTTGGCCAGTGCTGGATCCAGGATCCACCACTGAGTGAGAAAAAGTAACGATAACACTACTTACCTGCTAAGTGAATTTTCTGCCATAGGATAACATTGGTGATTCTATGGGAAAAAGTTTCTAAGTGTCAACTTTTAAAATACAATAATATCCCTTAAAAATCACTACTGTAACCAAAGCGCTTTTACTCAACTGTTTACAGAAGATGTCCAAGGACTGAATCTAGCATCCAGTCTTGTGGTTAGAAAAGTAATCCATAAAGTAACTAATTGCATTTAACTAGAAATTCACATTGAGCTCAATGTTGCCTTGTGTTTGAAATTGAGTTGCCCATTGCAACAACTGTAACTATTGTACTTAAAAGTCTGTTGCCTATTTGCCAAGTATTTAAACTAAAGTAATTCATTCTGAGAAAGTATATTTTGTATTGTAATGTATAATGTAATTATAATGTAATTAAAAAAAATATATCTAAAAATAAATAGTTTAAAAAATGTAGTAAATCAGTATCAAAAAAATCAGTATAACAATTAATACATTCAAAATTGTCATTTAGAAAACCTTTGAAATTCACTGAAAAAACCATAGGTTTCAGGCCTGATATAGTTAGGAATTAGCATTTAAAAAACCTTTGCAATTCACTGAAAAAACCATAGGTTTCAGGGGCGTTATAGTTAGGAATTGGCATTTAAAAAACCTTAGAAATTCACTGAACAAACCATAGGTTTCAGGGGCGTTATAGTTAGCTGGACATTTCCCTCATACAAAACCCGAGAAATTCCTCTGTTATAGTTAGTTCAGCTAACTATAACTCGCGCCCCCGCAATGCACTGCTGATGACGTCACATATTACATCACTCATGACATGGTCAGTGACATCACTGATGACATCACTGATGACATCTGAAATGACATCACTGATGACATCACTGATGACGTCATCCATGTGAAAAATTAGTGCATCTTCTCACACCCTTTGATATACTCAATCAAAATTTCAGACGTCCATTCTCAAAACCACAGATACTCCAATACCAATAACTACATACCCACTCATTGACTCTTAGATCTACACACACATCCACTCACTCACTCACCTGTACAGTCACTCATACTTACAGTCACTCAGTACAGGACTATCATATGAATGTATACACCTACATAGACACTCACACACCACCAATCATCCATAGAGGTACTCTCACACCTAGTCAGTCATGCAAATAATTAATCACACTCCCATTTACTCACCTATGCAGTTATACACACACAAGTTCACTTACTCATAAAAATAGTACCACATTCTTACGCTCTTATACAATCACTGATACAAGCACACACTCATCATACAGCCACTCTCACAATCACACACTCTCACATATACCCACTTATATACTCTTACACACATATATACTGCCTTTCACATATGTAGTTACTCACACATGTACCACTGAGATATACATTGAATCACTAACACACCCATACATACACTCACCCAACCATACAGTCCATCACAGATGCACTCTTAAAACCATACACCCATAGAATCACCCACTCACACATGTATGCACATAGTCACACACACCCCACCCACACAAACACTCAGGCACCCAAACAGATACTCAGACAACCAATCAATAATCCATAGAGACACTCATATAGCTATTCACAAAACCATGCAGCCGCTTATACACCAACAGACAGACAGATACAAACATTCACGCAGTTTAGTCACTAGTCTGCAGTACGATACGTTTAAAGACTCTCTTATACAGTCAGTCACGCACCTACTAAATCATCCATTCACACACTTATACACCCACTCATTCTTCCATAGGTTTTTCCCTATATATATATTAAACATATTTAAAATTTACAGAAACACACACTCACTGGATGACGTCATCAGTGATGTCATCAGTGATGTAATTTCAGATGTCATCAGTGATGTCACTGACCATGTCATGAGTGATGTAATATGTGACGTCATCAGCAGTGCATTGCGGGGGCGCGAGTTATAGTTAGCTGAACTAACTATAACAGGGGAATTTCTAGGGTTTTGTATGAGGGAAATGTCCAGCTAACTATAACGCCCCTGAAACCTATGGTTTTTTCAGTGAATTTCTAAGGTTTTTTAAATGCCAATTCCTAACTATATCGCCTCTGAAACCTATGGTTTTTTCAGTGAATATATATATTCACTGATGAAGGAAACTCTGAAACGCGTCTGTCTTGCTGTTCGATTCATCTGCTAAATTAAAACAAGAACCAATACGTATCCCCTCCTGTGAGTGCTTGACTCTGTTGAAAAACAAGTGAGTTGGGAAGCTGAATATATATATATATATATGTTTTCGCGCCGGCTTCAGGGCGTGGAGGGCGCACCACCCAGCGGATTGCATGGGGCCACGGGGCGCTGAATTTTCCGCTGCTCCATAGGTGGGGACAAACAAGCCTTGGATTACAAGCACTGATGGACACTTTTGCGGCTCATTGAAGGGCCGTTTGCAACATTTTTCTCCCATCCCATTTGGGTTGAAGGTAGGCTGCAGCACTACATATCCCAGCAAACACTGGGGTTCTCATTCGAGGAGCCCATTGGAGGGCGGGTATTTAAATTAATTGCTGCAGCATTGCGAGACTTTGGGATTATGCCTATGATTAAGGGAATGTTCTCCCGAAACGCGTCAGGCAACAGTAATGAATAAAGCGTCTGCAGTGCTTGATGGATGATTCTTGTGTCAGAGTGCGCCCTCGTTTTGCTGAGCAAACTGTGTTTGATGTTTTCGCGCCGGCTTCAGGGCGTGGAGGGCGCACCACCCAGCGGATTGCATGGGGCCACGGGGCGCTGAATTTTCCGCTGCTCCATAGGTGGGGACAAACAAGCCTTGGATTACAAGCACTGATGGACACTTTTGCGGCTCATTGAAGGGCCGTTTGCAACATTTTTCTCCCATCCCATTTGGGTTGAAGGTAGGCTGCAGCACTACATATCCCAGCAAACACTGGGGTTCTCATTCGAGGAGCCCATTGGAGGGCGGGTATTTAAATTAATTGCTGCAGCATTGCGAGACTTTGGGATTATGCCTATGATTAAGGGAATGTTCTCCCGAAACGCGTCAGGCAACAGTAATGAATAAAGCGTCTGCAGTGCTTGATGGATGATTCTTGTGTCAGAGTGCGCCCTCGTTTTGCTGAGCAAACTGTGTTTGATGTTTTCGCGCCGGCTTCAGGGCGTGGAGGGCGCACCACCCAGCGGATTGCATGGGGCCACGGGGCGCTGAATTTTCCGCTGCTCCATAGGTGGGGACAAACAAGCCTTGGATTACAAGCACTGATGGACACTTTTGCGGCTCATTGAAGGGCCGTTTGCAACATTTTTCTCCCATCCCATTTGGGTTGAAGGTAGGCTGCAGCACTACATATCCCAGCAAACACTGGGGTTCTCATTCGAGGAGCCCATTGGAGGGCGGGTATTTAAATTAATTGCTGCAGCATTGCGAGACTTTGGGATTATGCCTATGATTAAGGGAATGTTCTCCCGAAACGCGTCAGGCAACAGTAATGAATAAAGCGTCTGCAGTGCTTGATGGATGATTCTTGTGTCAGAGTGCGCCCTCGTTTTGCTGAGCAAACTGTGTTTGATATATATATATATATATATCCAGGTACTCCGCTTCAACTGCGCATTGTTTCGCAAGCAAACAACGGACACGGACCACAACTTGGTGCAAAATTTTATTTTGTGCAAGAGGTCGCCATGACGCATTTCAGCCCTTCCCAAGGGCCTTGATCACATGACACAGTGCCATCACATGCACTGGTTTAAATAGCGTGAACATGCGGATATAATCATTGGTGCATCAGGCATACAAAGTCAGTTAAAATAAAGGACAGACTTTTATCGAACTACGAGTCTGTTTTCTTTTTGCCATTGTTACACTTGAAGTTCGAATGCGCAAAATTTGCATTGAAGCCTCTATTGTTAAAACTTATTTTAGCATTTGTTAAAACAAGAATACAATCTTGCTCTTATTACTGCACCCCAAATGGTGTTTTTCATTGTAAGCCTATTCCCACAGTTAATCCAATGTAAAATACATAGAATTGTGCAAAATGTGCGGAATTAGTGCAAAAGTGAATTAAAAATATATATAAAGAGTTTTTTTAGACAGATAATAACACCATCAAGGAAAATCATTTGGGCAGTGTAGCACCATTGGAAACTGTATAAATACATTAAGTCCTTACTGGCAAAAGTAACATGAGTAATGATAGAGGTCTATGGATCACTGGAGCCCCAGCGATCCTCCCTTTCAAGTCAATTAACTCACGAATTACAATAAAGTGCAAGTGCATTGTATAACAATTTTGCCTAGCAATTTGTCAAAATGGTGGTTATAAATCACATATCCAGACATGACTTTATCCAATAGCAGTATACATACCTAAGAGCTAGATATAAAACATGTGAAATGATATTGATATTAATTGTCATTGTTGCGGGCTGGAGATAAAATATCTCTTTGTCAACCATGAAAGGACTATGAACCCTACACACATAAATTATTGGATACATAAATAATAAATATTAAATAAGCAAATACAATATAATCTATAATAGATAAAATATGCTTAAATATTGATATATGTAACAAATAAATATGTGTATAAAAGATCACTAGATCATTCATAAATAGTTAATAGGTATAACAATAAAATCAACAAGTCTATAAAATCCCAAATAAATAACTCTTACGGCAATGTAAACTTTCTGATATGAAAACATATAGCAACACTTGTCAACTGTTTGGAAAATATTCTTATAGACATGTAAAAAGATCCTCAGTAACATTTAGGCCAAAGGGCTGTTTAGTATTTAATTCTAGACTATATCTAGTTTCCATGCAGTTTTCCTTCTCTGTTGCCGCCCCTCCTACTAGCTGGAATAGAGCCAATTACAAAGTATTTCAAATCTTGCCACTGGGTAAGTGTTGTCTTGGTTGTTGATAGCCCTTAGATGTTGTAAAATATGTTGTGGACTTGGAGCTTTGTGCTCCCTACATAAAGTAGATTACATGGGCATGACAAGACATAGACCGCATACTCAGTTTTACATGTGAGTAGCTTGCCAATTTTATTCTTTTCTTTTCAAAAGAGGTGATATATGTAGTTTTGTTTTCACCCTGTTGGCAAGCTTTGCATGATTTGCAGTTAAAAAAGCCATTATGGGTTTGTAACCAGTTTGTGGACTCTATGACTTCAGAGCTGGTTCTAACCAGTTCATCTCTCATGGAGCGACCTCTGCTATAGGTTATAGAGGGCCTTTTAGGTAATCTAGGGCCTATTATAGGATCACTTAGAATCAAAGCCAATTCCGAGTTATTATAGATTCAACCTTTATTGCGCTGTTGGCTATATTGGACAATAATTCTAAATTTATTTTCAATATTCTCACTGTTTGTTTCTGTTTTGTTTTTTGTAATGTCAGTCATGCTTTCTGTCTCGCCTAGTAGTTCAGCCCTGTTTTTGCGCATAGACTTTTTAACTGCATTATCAATGATACTGTCAGAGTATCCCCTTTCTTTAAATCTCTGTTTACTTTCCAGTTGGGCTATCTGCAGATCACTGTCTTTACTGTGAATTCGCCTAAGCCTGAGCATCTCACTGTAGGGAATACTGTTCACTAAGTGTTTTACATGGGAGCTACTTGCATGAAGCGTTGAGTTCCCAGCAGTTTCCTTTCGATGGAGTTTGGTTTCAATTCTGTTGTTCTCAACATAAACCTTCGTATCCAGATAACTCACTGAGGTAGCGCTAATATTGGCAGTGAAGTGCAAGTTTGGGTTGTTCACATTGATTGCTTGTACAAATTCTTGAGCTCTATCTAAACTGCAATCCCATATGATGAATAGGTCGTCTATAAAGCGCAACCATAGCTTGACATTAGTTGTCATGACCTCCTTGTGTTCCGTCATGAGGATCAGCTCCTCCCACCAGCCCATGTGTAAACATGCGTAGCTTGGGGAGAAGCTGGCCCCCATCGCAACGCCTCTTAGTTGTCTGTAAAGAAGGTTATTAAACATAAAAATATTATTTGTTAAACAGAAATCAACCATTTCAAGTAGCATCTTTTTGTGGTTCACCAAGTTACCCATTGATTTTTCCAAGAAGTAGTCAAGTGCCCTCAAACCATCTGCATGTTGAATACTAGTGTAGAGTGAGCTGACATCAAGGGCAATTAATTAAACTAGGTTTCCATATGAAATTTCTGATTTTCCGTAGAGAGTCACTTGTATCACTCACATATGATGGAAGGGCTTTCACCAGACACTATAAAAAAAAATCCACATATTGCGATGTGTGTTCCAGGCACCCATTCCTCGCAGAGATAATGGGTCTTCTGGGTGGATTTTCAGAGTCTTTGTGGATCTTGGGGAGAAAGTATATAGTGGGAACCACAGGAAAATTGTTCTTTAAGAATTTGAATTCCTGTCTAGTGATCAAATTGTTTGATTTCCATGTTGACAACTTTTTATAAAAGATTGTGTACATTGTTTTCAATTCAGTTCCATTACATCTGGTATAGCAGGTTCTGTCATTAAGCTGGTTGTAGGCTTCTTTAGTGTACTAGTCTTTAGCCATCAATACAATGTTCCCACCTTTGTCAGAGGCACAGATTACAACTTTGTTATTCTTCTTTAGTTTTGACATCAAAGCAATGTAATCCAATTTCTCTTTATTGAATGTGGATTTGCCTCTATATGTCTTTATGTTGAGCTCCTTCAATTGATCTGTTATTTGGTCATGAAACAAATCAATAGATTCCTTTAACATGACCTGATTGAATGTTGACTTTGGTTTGAATTGGGTTAGAGGATGTCCACTTAGTATAAGCATACTATTAGACTCAACAGGAGGCTCATTTGATTCATCTTGAGGTGGGGCAGATAAGTCCTCGACTTGTTGTGGGTCCCATAATTCCTGCATCTCATTGAGGAATGAATCATCAGTTTGTGAGACTCCTGTTGAGTTTGTGGCTCTTGTGGCGGAGTCATTTTCCCCAGTATTTCAATTGAATAGATGATATTTTTGCAGCTTTAATTTTTGAGTACTTTTAAATATATCTAGTATTTTTTCTTACATAATTGAAGTTACTTGCAGAACAGAAAGTTAGGACCAGACTTAATATTTTTGTGTCGTTGTCGCTTAGTACCATATCCGATAAATTTACAATCGTTTTGTTAGTAGCTGTTGGTATAACAACTTCCCTTTCCTCCACCCTCCTCTTTTCTTGCGATTTGTTTCTATTGCGTATTGCCTTTTGCCATTGTCTTCGCTTCCAGTTCTTGTTTGGCCGTAGTTTTTCTGCGTGTGGGGACGGAGAGTCTGCCATCTGTCCTCGCATAAAAAAGAGAGCTCCTCATCTAGTGTATGCTTCGGTCTGCCTTGATTGAATGCCGATTCCCGCTCCGAGTCACTGTCCGGAGCTGAACTCAAATCAGATTGTGACGTACTTGAGGATATTCCATCTGTCTTGTTTGCTTTGGCTTTGACAGTTCCTATCTTTTTGTTGTCTTTGTTGGATCTAAACGCCTCATATTTTTTAGAGAAGATGAAGATCTGTCCCACCTCATAATCCGTTTTATCGCGGAATTGTTTTTAAGTTTTCCGCTCCTTTATTCTATCTTCTTCTTTCTTGAGCCTCAATAACATTTCCTGATGCAATTTTAGTTTTTCCTCAGGTTGATCTATCGTATCAATATCATCATTGATTTTTGCTATTTCTTCCAATAATGCAGTACGGTCGATATCTGCATATTTTTTTTTATTTTTAATAAAAAACAAATCTTCCATAATAGAACACTAACAAAACAGCACATGAATAAATCATACAGACAGTCAGACATTCCTTCTTACACTTAGCGTGTTTGTCACATCCACCGGTTGAATTGTAAACTTCAGTCATCTGTGTGTCGTCACATATAAGTACGTAATACCTGATATCTGCATATTTGATCAAAATTTGCATCAGGCGTTTGGATGAGTCCAAATTACATTCAGCCCACTCCCGCATCATAAGTGGGTTAGGTGCCTCATAACTAGGTGCTAAGAGTATCCTCAGCCCACGTGGTTACTCTGTCTACATCCAGGTACATTTGTAAGGAACGCGATTCCCACCATTTGCTCTGTTCCGAACGGCTTTTCTTTTCCAGTAGTTTAAATTTATCCCTTAATGTGGTATTTGTCTCCTTTTGGTTGGTGTTAACATTACTTTCCTTATTTGTTACAGGTCTGCAGTCATTAAACATCGATAATGCTGCCGCTTCTCTTTCTTTGACTGTGTCAGCCGACATTGCACAATGCGTTATGAGTATAAAGTTCGAAGTTTGAGAGACTAAAATTAAGTTTCAAACTTCATAACCGCACTCCTCTCACTCCTTATCCGCTACTTGGCCCGTATCTGAGTTGACAACAGGAACGGCCGCTTCCTCCGAAACAGTCAGCTCCCAGTCTGCTCCGGGCTTGTTTTCCTTTCACGGTTTCTGGGGGTTCCACAGCACAGCTCCTTCCGGAACACACTCGCGGCTTCCTGATAAAGAAAACAAGTCTCTCCAAGTGCTGCAGCCCAAAACGAGAGGGGGTCCGTAAAACACCGGAAAGAGACTTCGCCGGCTTTAGATATCCAGGTACTCCGCTTCAACTGTGCGTTGTTTCGCAAGCAATCAACGGATACGAACCACAACTTGGTGCAAAATTTTATTTTGTGCAAGAGGTCGCCATGACACGTAACAGCCCTTCCCACGGGCCTTGATCACATGACACAGTGCAAACACATACATTGGTTTAAATAGCATGAACATGCGGATATAATCATTGATGCATCAGGTGTACAAAGTCAGTTAAAATAAAGGACGACTTTTATCGAACTACGAGTCTGTTTTCTTTTCGCCATTGTTACACTTGAAGTTTGAATGTGCAAAATTTGCATTGAAGCCTCTATTGTTAAATCTTATTTTAGCATTTGTTAAAACAAGAATACAATCTTGATCTTATTACTGCACCTCAAATGGTATTTTTCCCACAGTTAATCCAATGTAAGATACATGGAATTGTGCAAAATGTGCGGAATTAATGCAAAAGTGAATTCAAAATATATATAAAGAGTTTTTGTAGACAGATAATAACACCATCAAGGAGAATCATTTGGGCAGTGTAGCACCATTGAAAACTGTATAAATACATTAAGTCCTTACTGGCAAAAGTAACTTGAGTAATGATAGAGGTCTATGGATCACTGGAGCCCCAGCGATCCTCCCTTTCAAGCCAATTAACTCACGAATTACAATAAAATGCAAGTGCATTGTATAACAATTTTGCCTAGCAATTTGTCAAGATGATGGGTATAAATCACAGATCCAGACATGACTTTATCCAATAGCAGTATAAATACCTGATAGCTAGATATAAAACATGTGAAATGAAATTGATATTAATAGTCATTGCTGAGGGCTGGAGATAAAATATCTCTTTGTCAACCATGAAAGGACTATGAACCCTACACACATAAATAATTGGAAACATAAATAATAAATATTAAATAAGCAAATACAATATAATCTATAATAGATAAAATATGCTTAAATATTGACATATGTAACAAATAAATATGTGTATAAAAGATCACTAGATCATTCATAAATAGTTAATAGGTATAACAATAAAATCCACAAGTCTATAAAATCCCAAATAAATAACTCTTACGGAAATGTAAAAATTCTGATAGATATATATATATATATATATATATATATATATATATATATATATATATATATTACCTACTAGCGGTCGCCAGTAGGTAGTTATAGTTACAACCTAGTTTCCATACGAAAAGCATTTTTTGATTTGCTAATACCTTTGGCGTAGTTTGACGAATATTTGCAAAATTCTCCCCCAAAAAACGTCTATCCAGGTCAGTTACTATCCTGAAAGTTTGGGGGTGTTTCGTCAAGCTGTGGCTGAGAAAAAAGGGGGCCCCAAAACACGTTTTCCCCATGTTAATTTCCATAGGAAATTTTGCAACGAGCTACAACCCGAACTGGTGAACGGAATTACTCCAAATTTGGCAGAAAGGTAGAGCTTGGTTCAGAAAGCGACCTTTTATTTAAATGGTGTAAATCCGTTAAGTATTTTTGAGAAATTCAAAAAATAAGAGTCAAAATATCAATTTCCTATAGGAAACTTTGTGCAAGACTACAGCCGAAACTACTGAATGGAATTACCCCAAATTTGGCACAAAAGTAGTGCTTGTATCAGAAAGCGACCTTTTTTTAAATTAGTGTAAATCCGTTCAGTAGTTGCTGAGAAATTAGAAAAATAAAAGTTTCGATATCTGGGCGGAGCCTAAGTCCCATGCACGAGATTCACTGTGATTGGCTGCCAACACTCCAAACCAGGAAGTATTGGCAGCCATCTTGTGGCTCGGTAGAAGCGAGTCACTAGAAAACAGAGAAACAAAGGTATAAAACAAGAGAAGGGGGCAGGGTAGAAACACCCTGACCCCCTAGGCCTGCTCAGGGGGTCCCAGAAGGACCCCAAGGGCCCCAAAAAGATTTTTTTTCATTTATTTCAGCACGTTTGCACAGTGGTGAAGGGAGGGGGCGGTGCCTGACATAGAAAGTGTTCATACGCACCCCCTGGCACATTGTAGATTCGGGGATTCAGTCCAATTGAATCCTGAGGGTCCCTGGGGGCGAACTAGTCCACCAGGTACTTCCAGTATGGGCCAGGGAGCTGCGTTGCAGAGAGGTGTTGAGAGGTCACGCCCCTTTTTACACCTCTCTGCAGCGCAGATCTGTGGCGCTTACTGGAGGTAGCTGGTGGGCTAGTTGGCCCCCAGGGACCCTCAGGACTCAAGGGGACTTAATCCCCCAATTTACAAAGCACCAGGGGGTGCATTTGCACAGTGGTGCAGGGAGGGGGCGTGGCCTGGGGGCCAACTAGCCCACCAGGTACGTCCAGTAAGCGCCACAGAGTTGCGTTGCAGAGAGGTGTAAAAAGGGGCGTGGCCACAGACCACCTCTTTGCAACGTAGCTCTATGGCGCTTACTGGAGGTACCTGGTGGGCTAGTTGGCCCCCAGGGACCCTCAGGATTCAAGGGGAATTAATCCCCCAACTTAGAACCCACCAGGGGGTGCGTTTGCACAGTGGTGAAGGGAGGGGAGCGGGGCCTGATGACATGTGTGTACTTATGCAATCAGTCCGCCAAAACCCAAGCACTTATAAATTCACCATGCACTCTCCTTGGAACACTCTAATCATCCAGTCACTACCCATGCACTAACTCATGCACTGCTACAATACCCTGACCAGTACCCATGCAGTCAAGCCATCGCTCTGTCACTACCCATGCACTCCTCCAATAACCCAGCGAGCACCATGTGCATATCCAATTACTCCACCAAAACTCAAGCACTTATAAATCCACCATGCATTCTCCTTGCAGTACTCTAATCTTCCAGTCAGTAGCCATGTACTCATGGAATGACCCAGACACTAACACATGCACTGCTACAATCCCCTGTGCACTACCCATGCAGACCTCTAACCACCTACACAGTACTGATTCACTCCTCCAATTACCCAGGTTGTACCCATGCAGTCCAGAAATCCCTCTGTCACCACCCATGCACTCCTCAAATCACCCATCCAGCATCATGTACTTATCCAATCACCCAGGCAGTTATAAAAGCACCATGCACTGTCCTTGCAGCGCTCTAATCATCCAGTCACTACCCATGTACTCATGCAATGACCCAGGCACTAACACATGCACTGCTACAATTCCCTGAGCACTACTGATGCAGTCCAGCCATCTCCTTGTCACTACCCATGCAATCCTCCAATCACCCAGCCAACACCATGTACTTATCCAATCACTCCGCCAAAACCCAAGCACTTATAAATTCATCATGCACTCTCCTTGCAGTACTCTAATCATCCACTCAGTACCCATGTACTCATGCAATGACCCAGGCACTAACTCATGGCAAATACAAAGGAGGTCATGCTAATCACAGGGGTACCCCAACGCATAGTGTTCCCTAGTGTATGTAGGTGTTTTCACTGTATTCTAAGTGTCTTTTAGCATAGCAGTGGCTCCGGTCCTGGTTAGTCAGAGTTAGTTACCACCAGTAACCGTCAGTAAAAAGTTGGGGGCACAGGAGGACTTTCTGCTCCTCTGTTGGTTCTTTCTGCACATCTCTTGCTTCTTCCTGCACTTTTGTTCGTCTTTCTGGACCTCTGTTGACTCTTTCAGCATTTGTCTTGCTTCTTTCTGCGCTTTTCTTCCTCTTTCTTCACATGTCCTACCTTTGTAGGCATAGTTAAAAATTTAACATTTAAAAAACCATTGAAATTCACTGACCAAAAAACCATAGGTTTCAGGCACATTATAGTTAGAAATTAGCATTAAAAAAACCTTAGAAATTCACTGAAAAAACCATAGGCTTCAGGGACGTTATAGTTAGTTGGACATTTCACTCATACAAACCCATAGAAATTCCCCTGTTATAGTTAGTTCAACTAACTATAACTCGCGCCCCCGCAATGCACGCCTGATGATGTCACATATTACATCATTCATGACATGGTCAGTGACATCACTGATGACATCTCAAATGACATCACTGATGACATCATCCACGTCAAAATCTGATGCACCTCCTCACACTCTAATATAACCTTTGATACACCCACTGTAAAATACAGACTACCATTTTCGAAACCATCGACACACCAATACCAGTTACTACATATGCACTCACTGATTCCTAGGTCTACACACACATCCATTCATTCACCCATACAATCACTCATACATACAGTCACTCATCAATACAACACTATCATATGCACTCATACACCTATACAGACACTCACCCACCGCCACTCATCCAGCGAGTTACTCACACACCCAATCAGTCATTCAAAGAATCAATCACACTCCCATTTCCTCACTATACAGTTATACACACAACACCTCACTTATTCAAACATATACTAACATACTTACTCTCTTATACAATCATTGATACCAGTACACACTCATCCATACAGCCGCTCTCACAATCCCTGACTCTCACGTATAGTCATTTATATACTCCAACTCTCACATACACTGCCTTTTACATATGTAGTTACTTGGACATGTACCACTGAGACATCCAATCTCTCACTAACATACCCATACACACATTCACCCACCCATACAGCTATTTCCACATGCACTCTTGAACCTATACACCCAGTGAATCAACCACTCACACATCTATGCACAGAGTAACACATCTCCGACCCACCCACACACACACTCAGTCTCCCATACAAATACTCAGGCAACCAATCAATAACCCATATAGACACTCATGTAGCTACTGACCAACACATGCAGCAGCATACACAACAACAGACATACTGATACACACATTCAGACAGTTTAGTCACTAACCTATGCATTCAGTAAGACACATTTAATCACTCACTTATACAATCAGTCATGCACCTACTAAATCCTTCATCCAGACACTTATAAACCCACTCATTCTTCAATACACCTTGGCATATATATAAAACATATTTAAACTTTACAGAAACACACATTCACTGGATGATGTCATCAGTGATGTCATTTGAGATGTCATCAGTGATGTCATTGACCATGTCATGAATTATGTAATATGTGACGTCATCAGCAGTGCATTGCGGGGGCATGAGTTATAGTTAGCTGAACTAACTATAACAAGGGAATCTCTATGGTTTTGTACGACTAACTATAACGTCCCTGAAACCTATGGTTTTTTCAGTGAATTTCTAAGGTTTTTTAAATGCTAATTTCTAACTATAACATGCCTGAAACCTCTGTTTTTTTTCAGTGAATTTCAATATTTTTTTAAATGCTAATTTCTAACTATAACGTGCCTGAAATGTTTTTTTCAGTGACTATATATATATATATATCAGTGAAAAAACCATAGGTTTCACACACGTTATAGTTAGGAATTAGCATTTAAAAAACCTTAGAAATTCAGTGAAAAAACCATAGGTTTCACACATGTTATAGTTAGCTGGACATTTTACTCGTAAAAAACCAATGAAATTGCCCCGTTATAGTTACTTCAGCTAACTATAACTCGCGCGCCCGCAATGCACTGCTGATGACGTCACATATTACATCACTCATGACATGGTCAGTGACATCACTCATGACATCACTGATGACATCTCAAATGACATCACTGATGACCTCACTGATGACATCATCCAGTGAATGTGGGTTTTTCTGAAAATTAAATATGTTTTATATATGTATATCTCAAGGTCGATGGAAGAATAAATGGGTATATAAGTGTCTAAATGGATGATTTGTTTTTGAAAAATTGATTGTTTAACTGACTGATTAAGTGTATCATAGTGAATACATGTTTTAGTGAGTAATGTTTAAATATGTATATATCTGTATCAGTCTCTCACTTTGTGTATAAGTGGCTGCATGGGTTGGTGAGTAGCTACATGGGTGTCTATATAGGTTAGTAGTTGGTTTTTTGAGTATCAGTCTGAGTGTCTGCATGGTTCGGTGGGGGGTATTACGTAGTGCATAGGTGCATGAATGAGTGACTCACTGTTTGTATGTGTTGAATAGACCATGTGTGCAGGACTGCATGGGTGGATGAGTGTGTGTATGGGTGTGTTAGTGAGTGAATGACTGTCTCAATAGTGTCTTTATGAGTAACTACATATGTTTAAAACTAGTATATGTGACTATTGGTGTATATATGTGAGTATATGCAAGGGTGAGAGATTGGAAGAGTTCCTGTATGAATAAGTATGTGTTTCTATAAGTGATTGTTTAAAAGACTAAGTATGTGTAAGTTTCCGTAGAAGTAAGTATGGTGGTGTGTGTATAACTGTATATGCAAGTAAATGTATGTTTGATTCTTTATTAGCACGAGTGACTATGTGTGTGAGTAACTCTATGGATGAGTGGCATTGTGTAACAGGATGTATAGGTGTATGAGTACATATGATGAGTGAGTACATGTATGAGTGACTGTATTGGACTGTTGGTGAATGAGTGGATGTGTATGTGGATCTTAGAATTACTGAAGAGGTTGTTGTAACTGGTATTGGTATGTCCATTGTTTTGAAAATTTTAGTCTCTATTTTTGAATGTGTGTGTCAAAGGTTATATTAGGGTGAGAGGAGGTCTGCCACTCTATCACAAGGATGATGTCATCAGTGATGTCATCAGTGATGTCATTTGAGATGTCATCAGTGATGTCATGAGTGATGTCACTGACCATGTCATGAGTGATGTAATATGTGACGTCATCAGCAGTGCATTGCGGGCGCGCGAGTTATAGTTAGCTGAAGTAACTATAACGGGGCAATTTCATTGGTTTTTTACGAGTAAAATGTCCAGCTAACTATAACATGTGTGAAACCTATGGTTTTTTCACTGAATTTCTAAGGTTTTTTAAACGCTAATTCCTAACTATAACGTGTGTGAAACCTATGGTTTTTTCACTGAATTTCTAAGGTTTTTTAAATGCTAATTCCTAACTATAACGTGTGTGAAACCCATGGTTTTTTCAGTGAATTTGCAAGGTTTTTTAAATGCTAATTTTTTTTTTTTTCTTCTATTTTTTCTAACATATTTTTAATTTAATTATCTTACCTTTTATAAAGACTATGATTAAATTTTTAAAATTCTTTAATATGTTTTTTTAAATATATTTTTTAAAATAAACATGTAAAATTTATTTGCAGTACTTTTTTTTAAAAAAATATATTTTTTTAGTACGCGTACCGTAAGCTCACGGTAAGCGTACGGTTTACGCAACGTCCGTAATCTATCTACGCTGCTTGCGTATAGTTACGCACTTTGCGTAGCCGCGCGTACTGCGCGTGGGACGCGTGCGCGCTTACGCCACACGCGCACGTTACGCGGAAGTGTCGGGTAGTGACTGTTATGCGCATGCGCGCAAGCGCGTGTCTTTTTTACGCGCATGCGTACTTTTTGCCGTAAGCGTACCGTAAGCGTACCGTAAGCGTACGGTAGGTCATGTGATCATGAAACACAACTTTTGATTGGTTGAAACTACTTTCAGTTCTAGAACTCTCCTACACCACACCCATTCCCCTCATTTCTGCTTGTGATCCCTTGGGAGAAGGAGCTGGTTTGTCTTTGGGATACGATGGCAGAACAGCAGAGCTCTTCTGAGAGTGAGGCTAGCACTAGCAGCACTGTCTTGAGGCAGAGATCGAGGAAACAAAAGCCCTCTTATGTATGGGATTATTTTACTTTTCCTGAAGGCCAGCAAAAGGTGAATGCACCCTTAGTTACTTGCAGGCTGTGTAAGCGTGTACTTTCTAGAGGTAATCCTGACAGGAAGTATTCCTTTGGGAATCACACCATGAAGAGACACCTCCAGGATGTACACAGAAGGACACATGGTCATCTTTTTGGAGGTAACTCTTCAGAAAGACGAGCCAGTACATCCACAGTAGCTCAGCCTGGACCATCATCTGCAGGGCTGACTCCTTCTTCTGCAGGTCAGGTGAGCCCTTCATCTGTGGGGGGAGAATCTCCTTTTGCTGGCCCTCTGGAAATGAACCCTCGATTTCGGAAGGTTGATATTCATTGCACATTTTGTAAAGATCTAATTTGCCATAGGGAGACCAGTGTTTCCCTAGTGAACAACAAAATAGATCAGCACATTTGTCGCTTTGAATAATTTTCCCATGCTTCCTTTCCTCTGTTCCTGCATGAACACAACGGTTCTTTTAAGAGCCAACCTTATCGTTCATCTTTTTTTTACATATGTATTTAAAAACTTTTTTTTATTTTTTTTTTTTACCGTACGCGTACGGTGCGCGTACTTTTTTTTTTTTTTTTTAAAAAACACTAAAAATCATTTATCACATTACATTGTCCTTGAGAGACTACAATTATTATTATTGACTTACCATACTCACTGAAAAAATATTTATTCATTTGTTTTTTTAAAAAATAGTTTTAAAAATGTTTGTAGTTTTCGAAAATTTTCTATATCTATCTGGAAAAAAAGAAAAAAGTATTAATATTTTTAAAACATTTTATAATACAGTACACATATTTACATTTTTTTCCCCAAAAAAATGTTTGCCTTATTTTTGCTGTTTTCAGAATATATTGCATTTCACTATAAATTGTGAAAGCAATTGCATTCATCATTTTACAGCGGGCAAAAAAAAATACCAATCACAAAGATTGTATTAAAAATGCCCTGATTCTTTTTTTACTTAAACTTAACATTATAGAAATGCATAATATTGTAAAAAAATATCATCTAATACCAATAGTTATTTCTTTAAAATACCGTCTGATATGTTTGTTTCAGAAGTATAATCACAATATTATATCTCAAATAACTCCAAAATACATCTGATTTCATTTCCTTTAGACCAAATAGTAATTTTAAATTTTTTTTGGGAATAAATTTCCAACGGTAATCCAATAAAATTCTAAAGTTTAATTTGTCCAGATCTCACCGATTCTCTGTAACGTTTTGGTTCACGAAAATTTTTTGAATAATTTATTAAGTCCACAATAGAATTGGTTACTTTTCCACATGGCCAAATAGTAATTTTTTAAAACATTTTTGAAAAAATTTCCAATGGCAGTCCAATAACATTCCAAAATTTAAAATGTGCAGAAGTTACCGATAATCTCTAAATTATTGGTTTTTCAAAGTTTCATTAAAAATTAAAAAAGTCCACATTACAATTGGTTATCTTTCCATTAGGCCAAATGATAATTTAAAAAATCTTTTTTTTACAAAATTGCAATGGTAATCCAGTAAAATGGTAAAATTGTTTTGTCCAGATCTTGCCAAGTCTCTCTAAAATTTAGGTTTCAGGAAGATTAAATAGGAATTTGCTAAATCAAAAGGCAAACGTTGTTTGAAAATCAATTGGGAATCATTACACAGTGTCCAGCCTTTTTCACATTTAAGATAAACTGTGTAATGTCCAGAAGTAACAGTAGGTCCATCATGGAAAATTATTGCAACAGTTACAAAAGTTTTTCCTGAAATTGATAATTGCTGTCCTGTAAACTTCTTTATTAAAGTATCCAATTTTGAACCATCAGCTCTACATCGTTGCATCATTAAAATTACATACTGTCCGTATTCCTTTAAAATTAATGTTGAAAACATGTCAGAATTACACTCACCACATTTCATGCTATGATTAGCATCTTTAACTAATTTTGCAAAAGTGACTGTTTTACTCTCTGGCAATGTCAAATAAATAAACCTTTCATTATCAACAATAGAGCCACATATATTATAACAATTATCACAACTATGTTCCCATTTATAAGAGAGACCAAACAAAATGTCAATGGGAACTCCTTCTTCTTCCACTACCTGAAGAAAATACATCAAAAATTCATGTGCATCTTGCTGTTCATTTTGAGAAAACTGTGTTCGTCCTGAACATACATCTAAAAGTTTTCTAATGTCAGTAGCACTTTCTATTTGAGTTTTATCTTTACTCAGCTTTTGAAAAAGGAGACTCAGCTCTGAACAGAATCTTTTTCCCTGATTTACTATTATCTGCTCTTGCAAACTTTCCAGATAAAATGCAACATTCAGCACTACATTTGCGTAGCAGTTGACACCAGAGCTATTTTCAAAATGACATCCTACAACCTGTTCTTCATTTTCCTTTTTCTTTTTGCTTGCAATTACATCACTCCTCTTTTTTTCCTCTTCTCTACATCTTCACTACAGATATTCTCATTTTTTCTTTTACGAGAAACTACACGTTTCTCCAACACAGGATACTGACCTAAATGAGGAGCATAGCTTCTTCTTAATCTATTATACTCCTTTACACAGTTTGTATCAGCACTAACTTTTGACTCATCAAAGTCTATCATGAATAAACCTGATAATGTTTTGACTCGTGACAAAGCAACATATGCCATACCTTCTTTGAACACAGTTGAACCAATGTTCACAAATGCACAATCTACAGTCAATCCTTGAGACTTGTGAATAGTTACAGCATATGCTAGAGAAAACGGAAACTGCTTCCTACGTACATATAAGTCTTTCACAAGCATAAAACGAACTGTACAACGACAAATATCTTTAACTTCATCTATCTGATCAAATTTTATTTTTAAACATTCAACTCCTTCTTTTTTCTGGTAATTAATAAAACCCACAACTCTTCCCATCGCTCCATTAACTAAACCTTTCTCAACATCCAAATTTCTCCTTAAAAACACTCTACAGTTCATGCAAACATATAGATTTTTTTCTAATCCAGCTGTTTTGGAGATGTTCTTCTCTAGTGAGTCCAATTTATTTTTCAGTTTGCCTGTTACTGTGACAGTAATTCTTCCATCCTCAATTTTGTCCACTGCTTCCAATTTCCTGATCTCTTCCTTTTCCAATTTCAAAAGCTCCTCATTGAATATTGAGCATTCACGTAGAGTTGGCATTAAGCAGATGACACTTTTGTTTTCTGCAATGTTCTTGTATATCTTCTCTGCAACTATTTCTTCCTTTGGAAATAAATTATGTAGCAGCCGACTCTGTAATGCTTTTTTGCCAACTTCTGTCAGTAGTCCAATCCTGATATCTTTCAGAATACTTCCATATTCTTCATCGTTTGCTTGCCTCATATTAGTAGTAAGTTCCTTGTACTCAAAGAAGGACCAAATATTTGTATTTCCGATGCTTCCCAATGACTTCTTCGTGTCTTCATGTGTCACAGTATTAAACACTGGTTGTCCTTTAACTGGAGTAAGTTGCAAAAGATCTCCAAAAACTATGACGTGTTTTCCACCAAATAACATGTCATAGTCTGTCTTCAAAATTTGCTGCATTCTTAAATGCACAAAGGCAAGCATTAGGTTTGATACCATGCTCACCTCATCAATAATGAGAACTTGCATCTTCTTCAATACTCTTGAAACTTCCAAGGATGCTTCTCCAGTTAGCTTGTTGAATTGTATTTTGTTCTCATGCTCCACTGGTAACATTAGCAAACGATGTAAGGTGATTCCTTTTATGTTATATGCTGCTAACCCAGTTGGAGCAGTAACCACACAAGACAAAGTAGAATCCGTTTTTTGCTGTAGGTAGCTTCTGATGACTTTTATTAGGAAACTTTTTCCAGTTCCAGCTTGTCCGCTTACATACATCCTGATTGGATGAAATGATGTGCATGAGCACTCTTTTTTTACATGTAGAAATCCGTGATCAATTTTGTTTTTGATCTCTTCATAAATTTGTTGCTGCTCTTGATTCAGTTGTCTTTCCAAATTTTCTAAGTCTATAAATTCTTCTTGAGCTTGATTCATAGCCGTTTCCACTTCATTCATGGCTATTGATGCTTCATTTTCAATGATTGGTTGTCCTAGGGGATCTTGACTGTGTGTTCCTGAACTTTGGCTGTCCTGAGAACTGTCTCTAGCTATTTCTGCTGCAATTGTAGTTTCCTGTTCAATTTCTTCATTTAACATTTGCAGATAAGTTGTGAATGTATTGCATTGTATGCTGTCTTTGCAAGCATTAAATGAATCTTCATAGCTTTGAAATTCTCCCAGTAGTTCATCCTCTGTACGCCATGGTTTAAACAACTGTAAAAGAGCCAAGTAGTAAAATTCTTTCTTGTCAGTAGTGTCGCAACTCAGCTTCCGGTGATTTATCAAACTTCCTTTTGTTTGCTTCACCAAACATCCTTCTTCACCAACGACTTTATATTTTCCATTATTGATGTCTTCTGTGGCTTTCCTTGAATAAATGTAGTTCTGCAGCACTTCATAGAGACACATGTTCTCCAGATGTTGACTTCTCTTGGGATAATATGTGTCCAACATGTTTGTTTTCAATATATCTGTACTTTCTGGGTCATTCTCGACCAAATATTCAATTTCTCCTACAGATTTTAGTACCCGATTTCTCATTGCTGCAAGGCCTAAACTTGCCCAAATTATTCTTCTTGACTTCGAGTAGAGACTTGCAGAAGATAACCTATCTGAACATTCGTAGGATCCAATTTCTCGATGCGATAACATCTTCAAACTGAAACTGTACAGCTTCTTACTGACAGTCTTCTCGTGAGAAATCTCTTCCCACATTTCCTTCAATTCTGTTTTTTCTGATTTCGTAATGTAAGACGTTACATATCGTGCAACAGCAATGGAATTGTCAGCTACATACTGTATATCCATGTTAGCGTTCCACATGGATAAAATGACTGGGTTGTAGTCATTTATATTTTTTGATTCTTCTTTTCTTTTAAGGTTGTAGGTATTCTTAGGTGATTTTCTTGTGATAGTATGTCTCACAGCTGACATAAAACTGTTTACTCTTCCATTTGAAAGAACAGGTCTGGGAAATCCAAATCGACATTTAGTGTAGTATTTTTCTTTGCTCTTGTATTTCCGTCGACAGTATTTTCCACACCGATGACTTTGGAAACGTAAAACTTGCTCCTTTAACTTGTTCTCTTCTGTGCTTTTTGGTATAGCACATGTTGCATATTCTTGAATGTAAGATAACACTGCTTCATCAGCATCTGTTCCAAACTTTGGGGCATCCTTGATCCACAACAGCATATGAATATGAGGAGCACCTCTTGCCTGGTACTCTTTTCTCCAAAAGAAATCCACTACTTCTCCAAGGGGTGGATTTTTTTTATTGCAGATGAAGGACATCATAGCCTCAAATCTATGATTGAAATATCTGCAAACATTAACCGGATCCAATGAGCACAGTTCTCCTGCTGTCTTGTATTCGATGTTTTTAATGTTTGAATTGGCCTCTCGTAGAAAATCCAGTAAATCATCCCAAGCGTACTCGGCACAGCTTAGGGTAAGGAACCATGTTGGTGTTCCTAAATTCCGTAACATGCATTTTAGTTCACCATGGCGTCGGTACCAATATTCATTTGTCCCACGCTGACAAGCCATCAGATTGATCAGTTGTGTTTCCAAATGATCATCTCGGTGCTGCACTTTCTCCATAAAATCCTTAGCAGACACATTTTGTAAATGTACACCACTTTTTAAAATGTGATTTACTGCATAAGACAGTGCAGACAAGTCGCTTTCAAATAAAAGATGGAACAAATAAGGAATACTTTGTCGAAATCTGGGATCTTCAGCATATAGTCTTGTAGTCCGATACTCTGAAGCTGGAATCTGTTCTGGACGTTCATCGTATCGTCCTCCTTTTCCTTTAGGAAACAGCTGAGGAAAACATCGAGCTTCCAAGCTCTCCTCCCATACACTCACAGGAGTTCCTTTTGCTTTCTTCATCTGAAAGAGATCAATATTGTCTCCCATAACTTCTTTCGAATGAAGAGGATGTATGCTAAAATGTTCATAAATTTCTTCTTCCTTTGACTTGTCCACTTTTTCAATTTGTCCAGTTGGTGTTTCTGTGTCTTCTTGAAAATCTTCTTCTTCTTCTTCTTCTTCTATATAAATTGATTCATACCATTTGTTATTTTTTTTCAAATACAAATTTGCTCTTTGTACTTTCCGCACATCTACCAGCTCCTGCCAAATCTTCTTATTCTTTGTAGGTACACCATTAACCAGAATAATTAATGGTTCAGTTTCCAAAGTATCCGCATCAATAGTTTCCATATTTTTTTTCAAATCCAAGGGCAAATACACCACTCTACCTTTTAAACCTCTCAGTAAATCTGAAGGAGGTAATTTACCAGTTTTGGGCTCCATACGTACTATGGTCTGGAACGGATGAACACATTGAATGAGTATAGACTCATATGTATTTAATTCAGAAAGTTCAGCAGGAATAGCATCCAATTCTAAATTATTATGTACAGCTCTGGTCGGCATTCTATTTTCCTCTAACTTGTTGTAACAGTATTTACAAATACGCTGATCTTCACCCAATTCAAAACAATTTTCTAGAAATATATATGTGGCAAAATCCTTCCACTTATAATTATCTTCATTTTCACTCTTTCTGTAGAGATCAACATTCCTAGTTTGTTTTCTATAATGAGTTCTGCGGCAACAAATACAAGTAACATTTGGTCTTTCATTAGAGACTATTGCAAATTTTGTTATGTGATCATTAAATGTCTTACTTACAGAAGGTTCTACATTCTCTTCCTCTTCTTCCTCATTTACTGTGTCCTTCTCTGCACTGTTTTGTTCAGGACCAAAGTAACAAAACTGAATTTCATCAACAACCTTCTCTACATCTGATACCGTTCCTCGGAACAGAGCCCTATTCAATTCATTTAACTTTATTGCTGGACTTTTGGCAAAATACAACCGTCTCACAAACTTTCTCATTTCAGTATGATGAACAGCCAGCATCCTAAAATGATGGAAAACACTATTGCACACTTTTCTAGATAGACAAGCCAGAGAATGACCCTGCAAACCAGTATTCTCTCTCACTCTGCATGGATCCAGACTTTGAAGCACCTTAATCTTCTGTTTTACACTTTTTTTACTATATTCTCTAAGAAACTCTCGAAATTTGTCAATAGAATCCTGACGCACAGTGCAAATACTACTACAATTCCAAGTGTACACTGGGGCTTTAGGACGTCTCCCCATTGCCTCATCTGCCATCACTTGTACCTCATCTCTTGGAACCATTATCTCCTTCTCCATTATGCAACCATTTTTCACTTCGTAAGCACGACCTCTGGTGTCAACTGCATGCAGCAAACTATTACTTTGAAAATAGCTCTCTTCATTAAAAAAAGGTTCACTACTTGAACTATGCATCCACTTTCCTAAAAACACTTTACAAAAGTTTGTTCTGTTCACTACTCTTTTGCTTTTGCTTTGTGATTTCAGTACATTAACCATTTTATCTAATGTACGCATCCTATTCAAAATTAATATGAATAGTTTCCTTTTTAATTCTAATGCCTTTGCTGCAATGGCTTCATTTTCTTTTATTCTCTTGTAATATTTTGCCTTTTGCTTATATTTCTTCACATCCTTTATCAAATTGGACATAACTCTTCTCTGAAACATTTTTCTACGTATCTCTTTAAACGCTGTTTTTCTGTTTATGTAAATCTTTTCAGTTGCAGAAGGTATATTTGCATTAACTAAATTCTCAATTTTTTCCTGTTCTCTTCCTTTTGTAACATTCTTTCCAGTACAGACATTTTGTACATTTTTCTTTGTTTTGAATATATTTTTAAGAAATTGTTTTTTCTGCTTACCAGAAGATTTTTTCTTTTTCCCAACATGAGCATCTTCTACTAACTTTGGTCCTCCAGTTGTCTTCAAATATAGTTTTTTTTTTAGCGTTTTTTGAACTCTGGATTTTGTAGGCATTTTAAATTTTGTTCACTGCTCTTCAGCAATACCTGAAAAAAACTAAAAAAAAAATCCTTTATTGTATTTAAATATATTACTACATTTCTTTTCACAATAGTCACAAAACGAAATTTCTTTGCCAATTTGAATGCACACAAACTGCTCTTTTTTTTGGGCAAGTGAAAATCACTTTTACAAACTGTCACATTATGAAACCACTTTTCAGATTTTTTAAAAAGCCCATGTCCAGAATGCTACACTCCAGCAAGGGCAACCAGCCTTAGTAATGCTGAATGTATTTGCATTACAGACTGAAACCTGAAAACCCCACTCGCTTGTAAATACTGTGCATGACTATACATGGCAAGCACATGGGTGTGTGCTAAGACTCTGCTTCTTCCCCCAAAAATTCGCTCCCCCTTTCCATCTAATGCAACTGTGAAATCACCAGAGCAAGACGCAATAAATCTCTGCCTATAATTCCTCTCTGCACACAGAGTCATGTTTTCACATTAGTCCCAAAACGAAATTTCTTTGCCAATTTGAAAGCACACTTACTGCTCTTTTTTTTTTCGGGGCAAGTGAAAATCACTTTTTACAAGTGAAAATCACTTTTACAGACTGACACATTATGAAACCACTTTTTTTGATTTATTTAAATGCACATGTCCAAACTGTTTTTTCAGACCACCACCATGTGTATTCTCGGTGACTGCCTACACTCCAGCAAGGGCAACCAGCCTTAGTGATGCTGAATGTATTTGCATTACAGACTGAAACCTGAAAACCCCACTCGCTTGTAAATACTGTGCATGACTATACATGGCAAGCACATGGGTGTGTGCTAAGACTCTGCTTCTTCCCCCAAAAATTCGCTCCCCCTTTCCATCTAATGTAACTGTGAAATCACCAGAGCAATACGCAATAAATCTCTGCCTATAATTCCTCTCTGCACACAGAGTCATGTTTTCACATTAGTCCCAAAACGAAATTTCTTTGCCAATTTGAAAGTACACTTACTGCTCTTTTTTTTTTCGGGGCAAGTGAAAATCACTTTTTACAAGTGAAAATCACTTTTACAGACTGACACATTATGAAACCACTTTTTTTGATTTATTTAAATGCACATGTCCAAACTGTTTTTTCAGACCACCACCATGTGTATTCTCGGTGACTGCCTACACTCCAGCAAGGGCAACCAGCCTTAGTGATGCTGAATGTATTTGCATTACAGACTGAAACCTGAAAACCCCACTCGCTTGTAAATACTGTGCATGACTATACATGGCAAGCACATGGGTGTGTGCTAAGACTCTGCTTCTTCCCCCAAAAATTCGCTCCCCCTTTCCATCTAATGCAACTGTGAAATCACCAGAGCAAGACGCAATAAATCTCTGCCTATAATTCCTCTCTGCACACAGAGTCATGTTTTCACATTAGTCCCAAAACGAAATTTCTTTGCCAATTTGAAAGCACACTTACTGCTCTTTTTTTTTTCGGCGCAAGTGAAAATCACTTTTACAGACTGACACATTATGAAACCACTTTTTTTGATTTATTTAAATGCACATGTCCAAACTGTTTTTTCAGACCACCACCATGTGTATTCTCGGTGACTGCCTACACTCCAGCAAGGGCAACCAGCCTTAGTGATGCTGAATGTATTTGCATTACAGACTGAAACCTGAAAACCCCACTCGCTTGTAAATACTGTGCATGACTATACATGGCAAGCACATGGGTGTGTGCTAAGACTCTGCTTCTTCCCCCAAAAATTCGCTCCCCCTTTCCATCTAATGCAACTGTGAAATCACCAGAGCAAGACGCAATAAATCTCTGCCTATAATTCCTCTCTGCACACAGAGTCATGTTTTCACATTAGTCCCAAAACGAAATTTCTTTGCCAATTTGAAAGCACACTTACTGCTCTTTTTTTTTTCGGCGCAAGTGAAAATCACTTTTACAGACTGACACATTATGAAACCACTTTTTTTGATTTATTTAAATGCACATGTCCAAACTGTTTTTTCAGACCACCACCATGTGTATTCTCGGTGACTGCCTACACTCCAGCAAGGGCAACCAGCCTTAGTGATGCTGAATGTATTTGCATTACAGACTGAAACCTGAAAACCCCACTCGCTTGTAAATACTGTGCATGACTATACATGGCAAGCACATGGGTGTGTGCTAAGACTCTGCTTCTTCCCCCAAAAATTCGCTCCCCCTTTCCATCTAATGCAACTGTGAAATCACCAGAGCAAGACGCAATAAATCTCTGCCTATAATTCCTCTCTGCACACAGTCATGTTTTCACATTAGTCCCAAAACGAAATTTCTTTGCCAATTTGAAAGCACACTTACTGCTCTTTTTTTTTTCGGCGCAAGTGAAAATCACTTTTACAGACTGACACATTATGAAACCACTTTTTTTGATTTATTTAAATGCACATGTCCAAACTGTTTTTTCAGACCACCACCATGTGTATTCTCGGTGACTGCCTACACTCCAGCAAGGGCAACCAGCCTTAGTGATGCTGAATGTATTTGCATTACAGACTGAAACCTGAAAACCCCACTCGCTTGTAAATACTGTGCATGACTATACATGGCAAGCACATGGGTGTGTGCTAAGACTCTGCTTCTTCCCCCAAAAATTCGCTCCCCCTTTCCATCTAATGCAACTGTGAAATCACCAGAGCAAGACGCAATAAATCTCTGCCTATAATTCCTCTCTGCACACAGAGTCATGTTTTCACATTAGTCCCAAAACGAAATTTCTTTGCCAATTTGAAAGCACACTTACTGCTCTTTTTTTTTTCGGCGCAAGTGAAAATCACTTTTACAGACTGACACATTATGAAACCACTTTTTTTGATTTATTTAAATGCACATGTCCAAACTGTTTTTTCAGACCACCACCATGTGTATTCTCGGTGACTGCCTACACTCCAGCAAGGGCAACCAGCCTTAGTGATGCTGAATGTATTTGCATTACAGACTGAAACCTGAAAACCCCACTCGCTTGTAAATACTGTGCATGACTATACATGGCAAGCACATGGGTGTGTGCTAAGACTCTGCTTCTTCCCCCAAAAATTCGCTCCCCCTTTCCATCTAATGCAACTGTGAAATCACCAGAGCAAGACGCAATAAATCTCTGCCTATAATTCCTCTCTGCACACAGAGTCATGTTTTCACATTAGTCCCAAAACGAAATTTCTTTGCCAATTTGAAAGCACACTTACTGCTCTTTTTTTTTTCGGCGCAAGTGAAAATCACTTTTACAGACTGACACATTATGAAACCACTTTTTTTTGATTTATTTAAATGCACATGTCCAAACTGTTTTTTCAGACCACCACCATGTGTATTCTCGGTGACTGCCTACACTCCAGCAAGGGCAACCAGCCTTAGTGATGCTGAATGTATTTGCATTACAGACTGAAACCTGAAAACCCCACTCGCTTGTAAATACTGTGCATGACTATACATGGCAAGCACATGGGTGTGTGCTAAGACTCTACTTCTTCCCCCAAAAATTCGCTCCCCCTTTCCATCTAATGCAACTGTGAAATCACCAGAGCAATACGCAATAAATCTCTGCCTATAATTCCTCTCTGCACACAGAGTCATGTTTTCACATTAGTCCCAAAACGAAATTTCTTTGCCAATTTGAAAGCACACTTACTGCTCTTTTTTTTTTCGGGGCAAGTGAAAATCACTTTTACAGACTGACACATTATGAAACCACCATGTGTAACTACAACAAAAACAATTTCCATTTCTATTATTCATTTCTTAAGTTACCACATACATCCCCTCTCAAACTGTAAACTCACCTTTAAAATTAGTTAGTTGTGAAAGAAATGTGGCACTCAAACAGCAGATTATCAGAGCCAGGATCTCTGTTGTGTTCACCTCTCTCCTCTCAGCAGAACCAGATAATGGCAAAGTTTCCCTCTATTTTTCCACACATATACATGTAAGTTTCAAATCTCAGTGCTTCCCCCTTTTTTTCAAATGTAATCACACATTTCTATTGGTTGAAAACCAACCCTTTTCCAAAAGTACCCTTCCCCCAACTTGACTTCTGCCTAGTACCCTTCCCCCAACTTGACTTCTGCCTGCTACCATAGCAACAGCTCATGGAACACTGCTGTGTTGAGTTAGGTCAGAAGTTCGCCAAACAATGTTTCAATTCCACAGAGCAAGAGTGCTTGACTTTTCAAACCTAACAGCAAATCCATAGAACTGTTCTTTGGTTACACATTTTTTTTTACCAATACAAAACATGCTTCTATTAATTTACGCATACAGCCTAGTTTTTATTCTAGAATGGTATGAAACAGCCAATCAGTTCTTTTTGTTTTGAAAAAAATATGTATGCCTCCATTTCCAAACTGTCTTTCTTTTCATATTGCCATTCTACTGAAAGACACCTCCTGAGTGCATCCAGTTCTCCTTTGAAGATGTTCACAGTGTGGATTGTAGGGCACAGCTATGTCTTCTGGAGTGAAAAGTTTGCAGAGAAAACAGGTATGGTGAGAGACCTTGCTTTGCCAAATGTAGACATTAAATGGATTGGTCAGAGAGGGTTAAAGTGGCACCAATTGATGCCATTGGTGAAATCCTTCATTCAAATCCAACACCCTGACCTCATAATAGTGCACTGTGGTGGCAATGACCTAGGCACTTTGACTGGGGTAGGTCTGGAAATGCTTATGAAGGACACCTTTGCACAACTGTTTACACTTTTCCCTAAAACTGCCTTTGTGTTTTCCAACATATGCCAAAGGCAAAAATGGAACTGGTCCAATCATTTCTGTCCACAGATTGACAAAGCAAGAAAGCACGTCAACAAATCTGTTTCTGCTTTCCTCCGTGACTATGGTATGGGTGCCATTTACCACAACAACTTGCGTTATGACATGCAAGACATTTATAGAGGAGATGGTGTGCACTTCAATGATGAAGGGAACAGAGTCTTCCTCTTGAACCTTAGACTCTGCATCGGTACTTACTTGTAGGTACCACTAAAAAAATGACTTCATAAACACAACAGCTCTTTTTAGAGCTCCCTAATTTCTAAACTCTTAAATCTGCTTTTCGTTTATTTATTTTTATTTTTTTTACCGTACGCTTACCGTAAGCTTACCGTACGCGTACCCCGTGATTTTTTTTAAAATCAATAAATGTTTTTTTTGTACTTTTCTGTCCTTCTTTGACCCCCTTACAAATGTTAGGGGGTCTGTAACTCTCCTCATTGCCCCCTTTCCTTGTTTTCACTCTTTTTTTTCAGAGTGAAATACACAAAATGGCGGCCGCCGCTTCCTGGTTTCGGCCGATTCGAATGTTTACTAAGATCTAAGAGCCAATCAGAATCGCGCTCGCGCACGCCACCGTACGCTTACCGTAAGCGTACGGTAAGCGTACCGTAAGCGGGCTCAGATATATATATTGATTTAAAGGCTATTTTCTCAGAATCTACTGAACAGATTTACACCAAACCTACAAAAGGCACTTCCTTGACCTAGGGACTACCTCTCTGCCAAATTTTGAGTAATTCTGTTCAGCCGTTCGGGCTGTAGCTCGTTCTAAAGGTCCTATGGAAAAATGCATGGGAAAAACGCGTTTTGGGACCCCCCTTTTATCTCAGCCCCCGCTTGACGAATCCCCCCGAGACTTTCAGGGTAGGAGCGGAGCGTAGCGCCCCACCTATTTTGAGAAATTCGCGAGGATTCGTCGACCGGCGCCAAAGTTATTCAAAATAGAATGTTGAGGTTTTCCTATGGAAACGTGGTCCTAACTATAACTACCTACTGGCGACCGCCAGTAGGTAATATATATATATATATATATATATATATATATATATCCACACGAAAAGCAAGTTGAGTGGTGCGCTCTCAGTAAGAAACAGGTAAACAGCGAGGTAAGTAATCCAAGTGTTTAATTCACACTACGCGTTTCGGCGACAAGCCTTGATCACGTGTGAAAGTGTGCACTTCAAACAGTCCTTGATAAAGCATTGAAAGTTCGAGGTCATCACAATCAAGAAGGGACTACATACAACAACTGGTAGCAGCCATCTTGTAATGGTCAAAAAGTAAAGAAAAAGCATCAATTCAAACGTAAACATTGCATGCTGAAAATGAAGCAGATAAACCAGGATACAAATTGTAGTAAATGAAGCAATGTAACTTGCCAACCCAAATAAGGCAAGCGAGGGAGACATCCCTTAGGATACAATACTAGACCAGTGAGTGGTGCCCCTGAGATTGCAACTGAGACATAAAGGGCTAACATTCAAAGTGAAAATTGCAGGGTAGTCGCCAAAGCATATTGTAAGTGAGAATACCACACAGAATGTCACGAAAAATGCGTGAGCTTGCAAATAGGTCATGGTACTATAGTCTACGGGCAAGTGCCCAGGCAACCTACTAGTATGCTAATGTCTCAGGCTGGGCTAAAGTGGTGAGAACGGTCAAAATAATTCTAAAGTAGTACTGTTCACAAACATTAAATATACATGTAATGACCATAGGTCAAAAGGACTTATCTTAAACCAAAAAACGTGCTCGTATGCTTTAACAAGGGACCGTCAGTGGAGAAGATGAAGTGATGAGCTAGTGAAGGGTAATACCATGGAGGAAAAGGATAGGATGCCCGTGCTGGTGAGTCTAAGTGAAGGGCTCCTTCCTTCTCTCCTGTAAAAAATAGACAAGAAAGATAAACATGTCAGTACAAACGAATACCATAGCTCATGAAAATTAACAAAATATTGAAATACAGCACAACCTCATGGAACAAGAGACGGAATAGTTAAAATACAGACAAGCAAAATGCTAAAAATACTTAGGGCAGGTAAGTATGAATATACAATATGCTAGAAAATGATAGCAGTCACTAAGAACAAAATAATACTAGCCTGCTACAATCCCATTGTTTTATTTAAGGTGGATTGACATTTCTTCGTCCATGTTCAACCCACCTGGGCTTTTAGTTTGAAAATCTATAATGTACCTAGATTCCCGCTGTCTGAGGTTAAGAGTTCTGTCCCCACCTCTGGGATTCCTAGGTATGTGTTCCAGAATGAAATAGCTCATGTCGTTAGTATTGGAACCATGTTTTTCGTAGAAATGACGTGCAACAGGGTATTTTTGGTCATTGTTAGTAATAGCTCTCAGATGCTCCATCACCCTCTTTTTGGCAGGACATGTAGTGCTCCCAATATACCAGAGTCTGCACGTACACTCAATGGCATAGATCACAAAATAGGTGCTACACGTAAGAAATTGTGTAATTTTCTTGGACACGCCTCCATATGCCAGACTGTCTTTAAATGTGCTGTTTCTGCAAGCTTTACAGTGGCCACATGGGAAAAATCCCATGAGGCCATGTCCAGTGTTAGTAGTACGATCAGTGATGTGATTTTTTACTACTATGTCCCGTATATTCCTATCTCTCCTATAGGTTATACTGGGCCTGTCTGGAACCAAGTTGCCAACCACCCCATCAGATTTCAAAATATCCCAATGTTTGGCAAAGATGCGTTGGATTCTATGTGCATCAGAATTATATGTGAGAATCACACGGACCTCATTGGTGTTATCTTCAGTCGTTCTCTCTACTTTGTCTTTGAGGGTATCTGCCCTACTGATCCCTTCCGCGCGTTCTTTTGCTTTTTTGAGAACCCAGTTAGGGTAGCCTCTAGTTTGGAATCGACTGACAATGTTGTCCCTCTCTGCTAAGTAGGCATCGGAATTGTTACAGTTTCTCTTTGCCCTCAGCAGCTCCCCGTATGGTATGCTCCATTTAAGAGTATCAGGGTGGCTGCTGAGGGCATGCAGGATACTGTTGCCCGCTGTCGCTTTCCGAAAAAGAGTGGTGCATATCTTGTTCTGTACTACTTCCAGTCCTACATCCAAAAAATCAGTTTTGGTGGCATTGATGCTCCCAGACAGAACAATATTGTAGCTATTGGTATTCAGTTTCATGATAAATTCCTCTGCTTCACCTCTGGAACCATTCCAGACGATGAACAAGTCATCAATGTAGCGACGCCACATGACAACTTTGCGGAGATCGGTCTCCAGGGTACTGCTGGCTGTTATTTCTTGCTCCCAGTAGCCCATGAATAGATTGGCGAAACTGGGAGCAAAGCAGGAACCCATGGCAGTACCGTTTACCTGCCTGTAGAGGGCGCCATTGAAGGAAAAAATATTATTTTTGAGACAAAAATCAACCATTTCCATTATCATTTGGCTATGTTCCCTATACCTGATTGGTCTTTGCATCAGAAAGTGCTCACAGGCTTCCATCCCCTGTTGATGATTGATTATTGTGTACAGGGACTGGACATCCAGCACAATAAAGAGGTAGGTAGGCTCCCAGGTCAATTCCTCAATTTTACAAAGAAAATCTTTGGTATCTCTCAGGTAGCTGGGAAGGGATATGACAAATTCCCTCAAAAAATGGTCCACATACTTAGAGATGTGTTCACTTACACTCCCTATGGAAGAAACAATGGAGCGACCAGGAGGTCTGATTTTATCTTTGTGGAGTTTGGGCAGTAAGTACAATATGGGAAGTTTGGGGTGGTCCCTTTTGAGATAACAAAATTCTTCCCACACTAAGAGGCCCTTGTCCTTCCAATTAGTGAGTTTATCCCAGATGTCCGTGATACTCAAGTTATAGATGTCCCAAGATATGGTTATGTAGAAGTTAGTGTCTTGGAGTTGTCGTAAGGCTTCACTAATGTAGTAGTCTTTGTCTAAAATAACCACATTGCCCCCCTTGTCCGCCGGGCGTATGACTAAAGTGGTGTCATTGGCTAAAGTTTTGAGTGCCTGTCTTTGAGTGTAAGATAAGTTGTTGGTGAAGCTGCCTGAGTGTTTTTTGCTAAATCTAAGATCTACCAAAGATTTTGCAATGCAGTCCTGGAAAGTATCAATGCTATCGTGGGGAAGAGGAGGCACAAAAGTGGATTTAACTCTAAAATCAGTACATCCTGCTGCCCCTTGGGTGAGATCCATATCCCTCAAAATCTGAGTGGTATGGATTTCACTACCATTAGATATGTTGTCTTGTGCTAACTCAGCCAAAACAAGAAGATTGTCAATATCATTGATCATAAGATTCTCCATAACATCGTTGTTGGCAATGTCCCTGCCAGGTACAAGTTCTTGTCCTTTCAATTTGAACCACTTTTTCAGTTTCAGTTTCCTCACATACTTAAACAAATCAATACGTGTTTCAGTGTAGTTAAAAGGGGAAGACGGACAGAAGGAAAGACCCAGGCATAGGGTTCTCTTTTCTATGTCAGACATGGGTCTTTTGGATAGATTGACTACAGTTAAATTTACCATGTTCATAAACATTAGTAATTTCTGTTGGAGCGTGTTTTTCTGTTTCCCATGGCTCCCCTTCCTTTGTCTGTGTTCCCAGCAATTGGTTCCGCCAGCCAGACACAATCTTTACTGTCCAGGTCGTGAAGTAGCACCACCACCGAATAACAGCGTGGACTGCTGATCGCGGATACACGGCGATCACTTGGCAGAGGAACAGGTCTGTGGCACATGAACCAAAGGCGTCGCTGGGGGCCCATTGGAGGGCATAAGAAAATAAAGATTGTGTCTGGCTGGTGGAACCAATTGCTGGTAAAAATTTCACGAGCACTACAAGTCCCAGAAGGCTTTCGGGACTAATTCATCAGTGGGAGGTACAAATACCATGACACCTGGTGCTCATTTCTGCCGCTACTGCACAACCCGTGAACAAGAAGCATTGAAGCTTCGAAACGCGTAGGGCTACGAAAAGAATTCCCCGAGGACTCTGCTGGTTCAATCTGAATAAAGGTCTTGCAAGTGTGGCGAGGTCTGCCTGTTCTTGAGTGCACTTCGAATGTGGACGCTCTTTGGTATGAATATATATATATATATATATATATATATATATATATATATTTTTTTTTTTTTTTGTAGCAATGTGGTTTGATGCCGGATCGCACAGCAGCGGGTGCAGGCGTAGGGCCAAACTCAGGCCAACTTCAATTTTATGACAAAGGACGCCGCACTCTGGAACCAGTAATCTTCAAAATTTATTTAGACAAAGCCCAGTCTGTCTTACCGACGCGTTTCGGCCATGACGGCCTTTCTCACGGTAGGTGACACTACTATCAGCTGCTGTTTTATGTCATTTCCTGTTAAACCATTGCTCCCATTGAATTCTGGGAGTTGAAGTTCAATAAATCACCTAATGACAGAAACAATAAATATTGTACCATGTAAATGCAATTATCACATACACCAATGCATCCGTGCGTTTGTATTAAAGCTATTCAGTTCTATTGTTATGAGTAAATCATAAGAGGAGAAAGACAATTTTGATGTTAGCAATATACAACATTACGGTTTTTGGCAGGTGATCACATCAATTGTATAGTACCCATGTTAACTACGTACTCGTGTATATTGGTGGATATATAGATGCATCTATGCCTCGTCAGTAGAGGGGCAAAGTATTCGTCTAGTACGATTGATTGTGCATATATTGTCATAATGGAACTGTGAGGTGAGTTAACCATATTGACTATATCCTGTTGTGTGTATTGTGAGTATATAAATGTATGTATGTCAATACAGTAAAGAGGCACAGTGATAGTCTAGTACGAATGACTGTACATCAATCGGCAATTATAAAGCTGTAAAGTAAAATAAATTAGGTACATTGTTACAGATAGTAATTAGCAGTCCATGTTTATAAGTGAACAAAGAATTCCTCATCAATGTTCATCCCTTTCGGATTTTTTGTGCGCAGTCTGATGATGTATTTTGACTCTAACTGTCGGAGTTTTTTCTTTCGGTCTCCCAAGCGTTCATTTTCTTCTACTGTGTCTATAGCATAGAAGTTCATAATATGCCAATCTCCATTTTGACATGAGAGAAGATGTTTGGCGGTTGCATATGTTGAGTCTCGATTTTTTACAGCTATTATGTGTTCGAGAATCCTCTTTTTCAGCATGCAGATCGTACTGCCAATGTATCTCATCCCACAATTGCATTGGATGCAGTACACTACAAACTTGGTGGTACATGTTATTCTCTTTGTGATTTCAATATTTCTCCCCTCCGGATCTCTGATGTTCTTCTTGTTAATTCCAATATTGCAGGCTTTGCAATTATTGCATTTCTTAAACCCAATTTGCTGTTGTGTAAGCCAGTGCATAGTTGTGTTTCTTGATTGGAAATGACTCTGGACTATTGTGTCCTTAATTGATGGTGCTTTTCGGAAGGTAATTGAAGGTCCAGTTCCAATGATTTGGGCCAGATCTCGATCCTGTTGAAGTAGTGGCCAATATTTTTGGACACTTTGCCTGATTTTATGCGCTTCTTTGCTATAGGTCAAGATTAATCGAGGATTCGATTGTGTCTCCTTAGGATTTTATCGCGGTTTGTTGATCAAAATTTCAGTGCGTGTTAGTTCACTGATCTTTCTTTTACTTTTGTTGAGGTCACGTTCTTTGTATCCTCTGTTGCTGAGTCTTTGTGCACTGTTGTCTATTTCATTTAGTGCATCTTCATTTTTTGAGCAATTCCTTTTCATTCTGACAAATTCACCAAAAGGGATGCTTCTTATTAGTGCCTTTGGATGGAAACTTTCGGCGTGGAGGATACTGTTGGTGGCAGTTTTCTTTCTATATAGGGTGGTATGTAATTGGCCTTCGTCTATATAGACTGTAATGTCCAAAAAGTGTATTTTTTGATGGTTGCTGTTACAAGTGAAGGATAGACCAATATCATTATTGTTCAGGACTGCAAAGTATTCCATAAATTCCTCTTTGCTTCCATTCCAGATTAAGAAAAGGTCGTCGATATAGCGTGACCAGAGGATAATTTTTTCCAGAGCTTTTTGGTTGTTATGACCCCAGGCTATTTCCTTCTCCCACCAACCCATGGTTAAGTTAGCATAGTTGGGGGAGATGGAAACGCCCATGGCACAGCCACAGAGTTGGTGATATATTTCATGGTTAAAGAGAAAGATATTGTTATTGAGGCACATCTGTATCATAGTTAGTAGCATTGCAGAGTGTTCCAATTCACCTATATTTCTTTGCTTTAAAAAGTAAGCGCATGCGTTAAGTCCCACCGTGTGTTGAATAGAAGTATACAGGGAAACGACATCAATTGTGACCATTAGGTATGCTGGGTCCCAAGTGGTATTGGAAAGAATTCGGAGAAAATCTCCTGTATCTTGAATGTAAGAGTTTAAGTCTCTAACCATAGGGGCCAAGTAATGATCCACATATGATGAGATGTTTTCATACAAGGAGTTGCAAGATGATACGATAGGTCTTCCTGGGGGATTTATTAAGGTTTTGTGAATCTTAGGCAAGAAATAGATTGTGGAAATCGTAGGGTTCTCTACAAAAAGAAATTTGCATTCATCTGTGTTGATTAATCCTTGTGACTGCCAGGTGTCTAGATTTTTTCGGACTTCCTCGATCATTTTGTGGATTGGATTGGATTTGAGTTTGATGTATTTTTCCAAATCATTGAGTTGTCTATATGCTTCATCCTTGTAGTCACCTATGTTCTGAATCACAATATTTCCACCCTTATCCGCAGGCTTAATGATGATGTTGGTATTGTTAGCAAGTGACTGTATTGCTAAATTTTCTGCTTGCGAGGTATTTCCCTCACTTTGATATTTCTCAATTTGTCCATTTTGTCTATTTCATGCATAACTGCCTCTGAGAAGGAATACATTTTGTTACCAGGATGTAACTGAGGACAGTATTTGGATTTTTTCTTCAGGCCACTAGTAGTGTGTCGTTTGATGTCGATATCAAGTTGATGCAACATTTCCATTTCAGGGATGTCATGGCTGTCATGATTGAATGCAAGATCAAACAGGTTTTTTAGGTCTGGTATTTCCTCAATGGTTAAAGCAGAGTGATGGACTGCATTTAGTACACTTGAATCATCCAGGTTGTTGGACGGGTCTCTATTGGTAGTAGGGTTATTTGCATGTGTTTTTACAAGTTTTAGTTTGCGTACATACTTATATAAGTCAATCTTGGTATTGGTGTAGTTGAAATGTTTTAGGGGGCAAAAAGTGAGGCCTTTGTTTAATATTTGATTTTCTATTTTGGTGGGAGTATAGTCCGATAAATTAATCACTAGATTTTCTTGATCTAGTTCTTTTTTGTTGTTCTGTTTCTCAGCCAATATTGTCTTTTTTGACCTGGATCTTCTCGTTTTTCTGTGGCTGTTGAAGACTTTATATCTCCTCTTCCAGACCCTCTGCCTCTTCCTCTGCCCCTGCTTCTCCCTCTGCCCGGTCCCCGATTCCTGGATAGGTTCTGATCTAAGTTGACCAGACGCATTTCTTCTAAAAAAGTAATCGTGCCAGTGGTGGTGGTGTTGGTCCATTGACTCATTATCGCTTTCAGTAATGTCAGATTCACTGCTCGGATCATCCCTCGTATCGTGAGGTTTGGTGGTGTAGTTTTTCTTAAGTGCGTCGAATCTTTTTGCAAATGTCAGTATTTGCCCTTTTTGTAGTCCGCCTCATCTCGTAGAAATTTTCTATGTTTTCTCTGTTGGATTTCGTCCTCGTATTTTCGAGACGATCTTCCATTTCTTTGCGTAGTTTGTCGGTTTCCTCCTTGTCTTGTTGTGAGATTTGGGTTTTTAGATTTGTTATTAACACATGGATCTCCTCTAGGTCTTTTTCGGCGTACTTAATTAGAATCCACATCATGTTCTGACTACAAGTCATGTTATTAGCCCCCCATTCCTCTAGCATGTCTGTCCTCGTGTCAGGATGAGTCGGCATTGTAAATATTCTTAGACCCCGAGGTACTCTCTCTACTTCCAGATATTTTTGTAGGGCCAGTGCTTCCCAACTCTTGCTGATCTCTCTTCTATATTGCTTTTCGACTTGAATAAACAATTGTTTAGCCGTGGGGTTTTGTTCAGCTGGTTTGGATTGTTCAATGTTTGTTGGCGGTGATGTATTCCCGCCTGGTAAAAACAAAGTTGCTGCTGTTAGTGCGCGTTTCACTTTACGTGCTTCCATAATGCTTCAAAGAATCACGGGCATTGGTGTATGTACAAAAGTATGATGATTGTACTTTTTTGCTTCTTTTGAGTTTGTATGGGCTGGATGTAACGCAGGTTTGAAAACAGGTTCCAACTAAAGGCAAAGTCCTGGTGAATATCACAGTGGCAGTGTGTGATAATACTCGTTAACGATGTACTCGTTATTCCTATCAAGTCGCTTCGATGGAGACGCGTCTGCGGATGTTTTATAGCCGACACATACCCCGTGAGTGCACCGGACCTTGGGAGTACCATGAACTCCTTGTTTTTGCTGTGTAATAAGTGGTTTCCACCACCACTTCCCGGTTGCACCCGCTGCGAGTTCGGCTGGCCCCAGGTGGAATACTGTGTTTTGGATTCAATTTGGGCTGCTGAACCGCCGCTTACGGACTCTGTTGACCTATTCAGGTTGTGGCTTATACAAAGCTAGAGTGCTTCACCATATGTGGGACACTCCCAGAGTTTTCGTTCTAACAGCGGCAGGCGAAGGGATGTTTTTATTGACTGCTTTTCCGCACTGATGACGGCAAGAGCCAGAAACGCGTCTGCGGATGTTTTATAGCCGACACATACCCCGTGAGTGCACTGGACCTTGGGAGTACCATGAACTCCTTGTTTTTGCTATATATATATATATATACATATATATATATATATATATATATATATATATATATACATATGTAAAAAAATATACAAATGAATAAAATCCTAAAAATCTTATTCAGTCATTCAGTATATTTAAACATCTACAAGAGGAATTGTCTTACGATTCAGGCCATAAATATGCTCCAAATTTATATCTTGTTTTTTCAACAACAATCGACATATGTTTGAATGAATCATAAAAATGTATAAATGTATTCGCTGGTGTTAAGGCCCCCTGGCTGTTTGGAATCAAACCGTAAAATAAAGCTAGTTTCCAGGCGTCTATAAGTATATGTATATATTTATTTATTTATTTATTTGCGGGTTTATATAGCGCTGGAATCGACTCCAATGGAGTATCTCTGCGCTTTGGGTCGGGTTTTCAGCTGATCAATAGCAGACAGGGAGGGCTGGCCTAAATGTCATTTTTAAACAACAAAGTTTTAAGTTGTTTCCTGAATTTCAAGTGTTCGGGGCATAGTCTTAAAGTTAGCGGTAGACTGTTCCACAATCTAGGTCCCACGACTGACAATGCTTTGCCACCATGTCTAGCTTTCTTGGCACGGGGCACTACTAACAGATAACCATTGCTGGATCTCAAGGTCCTGGTAGGAGTATAAGGAATAAATTTGTTTTCCAGGTACAGGGGACCTTGCCCATTTATGCTTTTGTGGATCAGGCAGCATATTTTAAACTTAATCCGTTGACGGATTGACAGCCAATGCAACTTTTCTAAAAGAGGTTTAGAAGCTGTTCTTGGAGGGGCATTGAGGACCAGTCGAGCTGCTGTATTTTGGATCACCTGTAGTTTGGCCAACACTCCCTCATTTGCTGAGAGGAGCAGGCCATTACAGTAGTCCAGCCGACTTAGGACAAGGGCCTGCACCAAGGTCCTTCTAGAGGAATCCGGCAACAAAGGGAAAACCTTACGCAGCAGGCCAATAGTGTAAAAACATATACCTGTGATATAATTGGTATGCTGCTTTAACACTAAATCCTGGTCAAGACGTATCCCAAGATTTTTAACGACCTGCTTCGGTTCAGGAACCATACCCAGATCGGGGGGCCACCAATCGGGGGACCACAGTATCTTGGCTCCTCCAAACAACATAATCTCTGTTTTGCTGACATTGCATTGTAGGTAATTGGAGGACATCCATTGTCCTACAGCCTTCATGCCTGCCGAGAAAGAGTTCTTAGTTTCCGTCGTGAGGGTTTTGAAGGGGAAGAGGAGCTACATGTCGTCAGCATAGGACACGGGAATAAAACCATATATATATATATTTCCCCTTTTTAGCGTTCTTTTCTCGAACACAAATTGGGCGGCACCAGGGAAACAGACAATTACTGCTTTATTTTCAGTTTTTTAGAAGTTCATTTTTATTTTCTCCTTCTTTCATGATAAAGACACACAGCCAGTTCTGTTTTAAAGATCGACCGACGCGTTTTGGCGATTTGTCTTCTACTATGTTTAGTTTTTTATTTTTAGGTAGTTTGGTAGTTTGTGTATAGCAGAAGTTTATATTAGCCTCATGTGCAAATGTGTAATAAGGGGGTTGGGAGTTAATGTTTAACCTGGCTTTTGCGTGATATGTGTAGAGTAGGCTAAGTTAATGTTAGGTATGGTAGGTTAGTTTTAAGGTAGGATAGCATTGGTAAGTCAGGTTAGTTTAGGAACAACTAAAGCCACAGTGGTAGGGACAATTTGCGCTGAGAAATGAATTATTAGTACTGTCTATGAATATGAACCCTTGCTACTAGGTTAACAATACGACGACCACCAACATCGTAATTTAGGCAAACAAAGTTAACCTCAAACATCAACAAATTTTGAAAACCGAGCAAGAGGGTTACAGAGTAAAGATCATGTAATAATGCAAATGCACATCAAAATTAAAGATCTCTGATTAAATTCCAGATGTTCATATCTTGTCTTTATTTCTTGAAAAAAACTTCTTCGATGCAAGCCCACTGCCAGCCAACACGTGTTTCGTGCTGACTTTAATAGGTCATGGACTTCATCAGGGCTGAAGACAAAGAAATAACCGAATTTCATAAAGTATATGCTAAAAGTAACAACAGAATATGTACAAATATTCTAACATCAAAAAAAACTAAAAAGCAAAATATACAACTTATTGAACTGCTTTAACCTGATGGATAAACATGATGGTTGGAGCAAGAAATATAAAGTATAATATCACCGAAAAGTTAGAAATTGTAAAAAGTGTGTGTAAAAGAAAAGGGGAAACTGCAGGGAGGGAGTGGAGATTGTAAAGAAAAAGAAAAGACCCTGTGAACATCAGTAAATTTAGAGTCCAATAAAAGTCATCAGAAGATATGTATAGTCTAGTGAAATCGAGATAAGTTAAATGAACTAAGAAGAAATGAGGACAAATTAAACTAAACACTTGTGCCCATTACAGGGGCAAGATAGAAAAAGAATATTATCTTTAACCAAGGAACACTAGGTCAAAGTGACCTGCCAGTGAAGTTAGGATATTCACTAGTGTGATATACTATCAATAAATACGAATTTGGTCTGGTTTGGAAATAGAACATATAATACAGAGAACTCACCAATACTTAGTGTTATCAGTAAACGTATCTTATAGGTCCAGGAGCCAAGGAAACAACGTTTGCAACCTACGAGTGAAAATTAATATTGCTAATATTCTGTCAAAATAACTAAAACAATTAATGAGCCAGTAGTAGTAAATATTAAAAAGCGTACCAATCAAATCTCGGGCTGTTGGCTCCAATCCAAAGGTTTTCAAATTATGTCGATCTAGTATATTCAGTTCTAGATATCATTCATGTAACCTAAGACAAAAAGTAAACTAAACTTCACCAGGCAGTCAACAACGATGGCTCATTAATTGTTTTAGTTATTTTGACAGAATATTAGCAATATTAATTTTCACTCGTAGGTTGCAAACGTTGTTTCCTTGGCTCCTGGACCTATAAGATACGTTTACTGATAACACTAAGTATTGGTGAGTTCTCTGTATTATATGTTCTATTTCCAAACCAGACCAAATTCGTATTTATTGATAGTATATCACACTAGTGAATATCCTAACTTCACTGGCAGGTCACTTTGACCTAGTGTTCCTTGGTTAAAGATAATATTCTTTTTCTATCTTGCCCCTGTAATGGGCACAAGTGTTTAGTTTAATTTGTCCTCATTTCTTCTTAGTTCATTTAACTTATCTCGATTTCACTAGACTATACATATCTTCTGATGACTTTTATTGGACTCTAAATTTACTGATGTTCACAGGGTCTTTTCTTTTTCTTTACAATCTCCACTCCCTCCCTGCAGTTTCCCCTTTTCTTTTACACACACTTTTTACAATTTCTAACTTTTCGGTGATATTATACTTTATATTTCTTGCTCCAACCATCATGTTTATCTATCAGGTTAAAGCAGTTCAATAAGTTGCATATTTTGCTTTTTAGTTTTTTTTGATGTTAGAATATTTGTACATATTCTGTTGTTACTTTTAGCATATACTTTATGAAATTCGGTTATTTCTTTGTCTTCAGCCCTGATGAAGTCCATGACCTATTAAAGTCAGGACGAAACACGTGTTGGCTGGCAGTGGGCTTGCATCGAAGAAGTTTTTTTCAAGAAATAAAGACAAGATATGAACATCTGGAATTTAATCAGAGATCTTTAATTTTGATGTGCATTTGCATTATTACATGATCTTTACTCTGTAACCCTCTTGCTCGGTTTTCAAAATTTGTTGAGGTTAGTTTAGGTTAGGTATAGTTTAGATAGGTATGATTAGCACAGAGATATGCTACAGGACAGATTTTGTTTGCAAATATCTGTGGTCCACATCTGTGTCCTCTGATGTGTTTGGTGCCTCATGTGAGGCTAGTGTTGAAGTTCATGGAGCCGATGGAGGCACACACACATCAGGGGCTGAATATGTAGACCCCCAACTCCCAGCAGCATTTCCCTGCACCAACAAGTAAGGCGGCCAATCACTGAGAAGGACATGCTGGTTTGCCAGCACAGCAGCAACATCACGGTGGCACCCATTGTTGCCATATGGGAGTCCTGCTTCTGGCAGGGTATTTGCTCAAGCTTTTGCCTCATGACACCAGTGATGTCAGCCAGGGACTGGTCCCAGCCATGGAGCAGAGGATAGGTGCCTCTTACAGCCTCTGAGGTTTCGTTATTGGGACTGAGGTACCTACGAACTCCCTCTAGGGTGCTCGCAATGGTCTCCATTATCGCCTGCACCTCATCTACCAGCTCCCGCCGGACTCCTACCACACGATGCTGGAAGACTATTTGAGGGTCCTTGGAGTCCTGTGTGAGCTGGCAGGTGGTGTTTGGTGGGTAAGACGAAGATGATCTGGAGACCCCGCCATGCTATTGGCCCTTACTGTGACCAGAGATGGTGTTTGGATGGAGGCCAGGATTTTCTGCAAGGTGTCTTGGTCAAGGCCTCGCAGTCTGTCATCCTCCGTAGGATCCAGTTCCAGGATATGTAGCTGGTCAGGAGTTGGTGTTTTATCCTCTGGAATGGAAAAGATTTATGTTGATGGAGATCTATGGCAGTTGCTGACATCAGTCAAATGTTTGACAATCATAGCTTCACTTACAAGTTATTTACCCAAGGCAGAATTGCAAACTTCATGCTGTGCTACATCAAATTGAAAAGGGCATGAATGTGCTGTATCTATTAGATACTGCACATTTCAGTCCTTTTCCACAGCAATCTGGCACAAATGGCTATGTTTTTGTGCAGGAAGGGGCACCTTCCTAACCAAAAACAAGCTTTGGAAGCTATTTCCTCTTCCTGTTTGTGCTGCTGAATGCAGCACACATAGGAAGATGAATAATTGTGGGCCATTGTATTGTGAGGCAACGCAACAACTTGTGCTGCGTTGCATTTCTCCTGAATTACAAAGCCATGAAATGCCACGCAGGGGGCTTTACATGGGCTAGTAGATTTGGATAAGCCCAGTGCGTGGCCACAACATAATACAAAGTTAAATTCCAGTGGCACACTGGGCTTGTAAATATGTATTTAGACATATTGGCACCACTACTATGCACATTGCACCTAATCCCCAGGGAGCCTGCATTCCTTGTGAACAGTACTTATCCCTTTGCTCCTTTGGGAGTGATGTTGCTTGGGACATTAATTAGTTATGTACATGCAGTCTGCCTTTCACATAGTACACCACAGCACTCTGCCTTGTTGTACTGTCTTACATGCACATTGTGTATTCATGTTGCCAGGGTTTCTGTATTTCACACATATCTTCTACACAGCTTCCAACCTCCATACACTGCAGGAATGTGTGAGGGCATGTTCTTGGAATGATGTTCTGAGTGGTGGTACTGATGTGAGTGAAGTACAAACACACTTGACTCCATATTAGTGTACAGTGAGCACAGTGTAGCAACTCTGAGGGGATGGGCCCAGTGAAAGTATGTAGATTGCTAGCAGGGATACTCACCGCATGACATCATTGCAAGAGTGGTTTATCTTCAGATATCACCCAATGGTTGACTCAGGCCCCCTCACTTGTACGTATACCTGTTTCTTCTGGAAATTATTATTTTGGACGAGGGACATAACTTACTGCCACACACTGATGGAACCCAGGTCCTACATTGACTCTCATGTGCCTAACACACCACCAATATCTGTGACCATTTCCAATAGACTGACATGCCAGCCTGTTTTTGAGGGCTCTGGGTCAACCATAACCTCACATGGTAGTAGTGCTGGAATTGGTGACATGTACCTACCTAAGTTTGCCACACAACTGGGCCCATTCACCTCAGCCTCCTACCATCCCTGGCTCAAGGGCTTTGTGGTGGCAAACTAGTTATTCCTATACCTTGATTGATCCCTGTTTCACATCCTCTGACTTTGACATATGTGACATGGTGAGACACTTCGCCTCCAGACTCCTTCCTCCCACGTGCTACATCTTCACCCCGGGCCACATCACATGTAGGATGTTGTGCCCCAATGGGCGCCTCTCTGTCATCCCTTCCATGCTGCGACACAAGTGTCATACTGTCAGACTACTTTGCTGTAAACATATGCTTTTTCACCTCCTTCAAATGTAATGTATCCCCATGAACACACAATAGCAGTTGTAGGTGTTCAGACAGTGCCTACAATGCACTGCACTATCAGAGTCCCCCCAGGGCCACATACCATCTTTAGTTTCAACACACATAGTCCTGTGGTGTACATCACTTGCATTCACTGCCTCCCCCCACCTAGGTACTTATTACAAGCCCAGTTTTCCCCCAGAACGTCACTTTTATTGACGTTCTGGAAGATAATAGTGCAGATACATCTCTGGGAAGCCAGGCCTAGCCACATGGATGTAGAGTAAGGCAAGGCAGCCCTTTGAACTGCTGTACTTTAATCCATACCTATGAGGCCACTCAAAACCATGCAGGGTGTCTTAGTGTTGCATCATGGATATGATTGAGAGGCCAACACCACCAGAGTGTACTTAAAAGTGAGCCTCCGGCAGCACAGTCCTCTTGTAACGGAGGCCCCATGTCTTTTGCAGGGTATTGTGGGACTTTCAGTTCTGGTGACTCATGTTGTACATACGACTACAAGTTTCAGTTCACAGAGGTGACCGTGAACTGGTGCAGCACTTCACACATTGAAGGGAGAAACATGACAAAACTGGAGTGAGCTGTCCAACATGTAACTGGGCAGTGTGACTTACATTTATGTGATGCTTAACAGTACATGATCCACATATCTGTGCTTTGCCCTGCACCTGGCACAGTGGAGTGCTGATACTTGGCTAGCTGCACTGCACGACAAGATCTTTTTGCCCACATTGCCCCTTGTTGCAACTTACCCTGCAGGTCTTGTTGTTCCTCATGGGCCGCACTGTCTGGTCCTGAAACTCCTGCCACCAACTCCTCAGGAATGACAACTGCCACCCGCTCCTCCAAGGCAACCAACCCCTCCTGGGGCACTGGGCTCTCTCATACGGTGTGCATGGCTGCCTTCAGTTTGTGGGCCAGTTTCTCCTTCGTTCTGTGCCTTATGTCATGCCAGCTTTTCTTCAAGTAGGTTACTGTCCTCTTCGCTTGTTCCACGCTGTTGACTTTGGCCAATAGGTAGTGCCAAATGGCTTTTTTCTTTGCTAATGGCAATTTTGAGGAGACAAACAGCTGATGTTGGTGGTCTGTCACCTCAGTGACCAGGATCTCCTCCTCACTGAAGCTGCACTTCATCTTTCTCTTCTCCTGGGAGTCTGTCTGGATATCTTGGCTGGTACTGGGGTAGTTGGGTTGTTGTCCTGGCTGCTGGTCTCTTCTCCTTGTTACATGGCTGCCTTTTGTGAAGTGTGGCATTTTTTTTTATTGCATCGTTTTTTGTACTTTCTTCACGTTTTACTCAGTGAAAAGTGACCCAAAGGCAGTTTGGGTTACGTTATGTGACTCAAATCTGCCTTACTACACTTTTCCGGCAGCTGCATTCGTTTTTGCTGCGCCATAACTCCCGCATCATTTTTTTTCACATAGCCCACAGCTTACGCCATGGTGCGCCATACCGTAAATATGGTGCAACCATGGCGTAAACAAATTACGTAGTGTTTCGTAAGTGATTATGATGCATCGCCACCACAGCGATGCATCACTTCTTGTAAATGAGGCCCCGAGTGAACACATATGATTGTCATCTTTGCTAAGATAAACAGCTTTGAATGACCTTCCAATTACCTGCCAGCAGGTCAACATTAACATTGGCCAAAGATGTATGCTCTTTAGGGCATTGCAGGGATCCTTTTCATCCCAACAAAGCACATTCATTGTGCTATGCCTCCAAGAGTAATTCAAGGTTCCTTTGCTCTTTAAGCCTGAACTCCTTTACAGAAAATGCTAAAGGCCACGGGAAAACAGCACTGCAATAATTTTGCAACTACAACTTTCAGGTCATAAGGTATCACTATTTGAGCTTCCCCTAACGCTAAAGCTTTCAGGATTCCAGGAGACATGGAGGGACTGAAAAATCATGGCCAACTAATCAGGAGATGTGTGCACTTTAAGTCTTCTTTGCATCTCCAGTCCCTACTCCATAGTCCTAGTAAACCATGGGCACCAAAAGAACTCGGCCACGACTGCTCATTTGTGATATACTCGCCTGTTAATTTAATCCAGTAGCCTCAGTTGGAAAACACTCGCCAAGGTAGGCTTCACTACCCTGATGTACTATAAAAAAAACTCTAAGCAAAAGGTTCCAATAGTTCCAGCCATCATGTAAACTTGGCTTAATATCTGTTTATTTGACTTCAATGTATTTTGGCCGAGAGCTCCACAGGACCCTCAAAACCTACTGAGTGGTCTCAGAATCCTTTCCAGACACCAAGAGCCTGCACTGCTAGACATACATAGCAATCAAAGATGTATTGTATACTGCCACTGGCTGCCTGGCTGCTTGTGAAGAGAGCTGTGAGTTCCAAAGACTGGAGTGCTTCTGAGTGACCACACAAAGCCTTCCACATAAGCGCTTGTTACTTCTTGACTGTCCTCTCTTTAGTACTCTCCATTAAAGATGTATACCCCTGACTGGATATTGAACTTTAGTGTAATCAATTATGTAATATATATTCTATCAAAAACTATACTTTACATCATGTCCTCTGAGCAAGCCTTGGCCGCTCTACCAGAGATACACTAGCAGAGTCAAGGAGGTTGAGGCAATGTTCCCCAATTTTTCCAAGGAATGGTACCTGGCTTCCCGTATCCTGGGCTAGTGAGAGAAAAGTTGAAGTTTAATCTATGTGCCTATGCAGTGCTGCCTCCAAAACCAAGGACATGGAGAAAAAAGAACTGAAAAAGTGTATCTATGGTCAATAGAGAACCTCTTGTTCTGAGGCTTCTCAAGCATTCGCCCTCGGCGCCCATCTACAAAGTAAGATACAAAGGCCTGAGTATTAAGATGATTTTATATTACATGCATTTTTTCAAGCCCGTTCTCTTTTCCTTCTCCCTACCGCATTGCGTGGACATCTGTAATGCAAACTCTGATTCCTAGATAGTCAACATAATAGCAGCTCTGGATATCAATATGAGAAGCTCTGTGATTCTGTTTGGAAAGGTTACCTCTTGTACCCAGTAATCTCAGCAGAAGTTCTGTGACTAGTAAGACACATGATAGCTAACCCATTGGTGGCAAATAGTTACATAGGATATTATTTTGGATTACAAAATGGGATTCCAAATCCAGGGACCACTTATACCAGTCACTAAATCAGTGGGAGCAACCTATATTAAACCCCATTCCACAGGGAGCCTTCAGAGAGCAGCCAGTCTCCATGTAAGATAGATCAGGAGCCCTCTATGATCAGATGGCCTGTTCCCTGGCGCCTACATTCTGTCTCTTGTGTTTAAATCGAACTGAACGATAACTGTTTCTTGTTACCAGGGCTTTAAGATGTTGAACGTATCCCAATAGGGTTGCTTTATTGTGAACTATATAATAAACTCACAAACTTTATTCAAAATTAGTTATAAGGCAAAGGGTAGTGAGTTAATTTAGTTACCTTTGATAAATGGGTGAGTATATGAGCCAGTAAGTCTGGAGTCTGATCCAGAGATTTCGGTACTCAGATGTAGAAGTTAAGCTTTGGGTTACGCAGACAGCCATGTTTGAAAGGAAATGTGTGCCAAGTGTTTTACATCCCTGGCCATTATTTTAGGAGAACATGCTTTCATCATCCTTACATCTCAAGAAGTGTCTGGAGTTCAGTAGGTTTGCCATGACGACATATGATGCAACCTGCATGGTAGTTTAGAAACTTTCGAAAACCTTTACCAACCAGGGAACTCAACAAGAGCAAACCTATAACTCATGGGCTAGTAACAGGCAGACAGAGACTGCTGCTCAAGATTTAAGGCGCATCATCCCCAGTCTGTGCTTCAATTTAACATTTCTTGCTAGACCCTATTGCCAAGCGGCGTTACTGACTTGAAAGGGTACCCCACAACATCGGCACCAAAATGGTAACCGTGCCATCCACTGTGCTTCCAAGCTTGTCAGAGGCTTAAGTTGTCAGGTGCGAATTATGGGAGAGATTGCGTCATCAGTGGTCCGTGAAGCATTAATCTGAAGACCTCAAGGGCCCTAGCTGAGTGGCTGTGGAACTGGGAATTGTGACTAATATAAACTGGAGCCATCCCTGCCTTGGTCTTTACCTGCTGAACAAGCGTGCCATTCCTGATATCTAGGAAATCAGAACTTCACAGAAGAGTTACCAGGATCATTGGAAACCTTAGAGAGTGGGATCGCGTCTTAGAGCCCAGTTTTTAAATCACTAGCTAGCCATCTGACCTGACTGAAAACCTATGCTTATCTACCTGGCTGTAAGACTTCTGTGCAATCACACCAGGAGGCAAGAGAGATTCGATCTCATGTTGAAACTCTCTTTGCTTCTTTCGGCCAAGTGTGCCATAGGTTTTGTAAACCTGTGAATGCATCAGATTCCAATACCTCCCCAGGGGAGGCGTAAGGGAGGCGCAATGAGGAGAAATACCGTTATTTCTCCTTGTTTTTCCTTTTTCTATTTGCGCTGCAAAAGAGGAAAACATCTCTTGTGATGGTTTAGGTACAGGTAGGGTTCCCTTCCTGCAGAAAAACAATCACCCCTACAACGCAGACCCATTTCACCATGGCACAAGGGTGCCTGCGTTGGCGCATGGCAGCCCATTGTGCGCCAGCACAGGAAAAAAAGACAGGAACGCAACGTATTTTGTAGATACAGCGCATTCCTACCCTTTTCTTTTGATGCACGGAAGCACAGCAGGAAGGCTTGCTGCACTGCCATGGGTTAAAATATTGTAAATGAGGCCATCTGTCTTTTGACACTGTACATCTTTAAGAAACATTAACATTAAGAGCAGCTGTGATTGCCCATTAAGATGCTAGACGGAACTTGTCCCATCCAATCCATGAGGCCTGCCAAAGAGAACCTTGAAGGAGGCCTGGCCAGTTCAGAACTGGCTCCCCCTGTAGAAAGCAGTCCCCACGCATCATGTGTTCCACCTCCAGATCAGGGCTGGCTTTTGGGTGTGTGACCTGTGCAGCCATACCTGGCGCTGACTTTGGGGGGGGAGTGCTGTGTTTACAAATAACATGGTTTTAAAAGCACCTGCTACAGAGTTTCTTGTGCTTTCCAACAGTTTTCAGGAAGCAATACATATGTCAAGATAACTCTGATGATTAATGTTCCTGCTGGAGAGAGATCAGAATTTTGTCTAGCGCCATTTTTGACTCATCATGAAGTTGCACAGCGGGTTAATATGCCTGCATCCAAGAACATATACCATTCAGTTCACAGATCTGTATTTCATGTGGATAGCTCAGTTGATTTCGGCTTTTGTCACTACGGGCCATATTATCAAGGAACGGCGATAACATTATCGCCGCTTTAGCGGCAGGAAACTGCAGCTAAAGCGGCGATAATGGGCTTGATAATATGCCCTTGTGAATTCCCATAGAAGCCCAGGTTCACACCAGAATTATCGCCGTTCCTTGATAATATGGTCCTAAGATCCTTATGTTACAGCATTTCATAAGTTACGATTCTCATATAGGACAGTGACCTATGAACTGTCATCATAGAGCTGCATGCAAAGTGCTTGGTATGGGTTAGAACATTATGTTTTCCCCAGACTTTCATTATCTATTCCTAAGGTTACTTAAAATGGCTAGTTTAGGTATATTTAATTCTTATTAGTCAAGCCAACCCCAATCAGCGCCATTAAACAATGAAATGCATGTGAGAGAGGGGCTATGGAGAGATGAGGGGCACTGTTGGAGAGTAGTAGGGAGGGAATCCATGGAAGAGTTAATTAGGGGATGGGAGGATGCAGAAAAAATGGTTGCACCAGGCGCCACCAGCGCTTAAGCTAGCGCTGCTTCAGGTTATCGGTACACCATTTTGTTCTCTTTTTTCAATATCTCTTTGTTGGTTTTCCATTCATAAATGAAGAAACAATCGAAATGGTATTGCTGTGCCAATCTTACAATCAAACATGATCCTGTCCGATCGAAGCTTTTCCAAGCATTGGTGTATCATGCACAAAAACAACCGTATGGAATGGGCGGAAGTGACAACAAATGAACCATGTGTATGTAACAACAGCAATCGGGAGATACGAAGGGGCATATTATCAAGAAGCGGCGTTAATACTATCGCCGCTTTAGCGGCAGAAAACTGCCGCTTAAGCGGCGATAATGGGCTTGATAATATGCCCATGAGAATTCCCATAGAAGCCCATGTTCTGGTGTCAATATGGGCTTCTATTGGAATTCTCTGCGGCATATTATCAAGCCCATTATCGCCGCTTTAGCGGCAGTTTTCTGCTGCCTCTGTTGCCTTCCAGAAATAAATGTTGGCCGACCTCTCTCACTAAAAAGGACCAGCAAGGCTCCCTCAACTGGGCCCTTCACTTCATCCGTATTATACATGGATGTTGTTGGGATTCAAAAGGACCCTACATTGCTAAGGCAGGTTTCACCCATACCCTGTGTTTCCCAAAGCGCCTATCTGATGACCTTTGTACTTTTGTGGAGAAGTGTAGCTCACTGGTTAGAGGAGGCATACCCTGAAGCAGAGATCAGGCCCGGGACCTGGGTTCGATTCCCGACGCGGCAGGGTCCAGAACCCAATTGTCCACGGACTCGATAATTCTCGCTTCGGTGCCCACTCTAAGCACGAGTTCACACTATGCAGCTCTGGGCAACAATAATCTCCACAACGGCCCCCCGCGGCGGGATGCCTGGCTTTCACCTTGGGGATGCCCAGTACAGGTTATCTTACAGGGAAAACCAGGACGGGTTCCCAATGCAAGCGCCAAGATGCCCGTAGGGTGATAGTTGCGCTCTATAAGTACCCCAATCAATCAATCAATCAATCTTTTGACCTCTAGCAGACACAACAATTATTAGTTGGCTCTGAAAGCCAACTGTGACATGGAATGTAGCACAGAGCGGGGTTATATGGTCTGTTGGGTACACCACGTGTAGCCTCTTATACTACCTTATACTACCATCATCTTACTGGGCTGGACTGACAGTGGGGGCAACAACAGATTGCAGTGGCATGACAGACCATTTTACCCGTCACCCTCCAAGGAGAGTTGCGTACTGTCCTATTCTGTTTTTAAATTGGTTACTCCCCTTCAGCCTGGTCCTGTGCTCCATCCATGAGAAACATGGTTGATGTATGTATATTTACTTTGTGTATGTGGTGTAGGATGTGCCTGGAGTAGTATGCTGTGTATGACTTTGGCATGCCAGGAATCCATTTTGATTCCTTGCTCCTGAGTGGATCATATGAGGTGGGTTGGAGACAACCTGAAAGACAAAATGGCGAATTGCAGGAGTTATATGTGGTGGACCAGAGTCAATTGTGTCAAGGGTGGAGATAGAGGGTCCCTTTGAAGTATAGCTAAGCCCCTTGCCCCCTTCTCCAGACGTGTTAGACACACACACGTTGAAAGGTAGTTAAGTTGGGAAGCTACTTCATCTTTTGTACCTCTGTTTTGGGTCTAAGGGAGAACCCACTGCTACCTCAACTTATATCTGATACTAGAATACAATTTCTGTGGGAAGACTTGTCTAGGAGGAATGCACAACATTTAGAACCTTTCTGCACTGGTACTGTGCATTCCTGTGCAAGGTGCAAGTTCTGTCTGCAGATTAGGTGTAAGTATGGGACATAAACCATCAGTCAGTGTGTCATGATTTCTCATCATCCAAAATGCAAGGTCCCAAAGCAGCGTAGAAAGTCTTTTGTGCTCTAGTGTTGTGGGTAACTGACTGCCAATTCCCCTTTGCTAAGTTTATGAACAGGAAACTTGAAGTTCTGTAGTCTATGAGGAGAAGAGTTCCCTTGAGCCTGCCTTGAGGGAAAGAACTGACTGGCTGCTGAGAATGGGTGGAGGAGTTTCTCTTGCATGAAAGACAGGCTGCCTGGAAAAGGAGGACTGTGAGAAGTTGGAGCAGGAAGTACTGCAAGCAGCCAACTTTACCCAGGGAAGGGTCTGCGCCATCCTCCATGTGGCAAGGCCTCGCAAGCCTGCTTACCCTGAAACGTGCCGAGAAGTAGAAGCGCCTGTGACACCTTGATAATTGTGAAGAATCCTACCTGCATCCCACAATTCCTGCAAAAGAAGCCGTAGTGCCTGTGATTGAGAAGCCCTACAGAAAGGTCTGAATAGCATTCTGTGGCCTCACCAGCAGAAATTAAAGTACCTTTTGATAGTTGGTGCTATATCCAGACCAAAATCATAGTCTACAGTTATCTCTGTCCCCACTTTTGATCATTAGGGCAACCTATGGTGGGCTCTAAACTCTGGTTGTGGGTTTATGTTTGGGCCCAGGAACATCCCCAAGATCCACCAACTGCGACCGGACTGAGCGTAGCTTGGAATCCCCCCTCAGCAGTGTTCAAGCAGCCACACCATCGCAGAGCACACAAGATGAAGAGGCCTGAGAGGCAGGGCTTGGGGACAGTCAGTGCACTCCCTGACAGTGAGCTTTGTGGAACTATGCACCACTAAGAGCCATGCAGACCCCCGCCTCCCAAAAACCAACCCATCGCACTACTAACTAAAGTGAACGGCACAGTGCAAGGGTAAGGGAACTCCGGGTAAGATGTTGACTTTGGGACAATTCCTGCTCTACTATAAAGATGGCTACAATCACTGGTGGGGGAGTGTAGGTGGGAAATTAAGAGGGTTGTGATGAAATCCTTACCCTCCACTTTTGTCAGAGGGGCAATGGTTCTTAATTTGCACTGTCTGTGTCTATCCTATACTGTACTGAAGATGAAGCCTAAGTCACCACTAACGGCCCCGTCACGGGGTAATTACTTCCTCGGTGACTGCGCCATGCCGTTGTGTTCTTCTATATATGCATAGTGTTGTTCTGTGTGCCACTGTATTCTTTTAAATAGAAGCACTGGCTGCACAATGATTAAGTGACTGTTGTTACATGTCTCATTGAGCTCTGAGTCTCTACTGCACACTACCTCCTTGCGTAAGCCTTGGATCACTCTACTTCCCCACCATAAGACTCGAGTGCTGAAGAATGTGCTTGGTGTTCAGCTGCACTCAATAGTAAAGTAAAACCCTAAGGCAACAGTGGTTGCCACTCTCAATGTTCCAGCCTGACCCAAATAACCCCTCTTTGCCTCGGAACTCCAGGTAACGCTCCCTCAGATGAATGTGGAGTTGCATGAGCAGAGTAGGGTGTGTGTTAAGCCTGCATGTCCATTCTGGACTCACTGTTGACAGGAATCCTTCCTATGTGTCAAAGGCTTACAAACTGGAAGTGAGCCTCTTCAGGTGCTATGTTGTTTGTGAGAAAGCCCTGGAACATTGCTATGCCTCCAGTTTGAAAAGAGTTGGAACCCACGACCTTGAGAGCAGAAAAGGCGGATCCTTCCACTTTCTGCTTCTCCCTTCCCCTGAGGAATGTGAGATAAATGCACAACGGAGAGGCCTTCCTATTGTTTTGTGTAGATGATGGGTGCGAGTATCTCTACCTCTTTTGTGCTTTTGTCACATACCCCTGGTCAGGTTGCTCACAACTCCGTCCCACTTCCTTCTGAATCAACAAATTAAAGCCTGTGGATAGGACACCCTACCCTATGTGTAATACGCAAACACTCCAAAAATAGACATAACCCACAACAAACAGGATGGCTGGGGCAGCCTGTGTGTAATACACAAACTCACTAAAAATCAGACATAACCCACAACAGAGGGGGGCTCTTGGAAACCATATCTGCCTCGGCAAGTCAAAAAAGGGGTCGGAGCCCAGGACAGTGCGCCAGGATTCTCCTGACACAGGACAGAGTCACACAAAAGTGAGCCAGAGATATCTTCTGAGATCCAGGCTTGGGGTCTTGGACTGTCAGTTCCCTTTACCAGGTTTGAAACTGGACTTGGGCCCCGAACTCAGCCAGGAGTGATGCTTCACTCTGTTTTGAAGGAGGAAGACAACTGTTGTGGAAGGTAGGCGTACTAAGAGTGTGCTCCAGCAGAGTAGAGCTGCCCAGGAATGGGGCTCACAGCCCCCCAGATTGCTGTCTGAGTAAGCTGTGTGGAGGACTAAAGAATCAGCTCTTAATCCACATGGCATAACCCAGCCCCTCTTCTGCACACCTGGTCTCTCCCAACAGAACCCTGAGGTTGCTTTCCCCTCCATTGGCTGGGAGCATTTGGTGGGGTTCCTAGATGAAGCATGTGTGGGCCATGGCTCTGCAAAGCACGGCTAAAACTATCCAGAGATTATGGAAATAGTTTACTTTTAAACACTTCTTCTGTAGAACCTGACTTGTAGCTCCCATGTTGCCCTGCTGCTTTCTGGGTCGTTCTGCACTGAAGTATCGTACAGCGATGGGTGGTTTCAGACATACAGGATACTTTCATGCTGTGGATTTCAAAATACCCCAACTACATTAAACTGTTCCTAAAGTGTGCCTTCCTCACATAGGGGTCCCTCTCTTTTCACCACCAGGCCCTGGTATTTCAGTGTGTGGGTACTGAACGCAGACTTAGGGCCTCATTTAGAGTTTGATCTATGGGTTACTCATTATATCCAATGAAAGTGCATTATATCCATTGGCACTTGTAATGCAACGGATGGGATATCCTTCACCTTTGTGATGGAGTAACCTATCTGCCGAACTCTAAATCAAGCCCTAGGTCCTCTATCTAGGACTTCCCTCATGCCTCTTGCTTGACTCCCCAAGCGAGGAACATCATGTGCGGTGTGGAGTCAGGGTCGGATTGGTAGGGCGGGCAATCGGCCATTGCCTGAGGGAACTGAGGCAAAGGAAAGCTGGTGAGCCGGTTTTTTCAGCTGTACATAAAATCACATTTTCCTGGGCTTGGCTGCTGGCGTTTGACCTTAAAGACTGCTGCAGCCTTAGAGCGAAGATCGCAGCTCATTATAACCAAGTACAGAGAATGGCTAACTAAGGTGTTCAACTGGTTGACCATCGACCAACTAAAATGCAATCCAGACAAATCGGAGATTGTCTTTTTTGGCACGACTCCAACAGAGATCTGGAGATCATGGTGGCCTCAGGATGTCCCTCCTTCAGCTACTCTTCATCGCTCATTAAAAAACTTTGGGGATCACAATTGATAGTGCTCTGTTCCTGCAACCCCAAATTCTGGTGAGCACTTGCTTTGAGTTACTATGCACCTTGAAAACATTCTTACCACTTCTGTCAGTTGAAACTAGGAAAACAGTGATCCGAGCCCTGGTCACATCCACATTCGATTATGGGAACATTCTGTATTTAAGTCTGCCTGAATACCTTTGGAGCCAGTTGCAAGTGATTCAGAATGCGGCAGTCAGATTAGTTCTCAATCTCGCCCATAGAACCCATGCATCTCCACATTTATACTCACTCCACTGGCTACCCATGAAAAAAAGGATTTGCTTCAAGACACCGATCCTGGTGCATTAAGCTCTGTGCATAAAAGGCACAGTGTATACCTTAGGAGGGGGCTTCCTATTTATGCACCGCCTAGAAACTACAGTCAACTTTTGGCCACCTAGCCACCATCCCAAAAATTCACCGGGCTAGATTCGTGGAAGATCCGTTTCATATCTCTGAGCTAAAGCCTGGGATCAACTCCCGCCGGCACTTCGTGCCACCCCAAAACTTTCCATTTTCAGGAAGAAGCCGAAAACCTGCCCGTTTGGCAAGTGATGTAATCATCCAGCTTCTAGCGTGCAGATAACCTTCTTCAGTACCAGGACACTCCTTGGAGTAGGCGTGCGCTCAATAAATGCAGTTTCATTCATTTATTCATTGTCTTGTACAATAGGACAATGAGCCAAACTGAGCAGGCACAGCACGTGGTGGGTCTCCTCCTGTCTCAAGCCTCTCTGCGTGACAGTGAGGACACTGTGAGTGGCTGCTCTCTTTTTGAGCGTCACAGCTAGCCCTAATGTTACCTGGGGTTAGCGTGAAAGGGGGCTGTGCAGGGAGACAGATTACGTGTGGTGGCCATCTAAAGGCTCTACTTTTGTCTCTAGGAGCAGACAGACGAGTCACAGGTTCCCGCTGCCACCTTTTCATCCTAAAAACTGGAAGGGGACTCCAGTTCACCACCCAACGAAAATAAAAAATAATGCAAACAACCAAAAGGAGCAAAAAGAAAAATGTTTTTGACAACACAAAGCAATGTGAAAAGCGTTCATTTTTGGCCGAAATGACACAGGGAAGGGAGAATAGACATGGCAGGACATGGATTAAGTGAGAAGAGCAATGTAGAGAGACAAAAAGAGTAGTGAAGCAGCAGAATGGAGAATAATGACAAAAATATGGAAAGAGGAAAAGGAAATCAAGGGAGGAAGAAAGGAAAGGTAGAGGAGAGTGGATAAGAGTGCTAGAGATGCAGACAGATGGAGGGAATGCAGGGCAAGAGATTAGGGAGAAGAAGTGATGGAAGACAGTGGAGAAAAGGTCAGAAATTGCTAAAGATAGAGAGAAAGCTAGAAAGCGAAAACAGAGAAGAGGAGACAGGAAAGTGGTAGAGCATGTGGAGTAATGGCCAGAGCTGCCATCTTTGGAACTTGGAAATAAGGTTTGTGTCTCAACGATGGCTCAACGTCTTGTGATTCTAGGCAAATTGCCTAATCTTCCTGTGTCTGAAATAATTATTAATGTGTCCATGCAAAGCACTCCAATATCTTTGGGTAAAGTTTGCGCTATATAAAACATAAACAAAAAAGTGAACGACTAAGGAAATGATGGAGAGGAGAGGAAGGCAGAAGAGGGTGTCAAACATTTTCTGGGCTATGAGAAAAACGGAAGGATGGTTACTACCTCACATGCACTATACTAATTCTCTCCCTCAGTCTAGGGCTTACTTTGGAGGGAACTCCAGGAGGTAGTGCTAAATATAGATTACAATCCACCAGTGAAATTTCCTTCATCAAGGGGATGGAATAGTAAAGGAAATTCTGCCTGTGGAGTCTCCTTTGGTTTTTAGAGCTGCCTCAGGGCACAGGAGGACTTTCTGTTACTGTCTGTAGCAAAGCTATAAAAAAGCCACATAAAATTTTGACATTAGGTGTAGTACAAAGAAATTCAAGTGGCAGAGGGACGTGAAAGAGGCTGGCAGGAGGGAGCAAGGCAGGAAAAGAAGGGAAGGTTTGCAAGACAGAGAAATGAAATAAAACTTCAAAGAGAGATACAAAATGACAGAAGGAATAAGGGCATGAGAGATGTACAAATAACTGAAGAAAGTGCCCAAAGGGGAGACAGGAGTGGGTGGGAGAGAGAGGGGGGTTTGTAGATAGAGAGAAAGATAGGAAAAGAGAGAGGGGAAATATGAGAGACTGAGTGAAGCACTTAGGTAGAATGAGAGACACCAAGGAGAGGAAAAGAAGTGGAGTACGATAGAAAAAAGGAAGAACTAGAGAGAGGAGCAAAAAGTGTTAGGAAGAATTAGAGAGATGAACACAGCAAGCAAGAACGGGGTGTAGAGACCGATAGAAAGAAAGAAAGGCATTAGGAGTGAATTCCTGCAGTTTTTCCAGATTCAAATCAAGACTCTATCCACAATACAAAAGACATCAATTAGGAAGTCATATGCATTCCCCAAAGACATCACTTGCAGCGAGGCTCCTGAGTGACAACCGAAAGAGGAAGACCCCTGGTGCCTTGAGGTTGAACAGAAGCCTCCAGAAATGAAGGATGGACATGGTTCTCTCACTCATGGCCTCATATAGGATATTCAGGGATCTATGGGGGAAGCACAAGCTAAGGGACCAATAGGTGACTATCGAATTCAGGTTCCCAAAATAGAGAAATGTATAAGCCTGAAAATCAGGTCAGGAGACCTGTGGGTGAGTTGTAGTGTTGCGTCTCGTCTTGGCCAATGCTACTGACCCCACAAGGTTAGAAAGCTTAATTTATCAGAGATTTCTCTCAAACTTTCTCCTGATACTAAGCAATTAGTCATGAAAGGTCATTATCCACAAGTGTGTGTCACTCTTTTTTTCGGTGCCCGGGTCTAATTTTGTTCCCAATCCGACACTGTCTGGAGTGGACTGTCAGTTTTGTTTGGATGGAATGATGGATCCTGTGTCAGAGGAAAAGTGGGCTGCTGAGTGATTGAGCAGTTTGGCCAGAAAATGGAGGCTGGGGTGCGACACACGATCAGCTGTATGAGGCATCGCACCCACCTGGATCCTTTCTACCTGAAGCTGCAACCTCTCTGTGCACCAGTCAGTCACACTCTTCAAAAAGTGTGTGGAAGCTAAGACAACAGAGCGCTATTACAGGGCACACTTTTCCTGTTTGCACCACGGCACACCTTAAGGCAGATGCGCAGTGCGCAAACAGGGAAAGTGAGCCCTATTAGGAAGAATGAGCTGCCCGCAGGGAAGTTGAGAACTTGCGCTGCCCTGATGTCAGCGCATTCAAGAGAAATACGGAACTGCTGTCTAAAAGTTGCTCTGTGTTTCTCTGTGCAGGCAGCGACAGGTCTGCACTCTCAAAAGGGATTTGAGATCCCCTTGCAGGCGCATACAGTGAGTGACTGTACCCACCTGCAGGGTGATGTCTGGGGGGGTGCATGAGACCCACTTTCAGCACTTGAGAGGGCTGCCCACCCTCAGGGGATACACTGACAGTGACCCATCTTTTTGTGGCACACTTTCTGTGCGCCTCCTAAGTGCATGTTTGCCTTTGCGCTGGCTTCCTTAATATGGAGCGGGCACAGAGGCAAAGTAATTCCCTCATTTGCCTGGGACCACGTCATCATGCAAATGAGGGAATGCCCTCATGAAGTAGCACTGGTGCTATATGTGCACCACTCCTATCTGTGTTACAGAAGGGACCACACAAGCGTCTGTGGCCCGTTCAGTAGTACCAAAGTGCCTCATGGCGTGCAGAGCTGGTGCAAGCGGTCATTTCGCCCCCGGGACCTTTTGTTTAATACGGCCCCCGGTGTGCTTGATGTAGTGTTAGAGGCACTGTGTGCAGGTCCACACAGCGTGGAGCACGGGCCACGGACCGAGCGTACGCCCCCCTCGAAACTAGGAGAAGCACTCCATTAAAGTGGAGGTGCTAGCCCCGGATGGGTCTGACTGGCTTCCTCACTATAAAACTCTCTAGAACCATTTCACTTGCAGCACATTTAAAGTTTGGAGGCAGGAGTTGATTAATAGAAAAACATTGATGTTAAAATCTACGGACAGATGCTTGTTCACAGCGAAGAATTTGTGCCAAAGTCTGTCGGCTTGGTTTGATCCCTCTGTAACTTCAGATTTGCTTGATGTTCCTTTCGTACTGTTTATCTCATGTTATGATTACAATTTCAGTGGGCGGAAAATAAAGGGCTGTTCTGTTTTCTAAGACAACACACTGGCTGGACATTGCCTTATTCACTGTTATAGGGCACTGTGCCATCTGAGTGCCAAGCCCGTTCCACCTCCCTTGGAACCTTGAACTGCCACCCTGGGGTCAAGGTCATAAGGAGAGCACTTGTTGCTTTTAGGTTCAAAAGTATGGCTTCCCAAGCGAGCAGAGGTAAAAGGCCCCAACTGTTACAATTAGAGCGTAGTAATCATTGTTTTCCCTAAAACCCCTCAACCAGTTTACACAGGCAAATCATCAAATCAATTGGTCATTCTGTAAACTCAACAAAATGATACTTTGCGAAGAGTCTGGGAGACCGGCTGTACTCTGATGTGATGGCTCAGGTAGATATGTTGCGCTGTGTGTCACGTGGGGTTTGTAATGCGCCAACTATGGGCAGGTTGGAGAATGATGCTGTCTAAGCAGTGTATGTTTGAACAGTGAGAGCTGCAACAGGAATAGTTGTTTTTTTTGTGTTCAAATATTTTATTGTTTTTGGATGAAAAGAAGTACAGTTTCAAAAACAGCAGCGACACATAAATATCAGAAATTGATGCATACAAGTAAGAATCAAAAAGTTAAAAGAGATACATGACAAAGATTACCTGAACTGGGATGAAAAGGTAAAAAGTTATCATTTAAAAAATGACCATGTATATAGCATAACAAATAGCAGGTATTTGAAGTTCATCAGGTAGTAAATATGATCCCAAAGAAGATGGGTCAGATAAAAGACCATCATATGATGCAGTAAGGTCATGTATGATGGAATGTGTATAGCTTGGTAAATCTAGTATATCAGCAAGGAAGAAGAGATGAGAAAGGAAAGAGAAGGAGGAGGAAAGGCTAATAGGAGAGCACAATGGGACATCTGCCACCTATATCATGGCAAAATCAAGCGAGGGACCCAAAGGATGTTGAGCTACCAAACCCTGAGCATTTAAAGGGGCATATGCACAAGGAAATGTCAGAGTGTGGAGCTGCGACAAATTTGGCATTGCAGCTCTCTGATATTTCCAAAAAGCAGGGATGTGCCTTATTTACAATAATACGGTGGAACCCTCTGTTTTCCCTAGCGTTGACTCCTAATTTGACTGCCTGGCGCCGACGCGGCACCATTGCACTATGGTGCAAGTTTGCCGGAATTGCAGGGAATGAATGTTTATGTGCAGGAAGGTGTCCCTTTCTGCAAATAAACAATCCATAATGGCGATTTGTTACTCCTATGTGGGCTGCATTATTTAATGATTGTTTATGTGCATGAAGGGATACCTTCCTGCACATAAACAATCATTCAAAGCATTTTGCTCTTTCTATGTGTGCTGCACAATGAAGCATACGTAGAAAAAGCAAAAACGAAGAGAAATAAAACTATTTCTCCTCGCATTGCCATTCAATGCCTGCTTTTGCATGGCGTTCATTTTTGGCGCTGTCTCAGATTTACACATCCTTGTAAATATAGGGCAGGGTAAATAAGCAATGGGTGTTGTGGGGAAACGCCCACAGCAACACCCATTGCACACCCCTTTCACACAGGAGACTGCGTGAAAAGGTACCATATTTACAAAGTGGCGTTAAGCCACAGAAAAGCGGCTTAACACCACTTTGTAAATATGGAGCAGGGTATTGCGCCACAAGAACGTCATTAAAATGCCCTGGTAAACATGTCCCTTAGACTCGTTAGTGGCCACCACTGCCGATGGGGAGCCATCCACTGTCCAGAAGAGGGCTTGGGTATTTTTGGTACATCCGCTTCTTGGACCCATCCATTCTATTAACATGGGGAGGAGCACAGCGCCAAGATATGGAGAGAGAATTAAATGGTTTCACAAAAACATGTGCATGGCAGAATCATGGTAGGCGGACATACTCCTCTTCGGCTGTAGCATCTGCCTGCTCCACAGTCAGTGTAAGGCAGACAAGGGCAAGGTAATATTACACATCTGCTGAGCGCATCCCCAGCAGGGGACAATAGAAGGCAAGAAGCACCTTAAATAGGGCTGCACTGACTGGAAATTTCAGCAATAAAATGTCACAGTGCCAGGTTTGTTTTAACACAGGTTCAACACAGTAAGGTGTACACACGCGATTTGCACCTATAGGCATCTTTTTATTGCCTCCAGCAAGCCTTATGAAGTGCTGAGAGGAAGGGACATCTTAAGGATTTCGGGGGCCCTGTGCTAAACCTATTTTGGGGTGAACTGTTCAGAACAGGTTTTAATGTATGATTCAATGTCAGCTCTTTCATGCTCTCTTTGGCTGGGTCACTGACAGTGCACGAGTGAAATAGTCCAAATTCTAAATGTGCTAACATCTAATATTCAGGGATAGTGACGGGTTTTCAATTTTATAACACAGCAGCAGTTCACTAATATTACTGCAAATATCCTCTGTGACTCCTTCCCATTTCTTATATGTGAGGTCCTATTGTGATCTGAAAGAAACCTTTTTTATATATGGTGCATTAAAAAATAAGAAATCAGTAATAAACTCTCACACATCACCCACATTAAAAATAAATTAAAGAAAATTGGTATTTAAAACAATCTATTCAAGAATTATTCAAGGTTATCTGGGCAAGGCTCTCGGCAGAACAGACCTGGCTCTATAAGGGGCCCCCTGAAAGGCAGGGACCTGGTCCCTGGCCCACTTTGTCCATGCCTTAAAGCGCCTCTTCTAAGAGGGCGCGCCTGGAGTATTCAGCTGAGTCATACTGTAGAGTTAATACTATGTATGGTACACCTGTGTGTTGTTATATCATGCCTTCGAGTTAAAGGGCATCAGATGTCCTTGTGTTGTATGTGATGGTCGTCAGCAGGCGCAACAGGCCCTGTAACTAGCAGCGCTAAATGACACACACACACAACTGGTGGACTGGTGTGGGCCGGAAGTCACGAGCGACCTCCGCCTGTTTATTTATACCCTCTGGCCACGCCTTCCGGGCTATGGGTCTCGGTGCTGCATATGGCTGGCAACTAGACCGCTACATCCCATCCTAAGTCATTGTTCAAATCAAACAACAAAAGGTTCACACATAAAGTCTGTGAGTCCTTGACTCGGCCTCGGATTGGGTCTCAGTTCATACCTCTGGTGGGTCTCCGTGACTCGCCTGAGGACTGTCAGGTGACCTGGTGGTGGTGTTGGTCACGGGGGACCCAGCCTCAACGACTGTGGGAGAAGGCGGGCTTACCGCAGTATGGTCTTCCTCGAGGCTGGTGATCGGCTCCCAGTGGCAGCTTCTCTGCCTTCTACATGGCCAGGAGGCGTCCAGTCGATGTTGGCTCCATGAATATGTTCCGAGTAATGACTTTGTCTCCCCTCTGAGCAGTGATGGTGGTCCCGTTGGTCTTCAGCACGGTCCACGCTCCGGGCTCGTAAGCGATGCGGAACTTCCCTCCACTACGGTAGTTCCTCACGAGGACGGTGCACCCTGGCGTGATATTCCTCGTTTTCACCTTTCTCCTCTTGCTGGTCCGCTTGTTGGTCGCTGTCCTCCGTGTCGGAGTATTGTTGGGGTCATAGGGTTCTGGGGCCCAACCGTCAGTGGCAGGGATGGTGTCCCGTCGGGGCCCTGCCAGCATCAGTGACCAGGGTGACCTCTGGGTGGTGCAGTGCAGAGTACTGCGGTATTCCCATTGAAATCTGTGCAGAGCCACTTCTGGGTCTTCCTGTTTGGAGACTGTAATCCGCAGGATCTTGTTGAGGGTCCTCATGAAGCATTCTGCTTCTCCGTTGGCTTGTGGCCATTGGGGAGTGATTCGGTGGTGATAGATACCCAGCACTGCCAACATGTTTTTGAACTCTGTTCCCTGGAAAAGGGGTCAGTTATCGGACTTGATTTCTTGGGGTAGTCCAAACAGTGAGAGCGTCTTTTCCAAAACGGGTTGAAGGTGAGCAAATGATGTGGACGCAATGACTTCGACTACTGGGTTTTTTGTATAGCTGTTGATGATTACTGCAGTTACTCGGCCATCCGGGAAGCTCCCAAAGTCTATACTAATTCTGGCCCACGGGGCTGTCGCCGGGTTCTCACTTATTATCGTGAGCTGGTATGGTCTGCATTTTCTTACGAGAGTGGCCACTACCGCTTCGAGGCCATGGAACCACACTTTCTCTCTCATGCGAGATTTCATCTGCATTGTCCCTTGATGTCCCTTGTGGGCTAAGGCGCTAGCCCGCTCCTGTAGACTTGCAGGGGTGACTATTCGAGAGCCTCTTAGTACTACCCCATCTGCTGCGGTGCTCAGTTCGTCGGGCACTTTCCTGAGTTTGCTCAGCCGGTCTCTTTTGTTCTCGTTCCATCCGTTTGCTCCGTGTAGAAAGTCTTCCCAGGATCCCCTTCAGAGTGACTGCAGCATCCTCATCAGCACAGCGTCTGTTCCTGTTTCAGCCCTGATCTCGTCTAGGGTGATGGCTCGTGGGCAGGCCCATTGGGACACCATGTCTATGTACTCCTCCGTCTTCAGTTCCTGGTCGCCGCCGTCCTCCGCTGCCTCTGGTGGGTGTCGCTACAGGAAGTCTGGTGGATTCTTCGCTCAGGGTCGATACACCAACTCCATTTGGTAATGCTGCAGCTGCATGGCCCAGCGTTCGATTCTTGGTGGAGGATGTGGTGCTGTGCCTCTCAATAGCGGGATTAATGGATGGTGGTCGGTCACCACCCTAAACGGATGCCCGTTGACATACAGATGGTAGTGATTGCAGGCCCACTTGATGGCGAATGCCTCCCTCTCGATCTGAGAGTACAGGGATTCTGTTGGCGTGAGTGCTTTACTCCCGAAAGTGAGTGGATTCCATTTTCCAGGTTCTGTCTCCTGGGTCAGGAGAGCTCCTAGCCCAACGGGACTGGCGTCCACTAGAAGTTCAGTCACCCGGGTGGTGTCTCAAAATACACCATGGTGGTTTTTCCTAGCAGTGCCTCTTTAATTTTCTGGAAGGCGTCTTCCTCTTCTTGGCCCCACTTCCAGGTTACATATTTCTTCGTCAGGGCACGCAGAGGCTCTGCTAGCATGGCCAGGTTCGGTATGAACCTCCCGCAATAGGTGGCCATCCCGAGGAAACGCCTGACTTCCGACGCAGTTGTCAGTGCGGGCGCTTGTTGTATGGCCTGTGACTTTCTCGGGTCCACTCTGACCCCTTCGAGGCTGAACACATAATCAAAGAACTCAATTGACTTCTGGAAAAACTAACACTTGTCTCGGTGAAGGGTGACTCTATGCTCAGCGAGACATTGGAGTGTGGCCCAGAGATGGCGGTGGTGTTCTTCCATGGTCGCGGAGTGTATCAAGATATCATCCCTGACATTGAGTACTCAATGGAGTCCTGACAGCACCTCCCAGACAGCGTTCTGGAATATTTCTGCTGCTGATGAGATGCCGAAGTGTAGTCTCTTGTAGCATCGTAAGCCGATGTGGGTCGAAAACGTTGTAATGTACCGGCTCTCCTCAGCTAGCCTCAATTGGTGGTATCCTGTGTTGAGGTCAAGCTTGGAGAACCAGCGGGATCTGTTGAGTTCAGCCAGGATGTTGTCCACGGTGGGAGTCAGGGTTCTTTTGCACTTGATTGTCTGGTTGGGCAGGTGCATGTCAATGCATAGCTTAATCTTTCCAGGTTGCTTTGGTTTCTCCGCGATCACCATGGGAGATACCCAGGGCGTCAGCCCCGTGACATTCTCAATAACGCACTGTTTTTCTATTTCTTGTAGTTCTTTTTCTACTAATGGTCTCAGGTGGAATGGAATTCGTCTGTGTCTCAGGGCCACTGGTTTTACGGCTTTGTCGATGTGGAGTTTGATCGGGCTGTCTTCATTCATCCGAAGCCTCTGAATAGTTGCAGGAATAGGTTAAGGATGTATTTGGTTCGTAGTGTTTTGATAGCGTTGGCAAACGTGACTAGGCCAAGGTCCTCAGCTCTGTGGCTTCCCACCAAGATGTCTGCTTCCCTGTCGACCACGTGGAAGGTGGTTGTGATTTCATGCCCTTCTGCTTTGACTTGGACAGTCATCTTCACTTTGAGCGGTAGAGGGGTTTTGCTGCAATACGTGAGGATCCAGACGTGCGATGGGGACAATACGGGTCATGGGTTGAGCCGCTTGTATTGTTGGCACCCCATCACGTTAACGTACGCTCCTGTGTCAATCAACGCAGTGACCTGGGATCCAGCAATTTCTATGGCGCACGTGGACTGTGGCCCCCTCTTCCTCTTGTGGTCCCTTGCGAATGAAACCAAGTAGCACTCGCCCTCCTCGTCACTTGATAAATCTTCGAGGTAGTGCCTCTGTCATGTGGGTGTCCGGGCCAATCTGGGGTTTTCTGGCTCTTCCAGTAACAGGAGATTGACTGCCTTTGATGGTGGCCGTCGTCTATGGGCTCCTCAATTTTGCGCGCCTCCTCTATGCGCTACTGCAAAGTGGTTGGGTGTGCCACACTTTGAACATGTTCGCCCTTGCGCCGGGCAGTCTTCCTGCAGGTGTTCTTCCCTTCTGCAGTATCCACAGCGTGACCCATGTGCGCCTCTTCCAGGCCACCGGCCCCGGGTCCCACAGTTCTGGGATAGGATTGCGTCTGCTCTTTCTGTCTTGATTGTAACAGTTTTTTCCGCTTGTTGGGTAATTTCAATGTCCATTGCTGTCGCCCTGGCGTCGGATAGGTCATGCAACCTGGCCATGATGAGGATGTCCTCCAGGGTAATGCCTGGTTGACGCAAGATGAGGGTCAGGAGGTTATTGATCAGGGAACCGTGGATCACTTGGGCCCTCACCTCCTTGTTTTGGTCATCGTCCGTACATATGCTTGCCAGCTCACGCAGTCGCGCATGGAACACGTCCATCGACTCCCCTTCCCTCTGTTGTGCTTGGCGCAGCTTAAACCTCTCAAAAATCTGGGTTTAATTGGGGGTCGAAATTCGCATTCAAGGCCCTGACCACTGCGTTGTCCTAAGCAAACAATAACCAAACGCTTCGAGTATTATGGCATTGACCATATACCGAGACACCCCCGTGGGGGCAATCGGGAACTGACACTGAGACGCAAAGAGGCACTCTGGATTCTGAAATTGAGGAGTACTGAGCATGGGATGAACATTGACCATGAGCTCCATTACTTCCTGGGCAGATAGACTCAACTGATAAACCATACAGATTAGCTTAAACATGATACAGGAACATACTGCAAGTGTTCTATGTACATCAAACTTTGAGAGAGGGAAATGAATGTGGCGCAGGAGGTACCGCCTTAGAGAACATAGCTTAAAGCAAGATACATGAACACACTACTAATGTTGTTGCATATATTGAAGTTTTGAGAGAGAAAAATGAATGTGGCACACAAGGTTACCGCTTTTCTTTACCCTAATGTTGAACAGTCACTTATATATGTATATCACGTAGAATTGAGTGATGTGCTGTTTCTACTATTAGAATAAGTAGATCTGACCTATTTACGCCAAGGTTAGACCAACCATTACTAAACTAGGACTCCGAATGTTTATGTTCGCTGTGTATGTGTATTTCCGAACACAGGTATCTGTTAATACCTACAGCGTATACTGTATATATGTGTAAATTTTGGAATATGTTAGAACGTGTTAGAGCCTGGACTGCTCTTTACCTGAACAATTTGTTTACCGTATCTATGGAGAGATCGGAGGGCACCTAACTAAAGGCAACTCACAAATAGGCACAAAATCGGCCTACTCGTGCACACATCACGATCGTAATTGACCTAAGGATAAAACTACGATTCGAATTCCCGTTTAGCTTAAGGCAACGATGGGCCTCACAGATTGACAATTGAGATCTGTTGAGGTGTATTATTCACGAACATATCGAAGCTCCGATTGAGGGAGCATGATCTTTGAGACATCAACGGATCGGAATTTTACTTAATAAATAAAATTCCCCCAGCAGCCCATGTGTTAATCACTGATGACACAGGGACTATTGTCCAACTTGATTGAAATATGTAACGTAAGGATTATTATTAACCGGCTTGGGTCCCCATTCATGGGATGCAAGACGATTTATTTACTTGTAGTCTTTTTACTTTGTCAGTCTGTCTGACGAACGTGCTAAACACGTAAACCCGGATATATTCCCGGTTTAGCTTCCTGTCACATGACATTAACACACGGAGGACGGGTTGCCATACTCGGCGGACCTACGTCTCGCACTAAGAAGAAACGAGGGCACGATATTTGGGATAACGACAGGTAGGACGAATACGCTTACTGAGACCCGGGGACTGATTTCAGTGTTGGAAATGATACGAAGCTTCCACGAATTGTATTGATCACGTGCCGCTTTTGGGATATTGTGAGCGCTTTTCTTTTGCAACAATCAAGAACATATTTCACGATACTATAAAGGTATTGTTGCCGTTTTTACAGGTATACAGATAATATTTACAATGTTACCTGAACTGGGCATTGTGGTCCCAGTAATATATAGACCTTGGTTTGTATTTTGCGTATTTACAATAAATGTACGATGAGAAGCTAGGGATAGCCGGCACGGGTTGTCAAACAGAGACTTAGAATTTTATTGATGTAATGTGGTATCTTTGGATTGCCACAAACACGCTACAATAAACCTGGACCGTGATACTCTATTCTATTATATTATATCTTTTCCTTAGAGAAGTGTTTGTACACGAACACCTCCTTGTTGTTGCTGTGTTACTCCTCGTTTCCACGTACCGAATACAGAACCCCTTGTGGGCCGGAATTATAACCACAATCAAAGTAGGTTCAACTTAGATTTAGCACGTGTATTTGCACAAAGAGACGATGGTTTGATCTTTATCTGATGTCTTTCATTATCTTCTAATCCCCGTGTTTAAACAGAGATTTCAAGGATACCAAGAAAGGTAACCAACCCACTTCGGTACTTTGGGTGTTTTTCATTTAGTCTCGGTTTTTCCTAACGATGACATGGTCTTTTCATCTCACGACGGCGATATGGTTACCGATAATGAGCACAATAAGTAGTTCACGTAGTAACCACGTAATCTCACGATCGGGCCTTTTCTCTCTCCATATATTTGGTTGCTTCCAAGACTTTTTGCTCATCATTCCCCTTATGGGTTCCTATCTTTTGGAAAGACGACTTTCCTCCACGCAACTACTCACTATGTTTGGAATCACTATACCAAACTGTATGTTGATTACTGTGGATTGCATTTACTGTTTGTACTTTCACGGTATGAGGTGGTATATTTTCTTTGTTTATTTGTACAGCCTTGAGGAAGTCGCGGGTTCACATTCCCGATGCGACGAAACACGTGTTGGCTGTAATCTCGACATTTCCCCTGGAATCGTCTCATTAAAGAAGACAAGAAAGAAATTGTACTCTGTTTTTTCAAAAACCAAAAAGAAAATATGTTTTATGTACTCATATTTCATATGTATATTCACTTAAACATCTATATTTGTCACGTGTGCTGAGGCTTCAGCAAGAAGTTTTGTTAAGCTCCGGCTTACATTTGTAGAGTGTGTGGTGTCTCTACGCCTTTCAGCACCGTCCTATTAGAGAACGGATGAATTTTTGTGCACTTTCTCTGTAGCGCCGGTTACCTATGACACATACCACGCACCTCTAAGCTTATATTATCAATAGGTGGCTGCACGGAGAACACCATGCCCAACAACATGGGAGATAGACCGAATAGGGACAAGGAAGCAGAGGAATTATTTAACAACATTGCTAGCAATACACCCCTGAGCACACTGTCTCAGGGTGCTTCAACTACCAAGAAAGAAGGCCTAAGGGAGAAATTTGTTAGGCTAGAGAAATTAAAGAAGAATGAACTCTCACGGTGGTGGGATGCCGCCACCTTGAAACAATATATAAAACTCAAAAGGATCCCTAGGGGTCTGAGGTCACAAATCCTGCCTACCTATGAGGATTTGGAAGTAGACTTAATGAATGAATGGGAAAAGGAACTGTGTAACAACTCTAACAAACTGATGAACATATTGATAGAAAACTGTGAGAGGAAGGTCACACAACTGCAGAAAGACATAGACACGCTGGAGTCCGAAATTAAGGAGCTCAATATACCTGAGGGCACCTTTAAGAACTACGCTATACTCAATGACATCATAGAACGCCATGTAGCGGAAATAAAGATCCGTAAGGCTCGTAAACTAAGGAGAGACGAGCGGGACTATTGCGAGGGACGCATTTTCACCTTCGCCAAGAAATATGATCACCTTATACCCAGGGATATACAAAAAACCAGAACTGAGGGTGGCTCATTGGGATCTAGCTCCACCTCCCTCAACACGACACACACAAGTGGCAGTGAGGCAGAGGATCTGGGTAATATCACTAATACTGGGAGCAATTTTTTAGCGGAGGTAGCAAGAGTCAAGAGGGGGAACAAGGAATACAGACGGGCACCTCAAGGAGAAAAACCAGGAGGGGGAAGAGAGGAAGAAAGAAAGGAGGACACACCAGGAGTCAGGACCAGGTCCTGGAATCAGAGGAGGTAGACAATGTGAGTATTATCAACCTGAGTGACACACAACTCTCACAAGATGCTATATCAGTTCTGACCAGAGGCATGAATTTTTGTCCGAAAGTTACGGGTGATATTTGTGATGTAAAGATAGATCTGTTTAAATTTGTCAGACGCATTAAACTCAAGAAACATTTTGAATCTACGAGTATTGTTACTAAACGTGTGGATAAACATTTGGGCATGTCTACACTCAGTGAAAACTCTATACAAGACATCATAGACACCAGACTTCTCCTGTCATTAACAGAATGCGAGGACGAAGCTACAACTACAGATGCCATCTTGAGAGATCTTAACATCACTACAGATATCAACATCTCTAGTAATCTTAGAGAGAAGTCCAAATGGACTCCAACACTGACCGCTGGCAATAATGTTGACATATTCCACAGACTGGTATTAGCAGACTTAGATAAACATGAAGATAGAAAAACGGCCAATCGCCTGAAACAAGACAACTTAACGAGAGAGGAACGCAAGGCACTAAAAGATTTGAGCAATAACTGTGACTTAACTATTCGTGAGGCAGACAAAGGGGGTAACATGGTGGTTATGCGTAGCCTAGATTACAACAAAGAAATCAGATCTCAACTTGCTGATCCTTCATGCTATGAACCACTCAGTACGAATCCAATTTGGGGTCTTACAGACTACATAAACACCCAACTTAGACGTTGGCATGGGCTAGGTCTAATTGATGATGATGAACTGATATTCTTGAAAGTGGATAGACCAAGGTTCCCGTGCCTATACACCTTACCCAAAGTCCATAAGACTTGTTCATTTCCCCCTGGCAGACCTATTATATCGGGCATTGGAGGCCCGACAGAAAGAATCTCGGAATATGTCGACACATTTCTGAAACCCATGGTGGTCAACCTCCCCTCTTACATTAGGGATACAAAACATATTCTGAGTACTTTAGCTGATTTCACCTGGGAAGATGGGATGATCATGGTAACTTTAGATGTCACAGCGCTGTACACCAGCATCAGGAGAGAGGCAGGGATGATGGCGGTAAGAAGAATGCTATACAACAGATCAGCTACCACTTGGGAACACACTGAAATGCTTATGGAAATGGTGACATTATTGTTAGATAACAACGTTTTCCTATTTCAGGGTGACTGGTACAGACAGAAACAGGGTGTTGCTATGGGCTCCAGATTTTCACCTTCGTATGCCAATCTCTTCATGGGATGGTTCGCAGCGATGATGATCTGGGGCCCACTGGGCACTAGCTGGAATGACTCAATATTATACTGGGGAAGGTATATTGACGATTGTTTCATGATTTGGACGGGGTCTCAGACACGGCTCACCGAATTCATAGAACATCTTAATGCCAACGACCAAAATATTCACTTCACCTCTGAGCAGAGCATGAACAGAATTTCATTCCTAGATGTAGAATTTTATGTGGAGGGTGGATGCTTGCAAAGCAGGTTATTTAGGAAAGCAACATCATGCAATTCGGTACTCCATGCATCCAGTTCACATCCACCACACCAGATTCGGTCAATCCCTTATGGAGAACTCGTCAGGGTGAGACGCAACTGCAGCACCGACACAGATTTTGAAACATACAAAAGGAGCACCCTTAAGAGATTTAAAAATCGGGGGTACACTCAGGAGGTTCTAAGGAGGGCCGAACGGAGAATTGACTCAGTCAATAGGGTGGATACTCTGAAAGACAAAACAGTACCTAACAAAAAAGATGATAAGATAAGACTAATTACCAACTACAATGACTGGTCTGGGATTCTGAGACGAAGCCTGGCAAAACATTGGCACTTACTTAAGGCGGATAGAGTACTTAATGACTATATCAGCAACAAACCAGACATTACTTTCAAAAGGGGGTTCTCACTTAGGAACATTTTGAGCCCGAGCTACCCCACACCCAGGAACACAGACAACTGGCTGACCACATACTCACGTGGTTTTTCCGGTTGTGGCAAATGCGCGGCCTGTAAATGGGCACATACTAGAATCACTGAATTTCGAGGCCCTGGTGGCAGAACTTACAAAATCATGACCAACATCACTTGCCTCACCAAATTCACGGTTTATGTTATTGTATGTAAATGTGAACGGAAATACATTGGTAGCACCATCAGACCACTGCGCGAAAGAATTGGAGAACACATGAGAGCAGTTAAGAATGGGGACATGAGATACCCCATAGCTGCCCACATGTCTATCTGCCCTAAGCAAACAATAACCAAACGCTTCGAGTATTATGGCATTGACCATATACCGAGACACCCCCGTGGGGGCAATCGGGAACTGACACTGAGACGCAAAGAGGCACTCTGGATTCTGAAATTGAGGAGTACTGAGCATGGGATGAACATTGACCATGAGCTCCATTACTTCCTGGGCAGATAGACTCAACTGATAAACCATACAGATTAGCTTAAACATGATACAGGAACATACTGCAAGTGTTCTATGTACATCAAACTTTGAGAGAGGGAAATGAATGTGGCGCAGGAGGTACCGCCTTAGAGAACATAGCTTAAAGCAAGATACATGAACACACTACTAATGTTGTTGCATATATTGAAGTTTTGAGAGAGAAAAATGAATGTGGCACACAAGGTTACCGCTTTTCTTTACCCTAATGTTGAACAGTCACTTATATATGTATATCACGTAAAATTGAGTGATGTGCTGTTTCTACTATTAGAATAAGTAGATCTGACCTATTTACGCCAAGGTTAGACCAACCATTACTAAACTAGGACTCCGAATGTTTATGTTCGCTGTGTATGTGTATTTCCGAACACAGGTATCTGTTAATACCTACAGCGTATACTGTATATATGTGTAAATTTTGGAATATGTTAGAACGTGTTAGAGCCTGGACTGCTCTTTACCTGAACAATTTGTTTACCGTATCTATGGAGAGATCGGAGGGCACCTAACTAAAGGCAACTCACAAATAGGCACAAAATCGGCCTACTCGTGCACACATCACGATCGTAATTGACCTAAGGATAAAACTACGATTCGAATTCCCGTTTAGCTTAAGGCAACGATGGGCCTCACAGATTGACAATTGAGATCTGTTGAGGTTTATTATTCACGAACATATCGAAGCTCCGATTGAGGGAGCATGATCTTTGAGACATCAACGGATCGGAATTTTACTTAATAAATAAAATTCCCCCAGCAGCCCATGTGTTAATCACTGATGACACAGGGACTATTGTCCAACTTGATTGAAATATGTAACGTAAGGATTATTATTAACCGGCTTGGGTCCCCATTCATGGGATGCAAGACGATTTATTTACTTGTAGTCTTTTTACTTTGTCAGTCTGTCTGACGAACGTGCTAAACACGTAAACCCGGATATATTCCCGGTTTAGCTTCCTGTCACATGACATTAACACACGGAGGACGGGTTGCCATACTCGGCGGACCTACGTCTCGCACTAAGAAGAAACGAGGGCACGATATTTGGGATAACGACAGGTAGGACGAATACGCTTACTGAGACCCGGGGACTGATTTCAGTGTTGGAAATGATACGAAGCTTCCACGAATTGTATTGATCACGTGCCGCTTTTGGGATATTGTGAGCGCTTTTCTTTTGCAACAATCAAGAACATATTTCACGATACTATAAAGGTATTGTTGCCGTTTTTACAGGTATACAGATAATATTTACAATGTTACCTGAACTGGGCATTGTGGTCCCAGTAATATATAGACCTTGGTTTGTATTTTGCGTATTTACAATAAATGTACGATGAGAAGCTAGGGATAGCCGGCACGGGTTGTCAAACAGAGACTTAGAATTTTATTGATGTAATGTGGTATCTTTGGATTGCCACAAACACGCTACAATAAACCTGGACCGTGATACTCTATTCTATTATATTATATCTTTTCCTTAGAGAAGTGTTTGTACACGAACACCTCCTTGTTGTTGCTGTGTTACTCCTCGTTTCCACGTACCGAATACAGAACCCCTTGTGGGCCGGAATTATAACCACAATCAAAGTAGGTTCAACTTAGATTTAGCACGTGTATTTGCACAAAGAGACGATGGTTTGATCTTTATCTGATGTCTTTCATTATCTTCTAATCCCCGTGTTTAAACAGAGATTTCAAGGATACCAAGAAAGGTAACCAACCCACTTCGGTACTTTGGGTGTTTTTCATTTAGTCTCGGTTTTTCCTAACGATGACATGGTCTTTTCATCTCACGACGGCGATATGGTTACCGATAATGAGCACAATAAGTAGTTCACGTAGTAACCACGTAATCTCACGATCGGGCCTTTTCTCTCTCCATATATTTGGTTGCTTCCAAGACTTTTTGCTCATCATTCCCCTTATGGGTTCCTATCTTTTGGAAAGACGACTTTCCTCCACGCAACTACTCACTATGTTTGGAATCACTATACCAAACTGTATGTTGATTACTGTGGATTGCATTTACTGTTTGTACTTTCACGGTATGAGGTGGTATATTTTCTTTGTTTATTTGTACAGCCTTGAGGAAGTCGCGGGTTCACATTCCCGATGCGACGAAACACGTGTTGGCTGTAATCTCGACATTTCACCTGGAATCGTCTCATTAAAGAAGACAAGAAAGAAATTGTACTCTGTTTTTTCAAAAACCAAAAAGAAAATATGTTTTATGTACTCATATTTCATATGTATATTCACTTAAACATCTATATTTGTCACGTGTGCTGAGGCTTCAGCAAGAAGTTTTGTTAAGCTCCGGCTTACATTTGTAGAGTGTGTGGTGTCTCTACGCCTTTCAGCACCGTCCTATTAGAGAACGGATGAATTTTTGTTCACTTTCTCTGTAGCGCCGGTTACCTATGACACATACCACGCACCTCTAAGCACTGCGTTGTAGTCGTTTGGAGCTCCAGGGTTAGGTAGGTGGGCAAACAGCTAGTAGATCTCTTCCCCCGCAAAGTGCAGTAGGAGGGACTGTTTGACTGCTCCGTCAGTTTCCTGTGTCGCCGTGAAGTAGTTGTCCAGCCTGCTGATCCATAGTGTCCATCTGTGAGACACCATAGCTGGGTCTATGAGCTCGCTGAATGGGGGCAGTGCGTTGATCTGAGAGTGTTGTGACCCTGGCTGTATGATTGGGGGCCCAGCTTGCTGGGCGGGCAGCAGGGGTTGTCGTGCTGCTTGAGCCTGTTGGTCAGTCATCTCTGCACATGTGTTGTGCGCCTTCTGCTGAGTTTGAGCTGTCCTTTAGCCATGGCATGAAGACGCGGCTTGAAAGTGTTGCCAAATGTGCCCTACGTGCTCCTTACGGAGGTTGCATCTGGGCTGCTTGAAAATGACACCAAATGTGCCCCACATGCTCCTCACTGAGGTGGCTTCTGGAGCTTTCCGTCTTGGAAGAGGCTCTGGGTGCGTAAGTTGCACCAGGTGCTGCCACCAGGTGGCACAAAGCAGGGGTGACGAGTGCTTCAAACCCAATGGCGTGGCTTAGTCCCTGTGCGCGCCGTCGCTGGGGCACTGCAGGCTGTCATGCGCATGCTTGCACTGCACAGCTCAACGCGGACTCCAACCGGATCTTCACCGGGAACACTAGCATCACCAGAGCATGCGGAGATCGCGCGGGTGAGGAAAAATGTAAGCGAGTACCTGCGCTGACGCAGTGGTGAAGCCTCCAGGCAGGTGGACTCAGTGGCACTGGGGTCAGGGTGATTCTGCCGCAAAGACAGTAGGCCGCAGCCTCTTGATTGCTGGGCTCAAGCAGCCTGGGAGTGCAGCACGGGTACTCCTCGCGATGCTGCGATGTTGTTCTTCCCTCCGCCGGGCCGATGGGTCGGAAGCTGGCACCACAAACCAGGCGGATTACGGTTCATCGACGACAGACGATAGGATGCCCACCCTCGTCACCAATGTGCTGGTCATCAGCAGGCGCAACAGGCCATGGTACTAGCAGCGCTAAATGACACCCACACACACAACTGGTGGACTGGTGTGGGCCGGAAGTCACAAGCGACCTCCGCCCGTTTATTTATACCCTCTGTCCACGCCTGGCCAGAGGGTGCTACAATGTATGCTAGCCCTTCTGGGCTATGGGTCTCGGTGCGGCATATGGCCGGCAACTAGATCGCTACATTGTACACCACACCTTTTACCAATATCGTGTTACTATTGTATAATCATCATAATGGACATCCCCATACCTTTGTCATTCATGAGCATAATTTCAAGCACTCCAAACCAAGTTATTCTGCTAATGATGCACAAAACCCCAGAAACGCTGGCGTTCAGAGCTACGAGCAGTGGCTGCACCAACACATAGCAAACAAGAGTGAAGGTATGAGTAAATTAGAAAGACTTTATGCATCTACTGCATTAACCACAATCCCTCTGGGTAGCCAGGTGATGTTATACCAAGCAGTGGGCTCCCTTCCCCTGGACTGTGAGCGCCCTCTGAAAGTTTTCAGAAGCCTTTATTAGTGTGAGCGCCTTCTTAAAGTTATCAGAAGCCTTTATTAGTGCACTCGCGCACGCTCTGGAATGGTACTTAAACTGAGAAACAATGCGCAGTGTTCAGGTACTCTCAACCGCACCTGATACTCGGACAAAAATGCAGAAACTGACGTGTCCAGGGATACAAGCACTGGCTGCGTCAGCACGTGGCCAGCTGTCTTCAACTGGTGAGTACATTAAAGTGACTGCATTCATGTACTGTGGGTACCGTAATGCGCCTGGGAGAGCGGGGCGATGTGATACTGAACAGTGTGCGCCATTCTCCATTTCAAAATGTTGGGCCATATGTATTAACACATTTTCTTATAGACACAGAGGGGCAGATTTATGAGCCCCTTGCGCCACTTTTGTGTCACTTTTAACATGGAAAAAGTGACGCAAACGTGGCGCAAGGGGCTCATAAATCTGCCCCAGAATGGGTAAAACCCTTTGATACATATGGCCCCTTGACCCATAAGTAATACAGCAGAGGAAGCAAACGAGGAAGGGGAGAGACTAGGGCAGGGTTAGGCCAAAATGGCGTTGAGATTAAAAGGAAAAAGTGAAAAGAGAGATTGTAAAACGCGATTTTTCTATAAGAAGCGTGACGGGATCAAGAGCAGAACTCGGGAAATGTGCGCGTCTAGAACTAATTCTCACTGCTCGGGTAGGCCTGACTCCCATGGGGAGGCCGTGCCTGCAGCCAGTTATCAGCCCTGTGCAGAGCTCTGCTGTGCAGGCCTCTTATGAATTCCCATGGACCCTACTGTTACTGTAAATGAGTCCAGTCCCATGGTGTGAGTAGTGTATCTTAAACCTACCCTCACATGTAGGTGGTGGAACCACGCATCAGGCACAATTTTCCATCTCACTCATTTTCCGGTTGCGACAGCGATGTCTATTCCCTACACCTTATCTGCAACCGCAAAAAAGGCTTGCAGTCCCCGCCCATCTCCCAGAGCCCTCTCCTCTCCTGGGGGTTTCCAGCCGCACACTCACAGGCCCTGCAGAATGAGCTGCCAGAGCACAGAGGGCGGTCCAGTGCCGCCATGTACAGTTTGCACATCACTCCTGTACAGTGATGCAGTTTCCCTGGCAACAGGAGTCATGTAGAAGTACGTGGAAGCTTCTGCAGTCGCATCTATTCTCCGACACGATCGGGAGCATGGGATTGGAAATGTTCTGTGTGTGGTGTGTGTGTGTGGAGGGGGGCATGTAAAACGTTGTGTGCAGAGAGTTTTACACCAGGCTCCCAGAAGGCACGGCAGATACGTGAGGTGAACATGAGAAAAAAAGCGGCGTTTGCGCTGCAGGAAAACCAGCGCAGACTGTCAGAACCGAGGGCTGGTTGGGGGTTCATGCAGGGGTAACAGTGACAGAGGGATGGGAAATCATTAAAACGGGTAGTATTGCCAGGACTTTAAGTGGGATGTCAAAATTGGGTGGTGTCTCAAAGAGGCGTGGCCAATGTAAATAAGGGCGTGGCTTAAAACTAGTCAACTAAAAATGTGCCGCCCGACTTGTATTTTGCTGTTTCTGTCATTGCCTCCAGATATATGATACAACAAGTAACATCATACGTACAACAATTCAGGTCTATTGGCTTTATCAATGGTTGTTAGTTGCATAGAATAAATAAGGAGCAATTATGGCTTGTATATAATATTGAAAAAGCTTCCACATGAAGCGCTGGTGACATCATGACAATGTTGCTGCTCCTTAGTTTCAAAAAGAGAGGGGAAATCCAGAGAAAAAATGACTCTCTTTAAAGTATTCCCCTTCCCCTACAACGCTCACCTGGCATGAGGTCATGCCGTAATTTCCACCCTAGTGAGAAGTGGGCAGTGTGAGCACGTGCACATCGATGTGCCTGCTGTCACTGCAGTCCAGATAAAAACGGACCGCCTGTGCCAGGGCACGAAACAGAGCTTGATAAAGACCCATTTCGAGGCCCCCTTTAAAAAACTTCCAGTGCTCAGCACCGGTGAGACCCGGCCCACTTAAAGCCCTGGGTATTTCCAAAATTCTTACCTGTGATTTGTCATTAGACTGTAATAAAGTTTTGGTGCTGCAGCGGCGCGTGCCACAGTCTGGGTTCTGCAGTGACTATCTGTACACGTGCCGCAGTAGGGATATGCTCCGTGGATGGCCTATACACTCTCTGTGGTCTAAGTGCTGCAGTCATAGCTCCTACTCTTTACATGGTCTGGGTTGTGTTCTGAGCGCTATTACGCCGTCCCAGAGTAGGTGTCCGGCTGAACACTGCTCCACTGCCTGGGTGCCACAGATACCAGTAAACTTCTATACTCCTGGTACAGGTGTTCCTTGTCTTAGTCCTTACTGCATGAGCAGCAGTCCCCTGCTCCAACAGATATTGATTACCTGAGCCAGCCAAAAACATACCCTCAATATGGCCACCCCTATCCTAGCAGGCCATATAACAAGATGGGACTAGGGCAGGATGGGAATTCAGGACTGAAACGAGGATGACCTGTACTCGGAATAAAGATGTTTACAAGTAAGTAACCGGGCATTACCTCTTCATATGTCTTCCTCGTCTAGTCCCTACTGAATGAGCCAATACCCAAGCAGACACATTTTGGATCAGTAAGTCATACACAAAACACACACTGAACCACATTTGCAACACAAAGTGTTTAATCATGTCATAACACATGAAATCAGACGTCTGTACAACAGACAACACATGCTCTGCAAAAGAGGTAGAAGACAACCACCCACTTGCAACCTATAGTGGGACATAAAGGTACGAAGGGATGCCCAAGTGGCAGCGCAACAAATATCATGGAGTGAAACCCCCGTAAATGCTGACCAGGATGTGGACATTTCCCTGGTTGATCTGCCCTGAACAGAAGAAGGCATCTGTTGTCCCACAGAATCATAAGCCCGTGTTTGCCAGCACAACCCACCTGAACAAGGTAACAGAAGAGGGATGAAGACCGTTAGTACAGAGGCCAAAAGTAATGAACAGAGAATCCACCTTATGGAATGACTCAGTTTGCAACAAATAAATGGACAAAGCCCTATGAACATCTAGGGTATGCATCCGGACCTGGTCTTCTGAGGAACGGTCCGGAAAAAATACAGGCAGAATTATGCACTCAAAGCAATCAAAAGATGTAGGCACCTTACAGAGAAAAGAAGGACTGGGTCTCCAAATTACCCAATCAGAAAAAAACCTAAGAAATGGAGAAGGCAGCAATGCACCAATCTCCCCAATCCACCTACAGGAACAGATGGCCACTAGAAACACCACAATGGTCAATAAAAACATCAAATCCGAGGACTCGAGTGGCTCAAACAGATGACCCTGAAAGACTATGCAATACCAGGGGAAGATCCCAAGATGGAACAGGAGAATGCAATATGGACCTTTTTAAAAACCACTCCTCAAAAAATGAGAAGGCAGACCGGGAATGGCCAAAACATCAGGTCCCCTAATAGCCTGGATTGCACACCACAGGCTGTGATTCGTGGAAACTGCCAGACCCAACAAAACCCATCTCTCACAATCCCCAAAACCTTACTGGGATCACGCACACAGGCAGACACTGCCTTATCCCCACACCATTTCTCAAAATTTCTCCAATGACGCCCATACGTCTTCAACGTAGAGGGACGCCCATAAGTCTTCAATGTAAAGGGATGCTTAGACTCGAGAGAGATAGACAAATTAATGAGTAGGGGAAACCAGGACTTCCTGCTCCATCCACCCTGTATGCACTGGAAGAATCCCTGCATGGCCTGACTGAATTTTCTTCACTATCCTGGAGATTAGCTGGAAGGGAGAAAAACAATATAGAAGATCCGCTGGCCACAGCACCATCACCCATGCCTTCTGAGAAGGAATCAGGGAACAGAAGGAGGGGAGAAGAGAGTGAACAGATCCAGCCACAGGGTGTTGTACCTCAATGCGATCTGATGAAAAAGGAAAGAGCACAGACAGAGGGCTAATGTAGATGTAAAAATGATGACTCAAGTGATTCGCAGGCCCATTGTCCCGCCTCAGAAGATGCTGACAGAGCCAACAGAGTCTCCACCAACCACCATTGGAGATTTTTCTTGATCTCCAATGTTACCAGAACTAGGAATTCGTATTCCTGTGACATTGGATCCCAATAATGCAGCAGGTGGTGAATCAGAGGAAATAAATCTAAACTGTTCCAAGGGATAGTGATCAGAGTCAATGCCATCTCCCCTTGACTCCGCGAACAAGTCCTCACAGGAACCATCTCTTGGGCCGGAAGAGTCTCCAAATGAGACATCAATCTCACTCTCCGCTCGTCTGACAAAAGCACTTGCCCCAGATCCATCTGAAAAACCTCCCCAATGAACTGGAGCCACTGTGAAGGGGCCAAATGGGACTTTTCTAGCTTCAGAAGAAATCCGTGCTTCTCCAGGAGAGCACAAACATGCTGAATATCTTCTTGTGCCTGAAACGAAAAAGGAAACGCAATGATCCAATCATCTAAATTCAGGAAAGCCTGAATACCAGCAGAATGAATAATACCCATCAGAGGAGCAGCCACTTTGGTGATGGCCCTGGGGACAAGGCCAGCCTCAAGGCAGGACTGTGAACTGCTAGTGGATGTCATTTACTACAAACCGAAGGAACTGACAGGAATGTGGTCGGATGGGTACATGCAGGTATACACCCTGCATGTCTATTGAACACAAAAAAATCCCCTGGTTTTATTAATGGCATAATTGATTGCAGACACCATTTTAAATGGCTGGTGGGGAATGACGCTGTTTACCCCCTTTAAGTCCAACGCCGGACAGAATGCCCCAGATGTTTTCTGAACTAAAAGGAGGATGAAGTAGAAACTCCTGCCTTCCTCCCCTGGGGGAACTAAAGAACTCTTGTCCTTGTCCCGAAGCAAATGAACACCCTCCAGCACACTGTTTCTCTTCAGAGGGTTCAGTGGAACCGGAGTGAACCTGGAAAAAGGAGGAGGAATGGAGACAAAAAGAATCCTGTAGCCACAGGACACGACTTCCATAGCCCAAGCATCCGCCAAACAAGACTGAAGGCCTGGAACCGGCCTCCCACTGGCAGGTCTGAGGGATAGTCATGCTTTTGGAGGGAGCGAAGGGGGGTTCTGAGTGTTGGAACTGGATTGATGCTGGAACTGGGATTTATCATAACCAAGGGTGCCCCAGTTGCGACCCCTGCCTAGAAAGAGCTGGGAGGAACCACTGGCCGCACTGTGGCCAAAAGCTCTATGGAACCCAAATCCTCTACCCCTGCCAAAAGGTTAGGTGGGGTGATCAACTTTTTATTTTCAACACTCTTGTTCACCAGATCCCCAAGTTTCTGACCAAACACCTTGGGACTAGAAAGAGTCATCCATCTTCCATGAGCACCTCCAGATATTTCTGCATGCAGAAAGAGCCGCCCCAGATGCTGCTTCGGAAGAACACAAACTGTCACAAGAAATATCCGATACATAAAGGACCTGTTGTTCCAAGGCCCCAAGGGAAGAATAATCAGCCCATTCCGCCATCTTCTCAGCCAACACCACAAAATCCCAAAACTGGGAATGCACAGCATACATAGAATAGGCATTAGCCCTGACTGAAAAGTTAGAATCAGAATGCTACCTTTTCCAAGCAGTCTCGATTTTTTGGTTCACAGGATCAGAGGGAAGGGCATCCTCTGAGACGACTGACCCCTGAGTAGAAAGACCTGCCACAAGGTTGTCAACCTTAACATTTTAGAGAAATTCCTCCAAAAACCCTCCAAAGGATACCATTTCAGCAGAAAGCGACCACATCCTTCCATTCGTTGATCAACACCCTTCTAACAGAACTATGCAAGGGATAATGCACAAGAAAATCCTCCTATGAAGGTACCACTACAGGAAACCGGAAACTTCAAATTATCCATTCTGTGAGCCAGTACCTCCATCAAGTCTGTGCTCTGCACAAATCCTCCTTTGACATCCTCTTCCTCATTACCTGGCCAGGAATCAGAGTCTATGAAAGGCACCCGACGAGGCACCGGATCAGCCTCTCTGGCCCTCATGGCAGCCTCCACATGACCAGTGCTTCGGTTAGACTCCCTAGATAAATAAAACTGCTATAGCAGGTCTTATTGGAAATCCAAGCACAACATTAATATTATTGTACTAAGTGAAAATTGTTAAAGAAACCCACAGAACACTCTCACCTCAGCTGGCTGGTGTCAGGCATCAGTTCTGGTCACATAAAAACAAAACATGGTGTGGTTAGGTGGGACTTCCCGTTATATGGCATGCTGGGATAGGCGTGGCCATATTGGGGCTATTTTCTGGCTGGTTAAAGTAATCAATATCTGCGGGAGCAGAGGAATGCTCATGCAGCAAGGACTGGACGAGGAAGACGTACGAGGAGGTAATATAGCCTGTACACTGCTCGACAGCTTGTTTGACCCTGTGTACCACAGGGATAGTGCATACACTGTTCCACAGCCTGTATGCCACAGTGATTGTCTGTACACTGTTCCACAGGCTGTGTACTGCACTGTTCCACAGCATGGGTGCCTTTATATCTTGTACAATGTTCCACAGCTTGTTTGACACTGAGTGCCGCAGTGATGGTGTATTCTCTGTTCCACAGCCTATATGCCACAGTGATTGTCTGAACACTGTTCCACAGCCTGTGTGCTGCACTGTTCCACAGATTGGGAGCCGCAAGTATAGCCTGTTACACTGTTCCACAGACTGGGTGCCACAATTATTGATTGTCCACTGTTCCACAGCTTGTGTGACACTATGTGCCACTGTGATGGTGTGTACAATGTTCCACAGTCTATATGCCACAGTGATTCATGCTACAATGATTGCTGTAGACGGTTCAACAGCCCGTGTGCTGCACTGTTCTACCCCCTTTCTGCCGCAGTGATAGCCTGTACACTGTTCTACACCCTATGTTCCTCAGTCACAGCATGTACCTGTTCCACAGCCAGGGCGAGACTACATGCCGCAGACCAATGTTCCACAGCCTGTGGGCCGCTCTGGTAGCCTGTACACTCTTCCACAGCCTGTGTGCATCAGTGATGGTCTGCGCACTGCTTTACAGCCTATATGCAGCTGTGATTGCCTCTACACTGTTCCACAGCCCAAGTGCCGTACTCATACCCTATACACTGTTCCAAATTCATTGTGATGCACTGATAGCCTGTACACCTTTCCAGGGCGTGTGTGCTGCAGTGATAATCTGTGCACGGTACGACAGCCTGTGTGAGACTGTGGGTCGCCGTTGTAGCCCGTTCATTAAAAGCAGCCATGTTGAAAACCCTCAACCCAGTGATAGCCGTAGGTAACCAAACTCGGCTTTGCTGGGATTTGCAGCTATCAATACGCTTTTGACGTCTCCGATTATGTTCTGCAGTGTTTGGGGCTCCAGCAAGGCACCCTTCAAAGCCGGTTAGTTGCACAAAAGTAAATCATTAATTTATTGTTGAAAATTAGTCTAAAAGCCAAATCAATGAAAACGCTTGTGTAATGCATAAAACAATGTCTGTGAAATCTCTGCAGTGTAGGGAACACATGGATTGATTTTTGCAACTCATTAGTTCTTTTGTAATTCTGTCTTGGAAAAGCAAGAGCCAGGCCTAGAAAAATCAGAAGTTCGTACCTTTTATGCTTTAATGTGAGCAATCTATATATTCTTGATTGTCAGCCCCTCTGCTGATATGAGGACTCCAAAAAATTTTTTATTCTTCAAGAGTATTTTCAGAATTTGATGGCACTCTTGGAAGAACTGTATTTAATACTTTAGTACCTGGACACCGAAACTGCCACTTACCTGTGGCTTCCAATTCCTGCTTGTTCCAGGGTTTTCCCGCCCAGGTTTTCCCACTCACTGTTCTTCCTGCCAACAAAAGCCCCGCCCACCCCAGGACCTACTAAATGCAGGCCACAGCCGACCACATCAGTAGGCACTTGGACACCTAGCCTGCCACTTGTCCAGTGCCACTGCTGCTGCCTTGGTTTTCCCGCCTGGGTTTTCCCACTCACCATTCTACCCTCCAACAGAAGCCCCGTCCAACCCAGGGCCAATTTAATGCATGCCTCGGCGCGACCCTGCAGTGGACACGTGTAGTGGGTGTTCTGCTGTCATGCCAAAGGCACACCTGCCGGCACCTGGACTGTGCCCAGAGCCCCGATCCCTGGCCCTCCTGCCCTGTGAAGATAGACGATTGCTGAGCTCTACATCCTCAATCCACAGACACCGCAACAAACATCGCCACCATGCCGGCCCACGCTCCACGGTAGGACCTTTCACCTGCACCCTCTGCCACTTCATCTGCCACAGCACACACACCAGGCCACTGACCAGCCCCACCCCAAACCCACCTCAGACATTATCTGAAAAGAAAAAACAAACTCACAGGTGCCCTTCTAGCACACGCTCACTATGCAAGCATTTCTCCGTATTATGGGACCTTATCGCCACCCTTGCACCCAACATCATCTTCCTCACTGAGACCTAGCTCAACCTTACATCCACTCCAGACATTTCCATTGCGATCCCCAACAGATATAAAATCACTCACCAGGACTGCACCAGTAAGTCGGGAGGAGGAACAGCCATCATCCACAAAGAGACCATACAGTGCAGCATCACCACCCGCAACAATACCACCCCATGGAACATCTCAACTTCAAGCTCCACACCGGCGACAAGACAACCATCAGAGGCACCCTTGCATGCCAAACCCCAGGCCCATGCCAGCTTCTTTCAATACCATCGCAGAGTTTGTTGCGCCCCCAGCCCTAGACTCCAAGGACTACATCTTCCTCGGTTACCTAAACTTCCAAATCGACGACTCAAAAGACAACAACACCACACACCTCCCCGACAGTATGAGCAGCCTCTGATTCACCCAGGTTTCCACGACCCTACTCACACTGCAGGAGACATGCTGGAACTCACTTTCACCTCCAGCAACCACGTCAAATACAGCCACATCACAGAACTCATATGGACCAATCACGCCAGCGTCCACTTCAGTATCTCCAGCCCCTGCACCACCACCCCCAAGATGACCAGCTCCCCCCACCGGAGGTGGGACAAAGTCTCAGAGACCAGCTGGATGGATGCCCTCAACACCTTTAAACGCCACTACCGCCACCAACCTCGAACAGGGTGTGAAGAACTTCAATGCCTGGATCACCTATTGCACGGACAGCAACATCCCCATCAACAGAGTAAATACTCCAAAAAAGCCAGCTGGTACATCAAAGAATTCAGAAAAGCGAACAGAGACAGCAAAGTGCTGGAGAGGAGATGGCGCGCCAGCACGGACACCTCTGACAGGGCAGCCTTCAAGACCTCCCTCAACCTCGACCATTGCATGCCGAGGACAACAAAGAATGCAAACAGGACAATTGATGGACAGAATGCAGAACAATGTCATGCATTCACCCCAGTACAGAGATCTGGGCATAAATCCATCGGTTTTTTGCTCACCATGCCATTCCATTTTGGACCCAGCCATATGCAAATCAGTCTTGACTCTCTGCCCAATGTGAACAATCCAGCCCGAACTGCCAGGCCAGGTCCTCCCTGGACTGGAAACAAGCATCCTTGGACCAATTTCGGGCTTTCAGCCCTCATCAGCCAGGTTAGCTTGACTCCAGTGGCATGGAGAGCGCAGGACCCTCGTCTGGGCATACCCATCCCACACGGGGTGACCAATGCAAAAAGAACAATTGATGGACATAATGTAGAACAATGTCATGCATTCACCCCAGTACAGAGATCTGGGCCTAAATCCATTTTGTTTGCTCACCATACCATTCCATTTTGGACCCAGCCATGTGCAAATCAGTCTTGACCCTGCGCCCAATGTGAACAATCCAGCCCGAACTGCCAGGCCAGGTCCTTCCTGGACTGGAAACAAGCATCCTAGGAACAATTTCAGGCTTTCAGCCCTCATCAGCCAGGATAGCTTGACTCCAGTGGCATGGAGAGAACGGGACCCAAGTCTGGGCATACCCGTCGCACTCGGGGTGACCAATGCAAAAAGAACAATTGATGGACAGAATGCAGAACAATGTCGTGCATTCACCCCAGTACAGAGATCTGGGCCTAAATCCATCGCTTTTTTGCTCACCATGCCATTCCAGTTTGGACCCAGCCATCTGCAAATCAGTCTTGATCCTGAGCCCAATAGGAACAGTCCAGACCGAACTGCCAGTCTTTTGCTTTCTCGCCCTAAGTGCGCCGGGTATGCCCATACGTGGATCCTGCGCTTACTGTGCCACTGGAATCAAGCTATCCTGGCTGATGAGGGCTGAAAGCCCGAAACCGGTCCTAGGAGGCTTGTTTCTGGTCCAGGGAGGACCTGGCTCGGCAGTTCGGGATGGACTGTTCCCATGAGGCACAGGGTCAAGGCTGATTTGCATTTGGCCAGGTCTAAACTGGGGTGGCATGGTGAGCAAAAGAATGATGGATTTTACCCAGATCTCTTGACTGGGGGTGACTGTTTTGATTTGTTGAGCATTCCGTCCATCAATTCTGTGTCTTTTGCTTTCTCGCCCTAAGTGCGCTGGGTATGCCCAGACGTGAATACCGGGCTCACTGCGCCACTGGAATCAAGCTATCCTGGCTGATGAGGGCTGAAAGCCCGAAACCGTTCCTAGGATGCTTGTTTCCGGTCCAGGGAGGACCTGGCTTGGCAGTTCAGGCTGGATTGTTCCCATGAGGAACAGGGTCAAGGCTGATTTGCATATGGCCAGGTCTAAACTGGGGTGGCATGGTGAGCAAAAGAATGATGGATTTAACCCAGATCTCTTGACTGGGGTGAATGTTTTGATTTGTTCAGCATTCCGTCCATCAATTCTGTGTCTTTTACTTTCTCACCCTAAATGCACCAGGTATGCCCAGACGTGGGTTCCGGGCTCACTGTGCCACTGGAATCAAGCTATCCTGGCTGATGAGGGCTGAAAGCCCGAAACCGGTCCTAGGATGCTCGTTTCAGGTCCAGGGAGGACCTGGCTTGGCAGTTCGGGCTGGACTGTTCCCATGAGGCACGGGGTCAAGGCTGGTTTGCATATGGCCAGGTCTAAATTGGGGTGGTATGGTGAGCAAAAGAATGATGGATATAACCCAGATCTCTTGAGTGGGGGTGAATGTTTTGATTTGTTCAGCATTCCGTCCATCAATTCTGTGCCTTTTGCTTTCTCGCCCTAAGTGCGCCGGGTATGCCCAGACGTGGGTTCCGGGCTCACTGTCCCACTGGAGTCAAGCTATCCTGGCTGAAGAGAGCTGAAAGCCCAAAACCGTCCCTAGGATGCTTGTTTCTGGTCCAGGGAGGACCTGGCTTGGCAGTTCGGGCTGGATTGTTCCCCTGAGACACATGGTCAAGGCTGATTTGCATATGGCCAGTTCTAAACTGGGGTGGCATGTTGAGCAAAAGAATGATGGATTTAACCCAGATCTCTTGACTGGGGGTGAATGTTTTGATTTGTTCAGTATTCCGTCCATCAATTCTGTGTCTTTTGCTTTCTCGCCCTAAGTGCGCCGGGTATGCCCAAACACGGGTCCCGGGCTCACTGTGCCACTGGAATCAAGCTATCCTGGCTGATGAGGCCTGAAAGCCTGAAACCGGTATTTGGATGCTTGTTTCCGGTCCAGGGAAGACCTGGCTTGGCAGTTCGGGCTGGACTGTTCCCATGAGGCACTGGGTCAAGGCTGATTTGCATATGGCCAGGTCTAAACTGGGATGGTGAGCAAAAGAACAATGGATTTAACCCAGATCTCTTGACTGGGGGTGAATGTTTTGATTTGTTCAGCATTCCGTCCATCATTGTGTGTCTTTTGAGGACAACAAAGAGGACAGTCCTAGCAGCATGCATCAAAACCATGCCACCAAAACCAAGGAATTTTTCAACATCAATAAGGAGTTTTCCAACCCGGTTGCCATCGAAAACAACATCACACCCTCAATGTAGCTGTGTTTGCCTCGCCGACTTTTTCCATGAGAAGATCACTACCATATCAGCAATTTTGAACCCCAACCAACACCTGTGGATTTCTTCAACAAATATGCCACCATCATAAATGACACGAACCACAAAATGACCATCTGGAACCTCATCTCCAATCAGGACACCACTTCCTCCATGAAATCCATCTATTCAGGAGTGCCCTCAGACCCATGTCCGCACCACACATTCAATTTCATGAACCAAAGAATTGGCCAGGACCTGACCACCCCGTTCATCACCTCTCTCACCACTGTAACATTTCCCGATGCCTGGAGACACGCCAAAGTCAGACCACTACTCAAAAACAACCTCCGCTGATCCCAGCGAACTCAAAAACTTCTGGACGATTTCCCTGCTCCCATTCCCAGCAACGGTACTGGGAAAGATCCTCAATAAGTAACTCATGACACACCTGGAGCAGGACCAGCTACTCAATGCTTCTTATCTGGTTTCCACAGCAATCACAGCAACAAAACCGCCCTGACCACAGCCACCGACAACATCCAAACCCTCCTTGACCAAAGTAAAACAGCAGCTCCTGCTCGATCTCTCGGCAGTCTTTGACACCATATCCCACGACAGGCTGCTCAAAAGACTTCACCACATCAGCATCCACGGGGATACGCTCAGATGGATCACCTCCTTCCTCACCGGAAAAACCAAGAGGATCCACCTCCCACCATTCACCTCTGAACCCAAGAAGATCCCCTGCGGTGTCCTCCATGGCCCCATCCCTCAGCCCCATGCGCTTGAACACATATATGACCCCGCTGGCCAGCATCGTCCGATCTCACAGTCTCGCAGACAACACACAACTCAACCTCTCACTTATCAATGAACCCACCGCCACCAGAACCAGCTTTCACAGATACATGACAAGAATCCCCGCCTGGAAGAAGAACAACTGCCTGCAGTTGAACACAGATAAGACTGAAGTACTTATCTTTGGCAACAGCCACAACACATGGAACGACTCCTGGTGGTCATTAGACCTAGGAACCGCACCCACTCCCTCTGACCATGCCAGAAACCTCGGAATCATCACTGGCAAGCTCACCATCAAATCACAGATCAACAGCGTCTCCTTTGCCTACTTCCTCACTGTGAATACTACGTAAGATCTTCAAATGACCACCCGAGCACGCAAGACGCCATGACACTGGCCCTCATCACCAGCCGACTGGACCATGGCAACGCCTTCTACATAGGAATTGCAGCACCCCTCCTACAGAAACTTCAGACCATACAGAACGCCACAGCCAGACTCATCCTCCCTGACAAGCCCACATCACACTTCAGGCAACTCCACTGGCTCCTCGTACAGAAGAGATGCCTATTCAAGCTGTTGACCCACACACACAAGGCTCTACACAACTAAGTACCAGCCTACATTAACCACCTCCTGAACTTCCACCAACCATCAAGAAAACTACGCTCCACCTCCCTTTAACTTACCCATACTCCCGACATCTACCAAAGCACAAGTGGAGGACACTCCTTCTCCCACATTGCAGCAAAGACCTGATACAGCCTCCCAATGCTACTCCAGTCCATCACCTCACTTCCGGAATTCTGAATGGCCCTCAAAACCTGGCTTTTCTAATAAGCCTCTGGGACCTGCAAGTATCTGGATACACTATTGGGTGATTAGCTACACTTTATAAATCCTGATTGATCGATTGATTGTTCTCTTGGAGAGGTCAGCTTTTCGCTGATGTCCTAGACCTTAGTGGCCTTATAATTATTATTCTTGAGATCAGACTGTGGCCACAGTTCCCAGCAGGCAGGCACTGGCAGGTCTAGATGCTTCATCACCATTGGTTTGATGTCACGGGGTAGTGGAGGTCTGGGTAGGGAACCTAAAAACTGCCTGTGTAATATTTTGTTGTTGGATGATACTAATAGTGTGTGACGTGATGTGACCTATTCTTTAGGAAGCTGATAGCAGAGGCAAGGTGTGTTTCTCACATTTGCTGTGTATGAGTTTCCAATTAAAAACACTCAGGTCGTTCAGCAGATATTTTGAAAATTCCAGATACTGAGGTGGGTATCTTTCCCTCTTTTGCAGAGCGCTCTGGAAAGCATAAGTGGCACAAGGGCTTATTGGGAGCTCCTTGTCATCCAGAGCACACAAAAACATACATTTACATGCACAGTGTTAAATGAAGTCTCCTGCAGAGGTTACCGTAACTGCAGCAGCAAGGAATAGTTCCTGAGTTTAAAGCAACTCTGCTTTGGCACGGACACTAGATGAGAGAGCTCCATGCAGAGCCAAGAGTAACACCATTCTTACAGGAAAGCAAGCTGAGAGGGAGCTCTCTGCAAAGCTTTCACTCACACAAGTCATACTTGTACAGCATGGGTGAGCTCTCTTCGGGGCTCACAGTAACATCATTGTACAGGCACACTCAGGGGTGGAAGCTCACAGTAGAGCTAAGAATAACACAACTCGTGTAGATAGGCGAGCTGAGAGGGAGCTCTCTGCAGATCTTTCACTAATACAAGTCATACTTGTATAGTGTGGGTGAGCTCTCTTCGGGGCTCACAGCAACATCATCATACAGGCACACTCAGGAGAGGGAGCTCACTGTATTGCTAAGTGTAACACAACCAGCGGCTGCTACCAGATGAGTTTGGGAGTTTGAGGGTCTGGGGGGGGGTGTCTACTTCCTCCATCCTCTACTTCCTGTCTCCGCTGGCAACAGGAAGCAACCGGCTCCCAGGCTCCCCATAGCCAATCCCAATGCTACATGCAGCGTTGTGATTGGTCTGAGCACTGTGGATCAGCGCTCAGACGGGAATAGGAGGCTTTGCATTTTCCTCACCAGGCTGTGTAAAGCAAGCCTGGTGGGGAAGATGCGAAGTGTGCAGGACTGTTTGGCCGGTCGAAGAGGGCCAGCCATGCAGTCCTGCACGCTTAAGGAGTGTAAACCACTCCTCTATCTCATCTGGCCAGCCCCGCCCCGAGAGCCACTGACTCAATAGGAAAAATAAAATGATAATAACAATGCGCTATTATCATTTTATTTTTCCTTTTGAGCAGTAGGGCGACCGAGCTGCCACTGAACACAACTCATGTAGATAGGGAAGCTGAAAGGGAGCTCTCTCAGAGCTTTCACTAATACAAGTCATGCTTGTACGACGCTTGCTCACGCGCTGCGGGGCTTACAGTAACATCATCAGACAGGGACACTCAGGAGAGGGAGCTCACCGTAGAGCTAAGAGTACCACAACTCATGCAGACAAGCGAGCTGAGAATGAGCTCTCTGAAGAGCTTTCAGAAGCACAAGTCATACTTGTACAATATGAGTGAGTTCCCTGCTGACCTCACAGTAACATTAATCATACGGGCACACTCAGAAGTGAGCGCTCACCATAGAGCTAAGAGTACCACAACTCATGTAGATAAGCGAACAGAGAAGTAGCTGTTTGAAGAGATTTCACTAACCCAAGTCATGCTTGTAGAGTGTGAGTAAGCTCTCAGAAGGGCTCACAGTAACATAATCAAACAGACACACTCGGGAGAGGGAGCTCACTGTAGAGCCAAGAGTAACATATCTCATGTAGAGAAGTGAGCCGGGGGGAGCTCTCTGCAGAGCTTTCACTAACCCAAGTCATACTTGTACAGTGCGAGTGAACTCTCTGCGAGCTCAAAGTAACATCAGTCATACAGGCACACTCAGGAGATACATCTCACTGCAGAGATAAGATAAATACAATTCTTACAAGCATACAAGTTAAGAGGGAGCATGCTGCAGAGATTCGCGACACCGCATACAGGCACACTCAGGAGAGGGAGCATTGTGTTTGCATTGGTGTTCTGTGACCTACAGTGATATTGCAACACATGAAAATAATATTTCTCTCTACAGTTGTGCATGCAATTGTAAAAAAGATGCCACAATATTCTTAAAAACACTGCTTGAAGACTGACTTTGACTTAACTTCCAATTGTCAGCTCTCCCTTTCTTTCGGGAGACTCTCTCCTTAATCTCCATCCTCTGCATATCCTCCTCTCTGAGCACCAGTGGCGGCTGGTGACATTTGAATGTGGTGAGGCGTAAATACTGCACTGTGGCGAGCGAGCCCGAACCACCTTCTGATGCTTTGTACCGAACAGGGAAAGTGTCTTTAAATGTGGCCATGCAGCTCTGCCCGGGCCGGCAGCTCTCACGGACCCCTGCGTGTCAGCTGAGAAATCAAAAATCATGTGCTTTTGCCCACACGGGTTTCCCCAGCTGCACGCATAGTGAAGTCTCGTCCTAAAAATATACCATGAGTGTCAGAGGATTCAGGGCTCAAACAATCGCCCTGCAGTGTCAATGGAGTGGGGTGAGGGAGTATGGTTCCCCGATAGCCGCCTGCCCAAAAGTCACATTTCTAATTGTTTGTCCCAGCCAGCTGTTCTAAGTGAATTCACACGAGAAACCGCGACAGTAGGGGCCCGAGGGCTTTTGTCTGGAGTTTGCGGCCTAGATGTGAGGCCCCGATGTGATGTAAACCAGCAGAGGCTTTCTCGGAGGACGGGCATTGCCGCAGTCTGCATGCCCGGGTCTACATTTACAAATATGGCGTTAATAGTGCTGCTGCAGCTGCTTCGCATTGTAAAAGCAAACGGCGTGCTTGTAAGCCTATTAATTTCAGTAACAGCCCTAAACTCATTAGGATTTAAAGGCAACTTTATGTACGTAAGTGGTATTTGTGCAGGGTGAACCTAAAACATTCAGGCAACAGAGCAATGTGCTGACAGTGGCGGCCGGCATGCTCGAGGGAGGGGGAGTCGCGGGTGGGGAACACAAAAATCAACAAAAAAAGATGTACGTACCTGAGTTGCCTCCGCTCCAGGCCGGCCACGCTGTACTGGTGGGTCTGCGTGTTCCTGCTGCAGGAAGCAGCCAGGAGGCAGCTTCTCTCCCCTACACAACGCAACTCAAGCCAATCACAAGGCTAGTAGGCGCAGCAGACGAGCGCCCCAGCCGGGACATTTTCTCTGCGTAGAGAACAAGGGAGAACGGGCGGTCCTGCTCGAGGGCAGGGGGGGAGTGGCTTATCCACTGTTGTGGGTACTGACTGTTTGGTCGGCTCCAGGGCCGATCAAACAGTCAGTACCCACAACAATGGGTAAGCCACTCCCCCCTGCCCTCGAGCAGGACCGCCCACCCTCCCGCCTCCAAACAGACACAGCGGCACTTCTGTTTTCTCGCAATGCGAGAAGACAGAAACATAAATGGTAATTTTTACCGTTTATGTTTTTGCCTTCTCGCACCGTGAGAAAGCAGTGGGGCCACGCCCCCACCCCCCAATGGGCGAGCCGCCACTGCTGAGCACAGCGTACTTTACTTCACAAGCTTGCTGCCATAATCCATATAAATGTGCCTCTGCAAACGGCCGCAACCTCTCAATACCTTTTCACCTGTAGTTCATCTGTTAATATCGCCAATCAAATGCATGGATTTAGAAATCTTCATCTTCCACTAAAGACTACACCTAAATCCTAATAATTTAATCCACTGCATAAAAACTCAAGTAAATGCATGGGATGGTTTTTAAGAGCGCAACACTAGTCATAATAACCAACAATACGGAAAAACACCAACTACTAACTCTGCATTCTGCAGCAGCGTCCTCCCCGGCATAAAGCCTACAACACCTCTTAAGGGGTAGTAAGTCCTATATAAATGCAATTACAATACACCATGTAAGTCACACTAGTACTAATACCATAGCACTCAGTGTTTGGGCAATTGATTGAAGTTCTTAGTGGCTGCATAAGAAACTGCTGAAAACTGATATGAGTCATGTTCATTCCTCAGTACAGTATCAATCCACAGCAAATAAATCACCCATCACCAACTGAACGTAGATCAAATAACTGAAGAGATCTGCCAAATGCCACAGCGGAGGATTTTAATTTAGTCCACCACTGCAGGTTCCAACGAGCTTCAGACTACAGTTGCTTCTTGACAGTTCACAAAGACAGCCAGATATGTGATGATACCAATAAAGTCCATCCCAGCAAATCTTTCCAGCATGTCTCCCCCAAGCCTATGCCTGCTCAGGACCGTAAACTATAAACAAAATACTGCAGAACGGACAACCCAGGACAGTAACCAATTGACTATGAACATAGGAAATAACAATAAAAGGGACCTGCAGAGCTGCTCTAACCTGCCCGCTTACTGAACATGATCAACTTTGTGTGTCTTCACACTTCTTCATCCATCACACTACTAATTGCTGCATCCTATTACATGAAAACTGCACCTCGGTGGTTATCACACAGGACACGGAAACACTTTCTGCATAGGATCAAAACAAGAAAAAACACGTTTAACCACACATCTAACATGGTCTACCCCTGTAGGCAAGCACTTTAGCACCGCACATAGAGGTAGTATTCGCTCAGGAAATACTGCAATAGAATACAATATAATACACGCCTGTGTGTAGAAGCGCTTCGCTCCTGGTAGTACGATACCATCCCATATCCTGGTAAGTACTGTGCTTTTCTGTGGGGTTAGTTATGATGCCCCAGCCTGTAACTGGGACCCTCACGTATTCCTCACAACAAATCAGTCTGTGGAGTAACAAGCAATAAGTGGGCATTTAAAGAACAGCTGGCTGGAGCATGTCCTAAAACTCGACTGAGTGGCAAGAGATCAGGACAGCAACCCCAGACAAGAAAGTGTACTGCCTGCATTTCTATGGCTTGAGGGTGAATGGCATGATGCATTCTATCTCAGACAGCCTCCATGACATTCCTAAAAACCCTGCATGAAAAACTGACCTTAACTTAAAACTTCCGATTGTGAACTCTTTTTTCTGTCGAATGACTCTCTCCCTCCTTGCCACCCTCTGCGTCCCTTCTCTCTCTGAACACAGCCTACTCTAAGACCCATGCTGTTTTGCCTTAATCCCTATTATTGTATCTCTGCAAATTGCCCAAGCATCATTTCAAAGATCAAAACCTCTCCTTTGTGTCATACCCCTGCAATCTAACAATCACTAATATCTTGTTGCACATCTATTAATACCGCCTACTGAAACATAAATTCACATACCGCCTCCCACTAAAGATCACATCTAACTCTTTTTAATGTAATCTATCACATAGACACTGGACTAAATGCATAGACTAGTTTGAGTGCAAGACTAATCACAGGAACCAACAATAAGCAACAAAAACCAACTAACTGGGTTCTAGAGCTGCGTGCTGCCAGCAATATAGTGCTACCATGCCTCATCAGAGGTAATAACTGCTATATAAATTCAATCACAATGCAATATATAACCCACAGTAAAAGTGATAGTACAACACTCAGCAGACAGACAATTGTAATTCATACAGTCTGCATAATGATCCCCTTTTCACAGCTTGACACTCTTAAACTCACTTAAGACAAAACTTCTAAGGGTCACACACATCACCCAGTTCTGTGCCAGTCCACAGCAATAAACCACGCATCACCATCTGACCAGGCATAGGAGCAACTGAAGAGTTCTGTCACATGCTCACTGGCCGAAGAAAGACTTGAATTCAGTTCACCACCGCAAGTCCCGACTAGCTACATCTTCTGGCTGCTTCGTGGCTTCTTACAATGACAATCAGTTAAGGCATGATATTAACAAACTCCGTCCCAGCAGACCCTTTTACCATTTCTCCCTTTAACTTATGCCTGCTAAGGAGCATAAACTTGAAACACAATATATCAGGATGGACAACCCAGTGCAATAGCCATTTAAGTGGGCTATGAACATAAGAAATACTATAAAAGGACCCGCAGAGCTCCTCAAAGCTGCCAGCTTACTGATAACCATAAACTGCTCGCCTTTCTCTCTCACTCCCTCATTCATCATACTGCTAAGCAATGAGTCCCATAAAATTACTACTGCACCTCAGTGGTCATCTCGCATAACACAGAAACACTTCGTACACAGAATCAAAACAAAGACAGCACGCATGCATCCGCACACCCTACACTGTGTGATGTAGGCAGGTGCCCCAGTGCCTCACATGTAGGTAGTAAGCGCTATATAAATGTTGCAATACAATACAATACTATTACACAGCCTTTGCTCTAGTTATTGCCTGTACACTGCTTCATAGGCTGTGTGCTGCCGTGAAGCCTGTTCAGTATTTTTCAGCCAGTTTGAGACTGTTGCCACAGTGATAGCCTGTGCAGTGTTCCACAGCCTTTTTGCCATACTGATGGCCTATACACTGTTCCACATCTAGTGTACTGCAGCGAAAGCCTGTAAACTATTCCACAGCCTGTGTTCCTTGCCGATAACCTGTACACTGTTCCAAAGCGTGTGCTGCAGTGAAGCCTGCTCACTATTTCGCAGCCAGTGTGGAAATGTGTGCCACTGTGACAGTCTGTACACTTCAAACAGCTTGTGTACCTTACTGATAGCTTGCGCACTCCTCCAACGCCTGCGTATCTCAATGGTAGCCTGTACAGTGTTGAATAGCCTATGCGCTACCGTCCTGTACAGTGTTCTACAGCCTGTGTGTCACAGTGATATCCAGTACACTGATCCACAGCCTGTAGGCTGCAGTGATAGCATGTGCACTGTTCCACACCTTTGTGCTCAAGATGACCCATACACTGTTACACAATCTGTGTGCTACAGAGATCTCCTGTACACTGCTCCACACTCTGTCTGCTGCAGTGATAGCGTGTACACTGTTGCACTGCAGCCTGTATTCTTCAGTTACAGCCTGCATACTCTTTCACAGCCTGTGTGCCACACTAATAGCCTTCACAGTCTGTGTGCTGCAGTGATAACCTGTGTGCTACAGTGATAGCTTGCACACTGCTCCACAGCCTGTGTGCTACAGTGATAGTTTGCACAATGTCCCACAGCCTGTGTGCTACAGTGATAGTTTGCACAATGTTCCACAGCCTGTGTGCTACAGTGATAGCTTGCACAATGCTCCACAGCCTGTGTGCTACAGTGATAGCTTGCACACTGTTCCACAGCCTGTGTGCTAGAGTGATCGCTTGCACAATGTTCCACAGCCTGTGTGCTAGAGTGATAGCTTGCACACTGTTCCACAGCCTGTGTGCTAGAGTGATAGCTTGCACAATGTTCCACGGCCTGTGTGCTACAGGGATAGCTTGCACACTGCTCCACGGCCTGTGTGCTACAGAGATAGCTTGCACAATGTTCCACAGCCTGTGTGCTACAGCAATAGCTTGCACACTGTTCCCGAGCCTGTGTGCTACAGTGATAGCTTGCACACTGTTCCCCAGCCTGTGTGCTACAGTGATAGCTTGCACACTGTTCCACAGCCTGTGTGCTACAGTGATGGCTTGTACACTGTTCCACAGCCTGTGTGCTACAGTGATAGTTTGCACACTGTTCCACAGTATGTGTGCTAGTGATAGCGTGTTCGCTGTTCCACAGCCTGTGTGCTACAGTGATAGCTTGTACACTGTTCCACAGCCTGTGTGCTACAGTGATAGCTTGCACACTGTTCCACAGTGTGTGTGCTAGTGATAGCTTGTTCACTGTTCCACAGTCTGTGCACTACAGTGATAGCTTGCACACTGTTCCACAGCCTGTGTGCTACAGTGATAGCTTGTACACTGCTCCACAGCCTGTGTGCTACAGTGATAGCTTGCGCACTGTTCCACAGTATGTGTGCTACAGTGATAGCTTGTACACTGTTCCACAGTCTGTGCACTACAGTGATAGCTTGCACACTGTTCCACAGCCTGTGTGCTACAGTGATAGCTTGCACACTGTTCCACAGTATGTGTGCTAGTGATAGCTTGTTCACTGTTCCACAGTCTGTGCACTACAGTGATAGCTTGCACACTGTTCCACAGCCTGTGTGCTACCGTGATAGTTTGCACACTGTTCCACAGCCTGTGTGCTACAGTGATAGCTTGTACACTGCTCCACAGCCTGTGTGCTACAGTGATAGCTTGCTCGCTGATTCACAGCCTGTGTGCTACAGTGATAGCTTGCACACTGTTCCACAGCCTGTGTGCTACAGTGATAGCTTGCACAATGTTCCACAGTATGTGTACTACAGTGATAGCTTGTTCACTGTTCCACAGTCTGTGTACTACAGTGATAGCTTGCGCACTGTTCTACAGTATGTGTGCTACAGTGATAGCTTGTTCACTGTTCCACAGTCTGTGTGCTACAGTGATAGCTTGCACACTGTTCCACAGTATGTGTGCTAGTGATAGCTTGCGCACTGTTCCACAGTATGTGTGCTACAGTGATAGCTTGTTCACTGTTCCACAGTCTGTGTACTACAGTGATAGCTTGCACACTGTTCCACAGCCTGTGTGCTACAGTGATAGCTTGTACACTGTTCCACAGCCTGTGTGCCACAGTGATAGCTTGAACACTGTTCCACAGTCTGTGTGCTACAGTGATAGCTTGGACACTGTTCCACAGCCTGTGTGCTACAGTGATAGCTTGCACACTCTTCCACAGTATGTGTGCTAGTGATAGCTTGTACACTGTTCCACAGCCTGTGTGCCACAGTGATAGCTTGAACACTGTTCCACAGTCTGTGTGCTACAATGATAGCTTGTACACTGTTCCACAGCCTGTGTGCTACAGTGATAGCTTGCACACTGTTCCACAGCCTGTGTGCTACAGTGATAGCTTGCACACTGTTCCACTGCCTGTGTACTAGTGATAGCTTGTACACTGTTCCACAGCCTGTGTGCCACAGTGATAGCTTGCACACTGTTCAATAGCCTGTGTGCCACAGTGATAGCTTGCACACTGTTCCACAGCCTGTGTGCTACAGTGATAGCTTGCACAATGTTCCACAGCCTGTGTGCTACAGCGATAGCTTGTACACTGTTCCACAGCCTGTGTGCTACGGTGATAGCTTGCACACTGTTCCACAGTATGTGTGCTAGTGATAGCTTGCGCACTGTTCCACAGTATGTGTGCTACAGTGATAGCTTGTTCACTGTTCCACAGTCTGTGTACTACAGTGATAGCTTGCGCACTGTTCTACAGTCTGTGTGCTACAGTGATAGCTTGTTCACTGTTCCACAGTCTGTGTGCTACAGTGATAGTTTGCACACTGTTCCACAGTATGTGTGCTAGTGATAGCTTGCACACTGTTCCACAGTATGTGTGCTACAGTGATAGCTTGTTCACTGTTCCACAGTCTGTGTACTACAGTGATAGCTTGCACACTGTTCCACAGCCTGTGTGCTACAGTGATAGCTTGTACACTGTTCCACAGCCTGTGTGCCACAGTGATAGCTTGAACACTGTTCCACAGTCTGTGTGCTACAGTGATAGCTTGCACACTGTTCCACAGCCTGTGTGCTACAGTGATAGCTTGCACACTGTTCCACAACCTGTGTGCTACAGTGATAGCTTGCACACTGTTCCACAGTATGTGTCCTAGTGATAGCTTGTACACTGTTCCACAGCCTGTGTGCCACAGTGATAGCTTGAACACTGTTCCACAGTCTGTGTGCTACAGTGATAGCTTCTACACTGTTCCACAGCCTGTGTGCTACAGTGATAGCTTGTACACTGTTCCACAGCCTGTGTGCTACAGTGATAGCTTGTACACTGTTCCACTGCCTGTGTGCTAGTAATAGCTTGTACACTGTTCCACAGCCTGTGTGCCACAGTGATAGCTTGCACACTGTTCAATAGCCTGTTTGCCACAGTGATAGCTTGCACACTGTTCCACAGCCTGTGTACTACAGTGATAGCTTGCACACTGTTCCACAGCCTGTGTGCTACAGTGATAGCTTGTACACTGTTCCACAGTATGTGTGCTAGTGATAGCTTGTACACTGTTCCACAGTCTGTGAGCCACAGTGATAGCTTGCACGCTGTTCCACAGCCTGTGTGCTACAGTGATAGCTTGTACACTGTTCCACAGCCTGTGTGCTACAGTGATTGCCTGTACACTGTTCCACAGTCTGTGTGCCTCAGTGATAGCTTGCACACTGTTCCACAGCCTGTGTGCTACAGTGATAACTTGTACACTGTTCCACAGCCTGTGTGCTACAGTGATAGCTTGCACACTGTTCAATAGCCTGTGTGCCACAGTGATAGCTTGCACACTGTTCCACAGCCTGTGTGCTACAGTGATAGCTTGCACACTGTTCCACAGTATGTGTGCTAGTGATAGCTTGCCCACTGTTCCACAGTATGTGTGCTAGTGATAGCTTGTACACTGTTCCACAGTATGTGTGCTAGTGATAGCTTGCTCACTGTACCACAGTCTGTGTACTACAGTGATAGCTTGCACGCTGTTCCACAGCCTGTGTGCTACAGTGATAGCTTGTACACTGTTCCACAGCCTGTGTGCTACAGTGATTGCCTGTACACTGTTCCACAGCCTGTGTGCCTCAGTGATAGCTTGCACACTGTTGCACAGCCTGTGTGCTACAGTGATAGCTTGTACACTGTTCCACCGTCTGTGTGCTACAGTGATTGCCTGTACACTGTTCCACAACCTGTGTGCCTCAGTGATAGCTTGTACACTGTTCCACAGCCTGTGTGTCTCAGTGATAGCTTGCACGCTGTTCCACAGCCTGTGTGCTACAGTGATAGCTTGTACACTGTTCCACAGCCTGTGTGCCTCAGTGATAGCTTGTACACTGTTCCACAGCCTGTGTGCTACAGTGATTGCCTGTTCACTGTTCCACAGCCTGTGTGCTACAGTGATAGCTTGTACACTGTTCCACAGCCTGTGTGCTACAGTGATTGCCTGTACACTGTTCCACAGCCTGTGTGCCTCAGTGATAGCTTGCACACTGTTGCACAGCCTGTGTGCTACAGTGATAGCTTGTACACTGTTCCACAGCCTGTGTGCCTCAGTGATAGCTTGTACACTGTTCCACAGCCTGTGTGCCTCAGTGATAGCTTGTACACTGTTCCACAGCCTGTGTGCTACAGTGATAGATTGTACACTGTTCCACAGCCTGTGTGCTACAGTGATTGCCTGTTCACTGTTCCACAGCCTGTGTGCCTCAGTGCTACCCTGTGTACTGTCTCAGCCTGTCTGCCTCAGTGACAGCTGTGGACTGTGCCTCTGTGGCGCAGAGAGGGTCGGTAAGCTGTTTGGGTTTTGGTCCTGCAGTGATGAACGGTGCAAGTAGATCATTCGCCCCTGCAGCCTCCCCGCTTTAGCCCGTCTACCACCCTCCTCATCTTTCCATTGCAGAGTAGTCCGAGTAGGGGGCAATGCAGGCTCCTTCCCATTGGTGAACATAGCCTGACATCACTGGGCTGGCCTCCTGGCTCCTGCTGCACTGGCACCAGCTGGCTGGCTTTCATTAGTTCCAGGCTGCCATCTAAGCCGCTGAGGGCCTAGATCAGTAGATTTCTACCGAGGGCCGTCAAAATTAAGATCCTTTGTAGGTGGAACCAGCCAGTGCTGTAAGGTAGAGGGAACCCGTTGGATCCCACATCCGGCAGCAATTTCTGGGCAGGATCCCCAGGGAAACATTCTGCGTTTTCAGACACTGGGACCTAATTTAGCAGAGAGCTCACGCTGCCACCTGCAGACAGCGCGGGGGTTTTCTTATTTTTACTTCCAAACCAACCTAAAACAAAAGCCTGATTTGAAGGGTCATCATCCCTTCTTTTGCTCATCTATCATCTTGGCAGGGGGCCATCTGGAACCTAAGGCCTTGATGTCAAGAAAACAAAGGCACACAGCGTATCACTTCACAAGTTGTTTAGAACAAGCATTTGCAATGCAATTGGTCTCGCATTTGTGAAAGTTTCAGCTCTTTGCATTCAAAATGGAAATGTTTTTTACTTTTGTTTTTCTATTTGCAGTGGAGTGATCATACTCCAAAGCCCTCTTGCCATTCGAATGACCTCGTGGTGCTGGAGAACCAGAAAATGGGAAATATTTTATGAGGGAGGGGAGAGGAGACGAGAGTAATATGCTGTCTGAAAAAAAAAGTAACATCCTGGAAAAAGCAAACACCCAGAGGGAAGGCAAGATTAAGTAAAGCATTTGAAATGTAAGCAGGAACAGCATGGTTATCTTAACGCTTTTACGCGTATTATTCAGAAATCAATGAGTGTTTATGCCTGAAAAGTTAAGGACATGACTATAGGGCTGGCTAGGCTCGACCCAAACAGATTTAAAAACCTTTCTTTTTGATAAGGCTTAGCTCCTACTGTTCTTCTACCGGTCGATCAGTCTCTCTTGCAGATAGCGCTGAATAAATGCTATTTGATTGATTGATTGATTGATTGATTGATTGTTTGATTGATTGATTGATTGAAAGGCCCCGTACTGACCCGTATCAAATGTGACTATGAGTAGATGAACTGGCAAAGTTGAGCAGGCTGTACAAAGTCACACAAGGCTACTCTTTCTTGGTGCTCAGCAGCAACTATAGGGAAGGAAAACATCCATACATTACAACCCAGACATTGCTCCTCTCTGTGGCGGGCTGAAAGCTGCAGGCTTCGGGGTCCCTTGGAGCAGTAAGCAGGCAAAAGGATTTTAAAAAGTGATACTAGTGGACCCTGCATTCCCGCTGAGACATTAAAACAAACCAAAATTTCTGCAGGAACTTTAAGCCTTTTGTCTCCGAGGACCTCGGCATACGGGGTGCCCAATATTTGTCCATGGGGGCAAAGTCATGCCAAAAATTCAGGCTATTCAAACATGACACACGTATACACAGTGGGGCAGATTTACAAGCCCCTTGCGCCACCAGTGCATCACTTTTTGTGACGCACTGGTGGTGCATTTCGCTGCCCCATATTTAAAAGGACAGGAAAAGCCACCTGCGTGACTTTTCCAGTCCTTGTAAATACTGCCCCTTTACACGCAACACTTTGCGTGAAAGGGGCGTTCCATGGTTGTTGCTGTGGGTGTTCCCACACAACACCCATGAAACCTGACACATTTCCAGATTTACGAGGAATCGTAAACCTGTAAATGCGATAGAATACAACGCCACCATAGGGGTGCCATAGCCAGGCGCAACAAGGAGAAATGTTTTAAGTTCTATTCGTTTTTTCCTCTTTCAATGCGTGCTGCAGTCTACAGCATGCATTGAAAGAGGAAAATGCCTGTAGTGATTGTTTTTGTGGAGGAAGGTGCCCCTTCCTGCACAAAAACAATCTCCCCATGACGCAGGCATCCTTGCAAGGGTGCCTGCGCTGGCGCATGGCAGCTGTCTGTGCGCCAGCACAGGGGAGAGCACAAGAATGCGACATAATATTGTAAATATGTTGCATTCCTGTGCTTTGAAAGTGCTGCAGCGTGGCGCAGCCAAAGGGCTTGCGGTGCCTCACTGCAGCCCTTTCTGGTAGACCTGCCCCAGTAAATTTAAATATCACCAGGGTGTCATGAAAATATGGGAGGTCTGCAGCCTTGTGCACCAAGACCTGGTCTACAGCATAGGAATCTGCGGAAGATATAGTGCAGGGAGCATCAGGGTTCAGCGCTACAGAGAAGCTCTGTTTTAAGGAGACGTTACACATAGCTCACGGGATGTGAGGGGGCGTCCTGTGGGTTTACATGGACACACAGAGCCCTGGCACTAATAGTGCACATTGATAGCATTTCCTTCTTGTTGATGCATTCACCAGGTGCAAACACACACAGACAGAGGAGGAGGAAGGGATGTGCAGGTGTTCACATCAACAGGAAATTACATTGCTGATAACAGATGGTGTTTTCCAGGAGCCATATTTGAGCAACTGACAGCAGGCACGCACCCATGCACACACACACACACAGAATGAGGGAATCGCAAAACACTGACATCACACCCAGAAGGATTTGGAGACACTGACAATATATGAACACGTGCACACACTCACGCACATTAACACGCACTTGGAGGCACTGCACTTTCAATGCAAGAGCACACACTCATGCACATACACACGCACTTGGAGGCACTGCACTGTCAATGCACAAGCTTATGCGTGCACACACACAAGCATTTAGAGATTTTGGATGCATTAACCCACCGACATACGCACACACGTAGAAGACTGAAGTCACCGACAATGTACTAACAGTAAAAAAACTGATGACATCCTGGCAATCGTGTGCATGCACACATGAGGCATTGACAACTCATGCACACTCACATACAAGTAGATTATGAGAGACAATGTGTGCAAACAAACAGCAATACAAACTTGTAAAATGTCATACATCCTCCCTAAGAAAATAAGGACAAGCAACAACCATCTAGAACTCAAACAAGCATTTAACACTGCTGTTCCATAATGTGATCAATGAAAGTATTTTTTTTATAGAAGATGCATATAGGTGTGCTCCGATGACCTTGCACAGATAAGCATGCACTTCCCCTGACCACTTCTATAAGTTAAAAAAAAGCTTACATAAGCACAATATTTAATCATAGCAGAAGGATTTAAAATGATTGTTTATTCTGGGGACATGATGCTTCCGTTTCCTCGGTATAAGGGAACCCCTGCAGTTCTCAGCATGCACCACGCTAAAGTTAGTGGGTTCCCACATTCCTTATGAAGTCATGGGGACAATGGACCCCGTTGGTGCTGTCGGTCCTTGTTATCGGGTAATTTGCTTCAGAAGGATGGTGTTTTAAGAATCTCTGCTGGCAGATGTAACCCCCATCCTATTGCATCCTTTTTGTGTCTCTTCCTATGTTGCACGGTATTGTTACAGGCAGCAAAGGCACGCGGCCGCCGTACTTAAAAATAAAGCATGTCTACAGTCATGCTGATTATAATAAAAAATGTAAGTGCGGCGTCCATGGAGCAGGCGCTTTGCCAGGGCCCTATAGTGTGGCCTAATGCACCTGATAGAAACAAGAGACTCTTAGTGAAGTGGCGTAACAAACAGAGCTGCCAACTTTGGGCCAGGGGAACCGGGTTCGAGTCTCGGCGTGGACTGTACAAAAAACATGCCGATGGTAAAAAATAAATGTCAACTCCTAATAAATATAATTAGACAACGGTTGAATATGTGCAATTAAACTTACAATGAACAAACCATGCAGGAACAAAGGAAAACAAGTGGGACGGGGAAGTGCATTAAACAGATGCCTTAGGGATGCTAATAATGAGATGCAAATGCTGTGTGTGTTTATTACCTTGAATGACAATGCAGGAGGGGAAGTGCACAGAACAGGTGCCCTGGGAAGCATCTGATGAGTCCAGGTCTGGGAAGTGCGTAGCTGTTGTGCCTGCAACACAAGCTTTGATGAAGAAGTCATTAACAAAAGTGTGCTTTGAAACTGTAAATAAAACATACAGAGTAAGGTCACATGTAACAGGGGCAGTCCTCATGGGAGGTAACATCAGTAGAAAAGGAGGGACTGAGGAGGGAGTACTAAAGAAATTAACCAAAGAAAAAGAAGCATTTCCAAAAGACAGTCAAAGGAGCCAATTAAAAACATGGGCAGAAGATGGGCGGAGCTTAAAACACATATTCTGAATATAGCATTTCTCAGAGAGATAGAGCAAGAGCTGCCTAGGTGAGACCTAAAAACTGACTTGGTGGCAGGTTTTTGACCTTGTTCAACCCCCTATGTAAGAGATGTGAATGCACTGTAAGAATGCAAGATCTTTGTGAATGAATAATTGCACAAATAATGATTTAAAAGGCACCTACCATTTTTTTATTCAATTATTTTATTGGGCTACTCATATCAGTATAGCGTTTCAAAGTGCTTTACATCACACACAGAGATCCAATAAATCATACAAGTGTGCAAATCAATTTCGAAGAAATGTAACATAAAACATTGAGGATTATGAGGTGGAAGAATCACAAATCTTCCACACAATATGTTACGAGGGAATGGTCAGGCAAAACACAAAGTCAGGATACAAAACATAATGCAGTGATTGCTGTTATCCATGTGAGAAATAAATGATTACTTCCTAAAGGAAACCTTCTTTTCAATCTTTGAAAAACAACAGATTAAGAAAGAAAACAATACCCATGATTTACAGTTTGCATGCAACTTTTTGATGCTGGTAAATAGGTCACTGTGCTATGTTAGAAAGATTGTGACTTTTGAACTGAAAATCCAAAAATACTCTCAATGTCGAAAGCAGAAGCCATCTTACTTATCAAAGCAAAATACAAACCTGTCATCTGCATGTTACACAATGGGCTTTGAAACAGGCACATTAACCCTCCATGCTACTTTATGAGTCAAAACTGTGACTGAACAAAACACTAATCTCTCCAAAAACTGCACTAACTCTCTTACCACTATTATAATTAAGGCTCCGTTTTCCGTTTTTACTGATTTTTACAGATACATACAGTTGTCTGTATTTATTTTTAAAAGTGGATAAATACAGAAAATTGTGACTCTTCGTGCTGTCTTTCATGAATTATAGGCCAGTAGCTGAGCATATGGACAGCATGGGAAATTAAAAAACAGGATGAAATTTCTTTAAATAACGGCTTATGTCAGAATACATTTATGATATAATGCTATTATTACCAGTGGATGTATTGTTATATAATATTTGGCAGCTTAAATAGCTAAAGCATGACAGACATCAAAGTATGAGTGCATGTTTATCAGTTAAACAGATATGGAAATGTACAGTTTTACAACTACATTTGTCCGCAAAACACAAAATAAATATGGATAAATACAGATAAAATCACCAAAAAATAAATATTGATAAATACAGATGGAAATGGCCAAAAAATAAATATCATAAAACCGGGAGCCCTAATTATAATCTCTTCAAAATTGCTGGTCACTAAAAGATTCCTGTAGCAGGTGTCTTAACCCTGTAAGATATTTTAAAATGCATCCTCTTTGTCACCAATCAAGCAAGTTTGAATGGATTAACTGTTCCACATGTCCTTAATATCAATGTCAATTTCTTTATCTATTATGATAAATGTATAAGTTGAATGCCTGACTTGACTTTTCAAGCACTGCTCCCTGTTGCTCCACCTCCTTTCCGCTGCCACGCCTTGACTTCTAATATATGGGTCCCAGAGTAAATCCTAGCGCTGAGTAAACTAAGCAATAAGGGTTATGGCGACCAGCTTCATGGCCACCTCTTCCCCTTCCCGCATCTATTCTTTCCTTCCACTTCTGTCTTTGAATCCCCCATCCGGCATCACCCAACACATCAGGTAGTCCATGATGTCGCCAAAAATAGACTGTCTCTTGCTTCCAGCCAGGTCCTCCTGTGGCCTCTGCAGGGCTCTCTCTACAGGGTACAGAAGAAATCAATGCCAACCTCTGCGTAAGACTGTGTGAGGTCCTGGGGCTTTGCACTGGAAGAATACGGTTATGGTCTTATCTTTACTCAGACATAGAGCCTGACTTCTTCCCCTCAACTCCCTCACCTTCAGCAACCACCATTCTGTCACTTATATCCCTTGCTTGCCTCTAAACGACCTTGTATCTGACAAGCTCAGATAAGACTGTCTAGGGAGGACACATCTAAGAAATTCACAAAAATGATCTGCTGTTCTAAATCTGCCTACTAAAAAATCCATTCCTTCACCGTGGTATGTTGTTGGTGGAATAATTCAGTCGGAGAACCTTCAGCCACAGGAACTTTCACGCAAAAGGTGACTACATAATGGAGAAGGAAGCACGGTTTGACGGCACTGGTTAAGTCACCAGCCAAAACCTGACCGGTTGCCCTTCCTCCACAGTGAGAACCAGACAGAGGCACGTTCAACACTCTGTAGGTCGCAAAAAATGATTTGCAAACAATTTCATAAATATTAAGAAAGATTGGCCTTTCACAAAAGATTGGGAATGAGGTGGAGCATGTATCAGACCAATTGCAGATGACTTCCACTGAATGCACTGGTTGCATATGAGTTTTGAAATTGGGGACGATGGGGTTAGATATGCCACCCCACAAAAGCGAATGGGCGTTTTCTGGATCAAAAACACCCAGTGAAACTAACAGACATCATTAGACACCCAAAGTCAGTTCCTCCTCCTGATAAATTCTTTAGTATACAAAATCTGTATGCCAGCAACTAGAACTAGAGGACGTCATCAGTAGGGCCACTGGAATTATATGATTGTACAGCTGCGGCATTTTTTGCATAATTATGGTTTTGTCACTTTTCCCACAAAATCAGTGTTTTATTTGTGAAACAAATGTAAGTTCCAGGGTCCTACTCAGGAGGCCACTGCAGATTGCACCACTCGCTCCTCCTGTCAGAACTACCAATGACGGTACCAACGCAAGTATCAGACACTACACTCCTACAAACGTGACAATTCAGATTTTCCAGGCCTCCCACAGCTAAAAAAAGTCATGCGCAGCAGGTATTATTCATATTTAATGTGCATTGAATTATTAGACAACTGTTGTGGTCATCTCAGAATCAGACACCGCCACCCTGTCATAAATGCCGGTGTTGAGAATTAAGTGCTGGTGCTGAGCACAGAAAACCACCGGCTCAAATTAAGCACTGCACATAATCTATCACCTGCTACATAATCTGCAGACTTTAACAAAAAAAAAAAATTCTCGCTCGAACGTTAAAAAAGTTACTGAAAACACAGCGAAGTGTGTTGCTGCATAGCAGATGGCCCTTTGCATAGGTTGACTGGTCATCTTTCAGTTGCTTATTGCTATAGTTCGGTGTTAAACCGGTACTAAACAGGTGCAACCTATGCCAAGACATTTTTAACAAGTGTAAAAATTAGAGAATAATAAAATACTATCACAGAATGTGCCGCATTAAGCCACATAATTTGCCTTTTCTTGGCACATAATTTAGTCAATCCTGTCCCATAATGAGGCCCTCCCCTAATCATCAGTAACTGTTTAACTGGAATTTCTAGCAGAACTAAGGGGCATATCATCAAGGGACGGCGATAAATAACGCAAAGCACGCTTAGCGCTTTTTTATTTATCGCCGTCTATCTCTGGAATTTATCGCCCTGGTAGCGCGGTATTAACAACACGTTTCTTCAGGGCGATAAAAATTCCAGCGATAGCGGGGAAATCGCCGTTTTGCAGAGAACATCGCTGAATTTCCAACGATGTTTCCTGCAAAACGACGATAACCTTGCTGATACGACCCTGTGGTCGTATCAGCATAATCCACCCCCAATGTTAGGGATAGGCAAGTCAGGATTTTAGCAGACGTTAGTTTTTGGTGAAAACAGCGGGTTTCTCCCAAAACTAACATCTGCTTAAATGCTGGGGAAGCCTTGTAAATATCGCGATGTGCACATCAGCGATATTTGCAAGGTTGTACTGCCCAGTGATGCTCACTTTGCATCTCATTAGAGATGCAAAGGGAGGCGTTGGGAAAAAGGGTGCTAACATGCGCTAATGCATGAGAAAATGCCCTTGTTAATATGCCCCCGCGTGACTTCTCAGCATTTCCACTCCCTCACTCTCAGCGCCCACCCTTCCTAGAGGGTTACTCATGCCAAGTCCGACTGCGCCCGAGAGGCCTCAATTGCAGCCTTTGAAGTTCGATTTCCCGACGCTAGGAAATGAGTGCCTAAGCCAGTAACACGGCCGGACGTGACGTCAGGGAGGCGGTCCATGAGGCTAATGTACGGCTGTTTCAGGAAAACTCTTCGCTAGGAAGACGAATGTGCTTGCTCTCGTGCCGTGGGGTGTGGGCTCGCACTACAGCCTTGTGGTTTAGCCGCAATGACATCCAGTACATGAGAATTAATGAAACACTAGGTTCATGTATTTGACTAAAAACATGTGCATTTAATCATCACATGCGGTACTGCGAATCAACCAATTAGGCAGTAGAGTGCATACACGATCCATCAATAAAACGCATTCGGTGACAGTGAATATCAATATTGCCTTTGTGAGGGAGGGCCAAAGTGAAAGTGGAAGGGGCTGGGGGGTAGGAAGAATGCCCATACGCTCACTCGTGCTTTCAAGAACAAAAATGTTAATTTCTCAACGCAGTCTGGCATGAAATACCCTCCTGAGGCCACTGCTTAATGTTAAAGTGCACACAAGGCCCGCACGGCAGGTGGTGCCGAGAGCAGGGTCGCCTCATCACATCTCCGCCGCAGAACCATTCCTGGGCACACAGTATTAAATCATAGCAAGAGAGTATCGACAAACGGTGCGAGAAATGAGACCGCCGATACACCGAAGGTTTAAATTTAGATCAGATTTAAAAGGCAATTAAGAGCAGCTGGCGGAAATTTAGACAACACGCGGTCCTGTGTGTACAGGGCACGGAATCGAGGAGGATTCTGGCGGGAATCAAGTGATTACAGGATCCAGAGAGTCGGAAAGAGCTCACTAAATAATAATTAAACACACGATTATAAATTTCGAACATTTGTAGAAAAAATAGAGAAAGATGAACGAATGATAGGGTCACAAATGCTAGTGCTGTATGCTAGATCGCCGGTGTATGCGCGTCACTGGGAGGTAACTGACTTGTGTGCGCATTATTTGCGGGTTCTGCAGATGCAGACTTCCTGTGTGCAGCGGGGTGATTCGGGCACGTGAAAGCAGGCCCATGTCATTCAAGGTTGGACGGTGGGAACAGCAGGAGGCCACTCCTAATCGATGGTTTTGTAAGCCTACGTTCTTCACCTTTTTCACTGGGGCTGGAGGATTGCCCAGAATAGATGGCCACCATCAAGGTGACCAGAAGGAGGTATCTGTACCCAACAGGAGAACCTCTGTTTTTCCACAGTTGAGTTTTAAACAGTTGGAACTCATCCACTGATTTACCTGGGCCAAACAATTATTAAATCGATCTGCAGTTTCTTCCAGATTACTAGAGACTTAGACTACTAGCTGAGTATCATCAGCGTAAGAGACAACTGAGCAGACAAAATCCCTAATAACTTTAGCCAGAGGGGTAACAGAGAGGTTGAAAGGTGTAGGGCTTAATGGCGAGCCCTGTGGTACACCACACGGTAGTCTGAATTTATCAGATGAAAAAGCTCCCATCTCTACTGATTGAACCCTGTTAGAGAGAAATTATTTAACCAGTTTAAGCGATGTGCCTTTTATCCCTAACTCTGATATCCTGTTGACCAGTATTTCATGATTCACCGTGTCGAAGGCCGCCAACAGATCCAACAGCATCAAGGCGGCCTTACCACCTATGTCCAAAATTGATCTTAGCTCTTCAGAGGCCATGACCAGAGCCGTCTCGGTGCTATGTCCCTCCCGGAATCCATATTGAGATGGATCTAATACTTCATTGGAAACAATAAATGACGTAAGGTGTATATTTAGTGTCTTTTAAACACCTTTGTCGGGAAGGGTAGTTTAGGGATTGGTCTATAACTACCGGGATCAGCAGGATCTAAATTGGGTTTTTTCGTGAGTGGGAGAATTGAGGCTATTTTCCAAACATCAGGAAAAATACCTGAGCTAATCATCTCCTTGAAAACAGCCACCAGCTGTTCACTGATAATTTCAGAAGCAAGGTGAAGTATTTTTGGGGGGCATGGATCAGATGGAGCACCAGATTTGAATGTCCTTACCAGCTGAGTAATCTGTTCTATGATTGGTGGTGAAAAGGAAACAAAAGAATTGGATAGGGAAGGTGTTTTGCCATCTGGCTGAATTCCGTTTGCGTTTAAGTCGCTGTCCATAAAGGATTTATAAACTGCCTCCACTTTGTCCTTAAAAAACCGAGCGAGGGAGTTAATGAGATCCTCACCAGGGCCGGACTGGGAACCAAAATCGGCCCTGGCAAAGTGCCCTGCTGCTCCCCCCCCCCCCCGCAGGGGGTTGGGGTGCTGCCGAGCTCTTTGCCAGGGCCGGTTTTCGGCCGATTTTGCTACAGGGCCCTGTATCAAAAACGGCCCCCAGGGGCCCAAAACCAGCCCCCACCCATGCGGGGCACCGGGGGATTGCCCGGTGCCTGCATTGGCCAGTCCAACCCTGTTCCTCACTGCTGTCAGTGCTAGAGGGCTCTAGTATTTTGGCTAAGCTTTTTATAGTCTGGAAGCGCTCTTTACTAGAATTCTTAAACTGCAGAATTCTTGCCGAGTAGTACTTGCTTTTCTCCTCCATCATTAAGTTTTTATAGTCAGAAAGTTACTGTGAATATTTTGTCGTTTCTGATGAATCATAATTTGCTCTCCACTGCCTCTCCCTCCTTCTACAGATTTCTTTCTGAGCTCTCAATCTGTCAGTGAACCAATGCTCTGAAGGAGTTTTCCGCCTAGTAGAAAAGGTCTTTTCAGGAGCTAAAGGATTGACCCCTCCTTGAATCCAGGATGAAAATTTGTGTGTTGCAGTATTTTCGTCTATGGTCAGGTCTGGCTTTGAGCTGGATAAGGACATTTGTAATGCAAGGAGGTCAATATTCCTCCAGTCATGACCCTGCCCTTTTGCGCATCGGGCGTTACCAGCCTGGGCTAGGACCACCCACACACTGGGTTCATACACTCAGCCTTAGTGTCATGCGCACTTTGACCTCGCGCAGTCAGGCACCCTTTATTTATTTCCTCAGGCTGCACCAGCCCTCAGGATGCGTGCAATACACATATTTCACGTTGTGGTCGGGTGGCGCACTCCATCCCTTATAATCTTTATTAAAGGAAAGAAAAGAAGGATAGCTAAAGAAAAGATCAGAACTGTGGAGCATGCTATTGCAAATATGAAATGTCTGGCACCTGGGATGAGCATGGTGCTGCATTCTCAGCAAAAGTCACATTCTACGCTGATGTTCTGCACACGAAGTCCCAGAGTATCTTGCTGGATCTAGGATTTGCCCACATGTTAAAGGGACAGCCTCTGGTGTTCAGTTTCTCTCGAGAGTTGGGCTGACAGGCACACTTGTCTTAGTTTCCGTCTGCGTGACTCTCAATTATCGGAACACTGACGTCGATGTGGTGGGGATCTTATTGCGCCTGATCCAGGGCCTCTTCCTGAATGTGGCTGTTCATGCTCGTGTCTGACTCCCACACAGGTTCACCGTTGTCACTGTTGGTCTGTCCCATGCTTGGAAGCTTCCTGAACTACGACACATTCCACAACACTTCACATTAACAACTGCTACCTACCTTTCCCTCCTGAGGCGGAAGCCGGGAGGTCTCTCTACTATTCTTTGGCATTTTTAACCTAGCGTGTTTGACTTTCATGCTTGTCATTTTAATTTTTGTCTTGTGCAGCTTGTGCTCGCGCTTGTGTTATAAGCGTGCCTGAGCCTAGCGCTGCCTGCCTTAGACTTCCCAGCGCTTGTAAGCGCTTTGCCCTGCTCCCTCTCCCTTGCCTGGGACTGTGAGACCGCCCTCGGCTGAGTGTTGACGCCGAGGGCTGGGATCTCATTTTGGCCGCCATCTTGGGGGTAGGACTCTCCGCCCTCGCGCTCTAGTAGCGCTATAAAAGGGAAACGGAACATCTTGCATGTGATTAACAACTGCTACCTACCTTTCCCTCCTGAGGCGGAAGCCGGGAGGTCTCTCTACTATTCTTTGGCATTTTTAACCTAGCGTGTTTGACTTTCATGCTTGTCATTTTAATTTTTGTCTTGTGCAGCTTGTGCTCGCGCTTGTGTTATAAGCGTGCCTGAGCCTAGCGCTGCCTGCCTTAGACTTCCCAGCGCTTGTAAGCGCTTTGCCCTGCTCCCTCTCCCTTGCCTGGGACTGTGAGACCGCCCTCGGCTGAGTGTTGACGCCGAGGGCTGGGATCTCATTTTGGCCGCCATCTTGGGGGTAGGACTCTCCGCCCTCGCGCTCTAGTAGCGCTATAAAAGGGAAACGGAACATCTTGCATGTGATTAACAACTGCTACCTACGTTTCCCTCCTGAGGCGGAAGCCGGGAGGTCTCTCTACTATTCTTTGGCATTTTTAACCTAGCGTGTTTGACTTTCATGCTCATGACTTTCATGATCTCTTCAACCAGGCGATCCCAACTGGGGAACCAGACCTTGCTCCATAGGCGCGCTTTAATTTTAGCCACACATTTTAGTTCCTGATGCGCTAACTCTTCTGTTCTGGTCCATAGGCTGCAGGGAACAACAGTCTGATAGCCTCGCAGAATGAGCCCCTCACTGAGTTCGTCTCAACAGCACCGTAGCTGGGTCTGTGCCTCTTGTTCTTCTGTTGTTAAGCTGCCTGCACCATCAAGGAAGTTCCTCCACCAATGTCCTCTTAGCGGCTCTGAGTCAAGAATGGACAAGGGGGGCGTAATGGGCTTTGCGAGAAAGGTCCAGCTGAGTATGCCCTTAAAGTGTACAAGAAAAGTAACACAGCTGTTCCTGAAAGGGGGTGAGATAGACCATGTAGTATTCACGGATAGGTTAAATTTGGATATTGAAGCCCTCACACAACCTGCAGGGTGTCGTGGATCACGTACCCCTTAGGATGTATCGTGTCATCATCGGGCTACTCCTACGTCGAGTCGGCTGGTGCAATACCCGACGGGCTCTTGTTTAAGGAGCACTCTTGTGGAGATCTTTTTATCCAATGCAGCCGGTGGGTGAATGGGTGTGTGGGGCTCTTTTGTAATGTAGATGAAAGACAATAGTTGCTAAAAATAGGGGTCGGAGTGCTTTCTCAACCAATTTATTAGGAAGCCTTCTCCCCTAATTAAAACTGTGAGGTTGAGTGTTAGTAGCTTAGAGCGATGGACTAAGTTATATACACTGCCTCATTAGGGTCAACATGTTTCTCGCTCTGGTAGAGAAATACTCTGGCGATTCTTCAGGACCAAAAGTTATTTTCTATCTACATATGAAGCCTATCTATGTATCCTAGATAACAGTGAGCATTCTCAATCATAGTTGTTGTTTTACCTGCAGCTCGGTCTACCTGTAGAGGAAGAGGAAGGCCACGGTGGTTATAGAATGCGTAAAACAGTCACTGTATATTTACATGGTGTATCTCGTGAACAACAGAATGCAGCTATAGTGATGGTGCACTCTATATGTGATACTAAATTGAATGAAAATATACAAAGTGAACCTGAGCCATGTGAAGTGATCACTCCTACAGGTGATAAAATTGAAAGTGGAATTTATTAGTGGACTTACCCTAAGAAATCCCTAGGATAGTACACTGCAGTTCCTGGTAGATAACGCAAGGAGTTCCTCCCGTTCTGTAATTATATAGGAAGAGAACTAGAGAATCGGAAATGATTAAAAACCACAATCCTCCAGGGTTATGTCAACCCCTTCTCTTATTTACAAAGTCAAACAATAATGCAATCATGTTGTATTATGGAGAGAACCTGGGTCGGTAAGGATTGAATACAAAATTACCAAGTTCAAAAATGGTATAGTCCCTAGTCTCTTACTTTCAAAACCAAATTGCATGTTAAATAAAAACAATATCTAAATCCAAATTATTAGTGTCAACCATCATGTTGGTGCTGTATTTTGTTTATCAGATTCCCAATTGAGCAACACCCCTATATCGCATTTAAATATGATAATGTTTGTTCGCGGTAAATTAGGGTTTTGGCTTGTTTAGAAAAGATTCTTTGCTCTTCTAATGTTATTTAAGGGGACACCCCACAGATGAAGGTTATGCATGAATCATAGGTAAAGTGCAGACTCGACCGCTTAAACAAGCATAACTACCTGCATCTCGATTATATGGTGGAACAATAGCTGAAAAAGCTCCACAGACTGTGTTATTAAGGTTCCCTTCTTCTCGTGAGAGTTACTATACTAACAAACTTCATCTGGGTAACCCCCCAACACCGGGCGTGCTCACAGTTAAAAAACAAACACGCTAATAGGAAAAAGTGTTCAAGTACTTACTGACACGCCGAGTCCGTGTCTCCCGTACACCTACCCCGCTCTACCAGGACTGGGTGGCGATGTGCCGAGTCTCGCATGGAAATATAAAGGGAGCGTTTGTAAAACTCGAATCCGGAAGTTGGGGTGGTGAAAGTGCTCGTGCGTAATGAGTTATACTGGCGGTTTTGTTTGGTCGCCATCTTAGGTGAGGAGCCGTCTAAAGGGATGGAGTGTTGCGAGTGTATACATCTATCGCTCATTAGCCGATGAATCGTCTATATGTTTTTAATGCTTAATAAAAAGCACACCAACGAGTATGTATTTTCACTCTGGAGAGACTTATTGATTAATGGAATCGTGCACCCTTAAACCCCATCTAAGCGTCATTGTGTCAATGAGCCTGAAGTAAGTAAGGATGTATTTAATGCTCAAAAGTGGTGAGCGATGTAGTCACCAAGGAGGAGGTGACCATTCGATTAAATCCACTCTCCAACGTCGAAAAATAAGCCTCATTGGAACTATGGTAGGTTTATTTGTGTTACAAGACCTGATCTCTGGTTCTTTGTTAAATAACCTTGAGAAACAATAAAATACACTGGCCCATCGGCTACACAATTCTCGAGTGATCTTCGCCCGGATTGTTATGCTTGCACTCCCAAGCATAAAATATAGATAAACCCTCCTCCTTGGTGACTTCATCGCTCACCACTTTTGAGCATTAAATACATCCTTACTTACTTCAGGCTCATTGACACAATGACGCTTAGACGGGGTTTAAGGGTGCACGATTCCATTAAACAATAAGTCTCTCCAGAGTGAAAATACATACTCGTTGGTGTGCTTTTTATTAAGCATTAAAAACATATAGACGATTCATCGGCTAACGAGCTATAGATGTATACACTCGCAACACTCCATCCCTTTAGACGGCTCCTCACCTAAGATGGCGACCAAACAAAACCGCCAGTATAACTCAGTACGCACGAGCACTTTCACCACCCCAACTTCCGGATTCGAGTTTTACAAACGCTCCCTTTATATTTCCATGCGAGACTCGGCACATCGCCACCCAGTCCTGGTAGAGCGGGGTAGGTGTACGGGAGACACGGACTCGGCGTGTCAGTAAGTACTTGAACACCTTTTCCTATTAGCGTGTTTGTTTTTTAACTGTGAGCACGCCCGGTGTTGGGGGGTTACCCAGATGAAGTTTGTTAGTATAGTAACTCTCACGAGAAGAAGGGAACCTTAATAACACAGTCTGTGGAGCTTTTTCAGCTATTGTTTCACCATATAATCGAGATGCAGGTAGTTATGCTTGTTTAAGCGGTCGAGTCTGCACTTTACCTATGATTCATGCATAACCTTCATCTGTGGGGTGTCCCCTTAAATAACATTAGAAGTGCAAAGAATCTTTTCTAAACAAGCCAAAACCCTAATTTACCGCGAACAAACATTATCATATTTAAATGCGATATAGGGGTGTTGCTCAATTGGGAATCTGATAAACAAACTACAGCACCCACATGATGGTTGACACAAATAATTTGGATTTAGATATTGTGTTTGTTTAACATGCAATTTGGTTTTGAAAGTAAGAGTCTAGGGACTATACCATTTTTGAACTTGGTAATTCTGTATTCAATCCTTACCGTTCAGGTTCTCTCCATAATACAACATGATTGCATTATTGTTTGACTTTGTAAATAAGAGAAGGGGTTGACATAACCCTGGAGGATTGTGGTTTTTAATCCTTTCCGATTCTCTAGTTCTCTTCCTATATAATTACAGAACATGAGGAACTCCTTGCGTTATCTACCAGGAACTGCAGTGTACTATCCTAGGGATTTCTTAGGGTAAGTCCACTAATAAATTCCTCTTTCAATTTTATCACCTGCAGGAGTGATCACTTCACATGGCTCAGGTTCACTTTGTATATTTTCATTCAATTTAGTATCACATATAGAGTGCACCATCACTATAGCTAAACTCTGTTGTTCACGAGATACACCATGTAAATATACAGTGACTGTTTTACGCATTCTATAACCACCGTGGCCTTCCTCTTCCTCTACAGGTAGACCGAGCTGCAGGTAAAACTACAACTATGATTGAGAATGCTCACTGTTATCTAGGATACATAGATAGGCTTCATATGTAGATAGAAAATAACTTTTGGTCCTGAAGAATCGCCAGAGTATTTCTCTACCAGAGCGAGAAACATGTCGACCCTAATGAGGCAGTGTTTATAACTTAGTCCATCACTCTAAGCTACTAACACTCAACCTCACAGTTTTAATTAGGGGAGGAGGCTTCCTAATAAATTGGTTGAGAAAGCACTCCGACCCCTATTTTTAGCAACTATTGTCTTTCATCTACATTACAAAAGAGCCCCACACACCCATTCACCCACCGGCTGCATTGGATAAAAAGATCTCCACAAGAGTGCTCCTTAAACAAGAGCCCGTCGGGTATTGCACCAGCCGACTCGACGTAGGAGCCGCCCGATGATGACACGATACATCCTAAGGGGTACGTGATCCACGACACCCTGCAGGTTGTGTGAGGGCTTCAATATCCAAATTTAACCTATCCGTGAATACTACATGGTCTATCTCACCCCCTTTTAGGAACAGCTGTGTTACTTTTCTTGTACACTTTAAGGGCATACTCAGCTGGACCTTTCTCGCAAAGCCCATTACGCCCCCCTTGTCCATTCTTGACTCATATTCTGCACGGATACACATCCGTGGTGTTAAATGGTGGGCAGGTTCAGTCTGTAACTTTTCAAGTATTGCCCGGCGGTAATCGCCTCTTACACCATTCGATGATTAACCAACAAAAGAGGCAGGCGCCGGAGACTGGAAGGCAGGAAACAAAGTTTTATTCCGTCGGAGCAGAACACATCAGATCGGACAGCAAGGTATCGTCTCGAGGTGCTCTAACCACATCTCTGAGGCCTGGCCTCTTATACACAGGTTTATTGCTTTATTACATGTTACACATTCTTGTTGAGCCTTTGATGTACGGAAAGATATCCTTGGAATCCCCACTTCAAGCTCGTTCCCGCACATATCTACAGTGGAAGTCCCCACCCCACCCACAGTAGGAGATGGCTATCACACAGCTGGACATTCTGCCAATTCCCGGGGGGTGAGTGCGACTGATCGGGTCACAGGGGTTGGGGGCCTTGATCTACTGCAATCCCTTAGATGTGAGGTGCTTCCTTTACAGTAGGGGCAATAAAACTGCGTCCGCAGGGCTAGGTGATGACCTGGGGTCAGTTCGGACAATCGGGCGCAGAGGAAGGGGGTTATCAAAGGGATGCATGACCATGTATGGGATGAAAGAAGGTGTCGGTCAGGCGCAGGATGTGGTTCCATGGCAGCGTCGCGCAGAAGGAGAGAGTTTATGGCCCATGTATGAGAGAGCGGGGGTGGTCAGCGCGGGGGGGATGCTCGCAGCACCAGGGGGACGCGCTGGCGATCGGCAACGAGGTCATGGTGCCTAAAATGGCCGTCGCGCGTTTTCTGCGTGTGGCGCTTGGGGAGAGACAAGATGGCGCAGATAATGTTCAGTTACGAACTAAATTTCCACAGTCCTCCCTTTTAACATATCTCGCCAGCTTGTTTAGTTCGGATCTATCCCCATAATTCCTTGTGCTTCTATTTCATACAGGGCCTTCATTCGTTCTGCTTCAAAGTTCAGAGTCTTAGGGCAGATGCAGTTCGTGAAAAGTGAACATAGAGGTGGCAAGCATTGAATCCCCAGGCAGCATTCACACAGTACCACAATCGGTATTAGGATAAACGTAAACAACCTCCACCCCCAACTTTTAATAGTGTCCCAAAACCAACTCCCAAGCGACCATCCTTCTTGCTCCTGATGAACCTCTGCGGAAAGTCAGTGGAGGTGTTCAATCGCCCTGTAGACTGAGGGTGAGTTATCCGGTACGTAGGTACAACAGCTGGACCCAATGATGCGGCATGCTCCTCCACGATCAGCCAGAACCACGTCTAGAACGAGGCGGTTCTGAAGAGCTACCAGGCGGACGGCCTGAAGCTCAGCGGTGTTGTTGGTGAGGATGCCGGCTGTAATGTTCATTATGGTTTCGACTGCCTGGGTCAGGTGCTGGATGGCACGGCTGTTTGCCATTGGACCCCACAGTGGAACAAGTCCCTTTACTGCATCCATGAACTGTGCTCCAGTGGAGTCGGCTTGTACAATGTCCTTTGCACGTTTCTGCCGGTGATGGTTTGCTGGAGCCACATATGTTGGAGGAAGGATAAAAGCGATGTAGAAGGTGCCTCCCCAACCTTTCGGAAGCCAGGTGTAGGCCTTAGTACCACAGACGAAGTACATATTTGGGGAGGTAACAAAGGAGGGTGGGTCAACTGAGTCCAATGTTCGGGTGATGAGACAGGAACTGTGGCCTACCGGCTGTGTTCCTAGGCCTTCGAAGCACACCAGACCTGTGACGTTGACGACGGATAGGGCCACTGTTAGGGTGGCGGCCGTTCGTTTCCGGAGGTAAGAGAAGGTGGGTCTGGCTGGGTTGTTGAACACCTGCATTTCAACTCGCTCCTTGGCAGGGATGTCCATATGGAAAGAGATGTTTGATCTCAAAGGACAAAAGGGGGTAGAGGTTTTTCCAGTTTGGTTCAGCCAGAACCACGATAGAAGTGCGACACAGTTTTGCCGGAAGTGGCATTGTCCTTGTAACTTTCTTGCAGGAGGATTAGCCAAGCGAGGCAGGAGCCATGGACAGAGAAGGGCGAAGGGATGAAAAGGATAGAATGTCCAGTGGCATGTGGTAGCAATCCACAGATCCAGCAGTTAGTGGCATTGGCGGCAAGGTTGTGTTGGTGGAGCAGTTGCACTAAAGAGTTATTCCAGAACTCCTTACGTCTTTCTCGGAGTTGGGGTGAAAGTGAAATCAGATGGTGTTCTTTCATGGTGGTGGGTTGGGCAGTGGTCAGCAATGTCTTATGAGCGGGTACGTTTTCTTCCAGGATCCAGAAAGTGACCATGAGAAGGAGGCAAAGGAGAAGGGTAACAAAAAGTGCAATGGTCTTTGAGCTGTGCATTTTGTCAGTCTTTGGATTTTTGTAGTGGATCTTCGGACGTCCGGTTGCTTCCATCATCTTCATGTCGGGTGCTTCCATCACCTTCAAGGGACTCGGTAGCGGGCAGAACCACAGACTTTGTTTAGTTTCTCTCCTGGAGGCCTTTGAGGTTACTAGGCAACCGCTCTGAGATTTCAACTTAGTTCGTGGTCTGCTTAGCCGAAGTTCCCTCCTTGCGTCGTAGGTTATACCCTTCTTTGGATGGCACAGTGGGATCGGGATATTCAGTCAATTCAAGTGTCTCTGTATTCGGGCAGCAGCTCAGGGATGGTCGGTCTTTGTCCAGAAGTTCCTCTTGGGCGGTGATGTTGTCGGTGGCCGTCAGGGTCGATGATACCTTCTTGCAGTGGTGTGCATGCAGCCAATTACGTTTCCCCTCCACTCGAAGAGCTGTTCGGGTGGGGATCAGGACTTGCAGTGGGCCCATCCACCGGGGCTCCAGACTCTTGGTGCGCTGGAAGTTGCGCACTAGGACAAAGTCGCCGGGTTGGATGTCGTGTCCGGGGTCCCTGGAAGCATCGGGAATGGCTTGCAGCACCTGCTGATGGATAACAGACAACGTTTTAGTTAGATTGTACAGATAGTCAGACATGAGGACGTCTGGGACGTCGTGAATGGATGCTGGTTTTGGTGCAGCCCAAAGGTTCATGGGTCGCCCGAAGACGACCTCGTAGGGGGTTAAGTGGTGTTTGGTAGGAGTGGAACGCATTGATAGCAATGCTAGTGGGAGGGCGTCTGACCATTTCAGTCCTGTGGTGGCAACTATTTTGGCTAGTTTGAGTTTCAATGTGGCATTATGTCGCTCAACCAAGCCTGCAGATTGGGGGTGGAAGACCGCATGAAATTTCTGTTTCACACCCAACCCTTTTAAGAGGAGTTGGATAACTTCGGCCACGAAGTGGGGGCCGTTGTCGCTCCACAAAATTCGACAAAGGCCGTAACGGGGGAAGAATTCTTTCAGTAGTACTTTTGCGGTAGTCATAGCCGTGTTGTCGCGGGTTGGGTAGGCTTCTACCCATTTGCTGAAGGCGCACACAACGACAAGCACGTACTTCAGGGTTTGGCACCTTTCTAGCTGAATGTAGTCCATCTGTAGGACCTCAAAGGGGTGACTAGGAACCCCAAACCCTCCCTGGGGCACAGCAGTTCTTTTACCAGGGTTGTGTTGGAGGCATATCAGACATTGTTGGACTAGGCGTTTAGCTGAGTCTGGGATTTTGTCGTTGTGCCAGACTTTGGAGATGAGTTCAATCATGGGGGCAGACCCTATGTGTGCGGGGGAGTGTGTCATGGTCAGCATGGGAATCAGGTATGAGTCAGGTAGCAACCATTTGTTCGTGTCTCTAGTTCGCCAGCAACCTTCATCATCTTTCAATCCCACCCGTGCCCATTCAGTCAATTCGTGTGGTGAGCTGGCCAATTGTATGTCTCTAATGGTTTCCCTAGCATCCTGCCATTTTTCAGTTTGTGACCTGGTCACGTACATGCGTGTTGTTGATCTATTCTCGGCTGTGGTTCGGGCAGTGATGTCAGCCAGCGCATTTCCCTGTCCTATAATGTCCGTCACCTTTTTGTGTGCCTGGCATTTGATCACAGCTGGCCGTGTGGGGAAGAGGACTGCTTCGGTCAGAGCGGAGACTAGATCTCCATGTAGGATGGGTGTGCCATGGGAAGTCAGGAATCCCCTCTCCTTCCATAGGAGCCCAAAGTGGTGAACCACCCCGAAGGCGTACTGGCTGTCGGTGTAAATGTTTGCGGTTGTCCCCGCTACTAGGATGCATGCTCGTGTGAGAGCAATTAGTTCAGCCGCCTGTGCGGATCGCTGTGTGATGCGGGCTGTCTCAACAACTGTTCGGGCCGTGGTGACTGCATAGGCGGCTGAGGTGGTGCCGTCGGGGAGTTTGATGCATGAGCCATCTACTCACAGCTCTCCGTCAGGATCTGGGAAGGCAGTATCTCGGAGGTCAACCCTACTCTTGGTCTGTTCGTCGGTGAGGGTCACACAGTCATGTATAGGGGACGCATTGGGGTCATTGTCAGGGAGAGGTAGCAGAGTGGCTGGGTTCAGAGTGGTGCATCGTTTCAACGTGATGTGGGGTGCAAGCAGAGTCAGTTTATAACCAGTCAGTCGTGCGCTAGTCAGGTGTTGAGTCTTAGTCTGGTTCAGGAGGGTGTCAACTGCATGGGGTACTAGCACGGTGAGGGGGTTTGAAAGCACGATCCCCTCACTTTGTCGGATAGAGACAGCAGCGGCGGCTACCGCTCGAAAGCAGGCGGGCAAAGCTCTGGCTACAGGGTCAAGAGTGGCAGAGAAGTAGGCACAAGGGCGTTGCTTGGGACCTATGGACTGGGTTAGAACAGACAACGCGCATCCCTCCCTTTCGTGGGTGAAGAGAGAGAAAGGTTTAGTGTAGTCTGGGGTTCCTAGGACTGGTGCTGAGCAAAGGGCATCTCGTAATTCTTTGAAGGCGGATTGGCATTCGGGTGTCCAGGGGAGGGGGAAGGGGACATCTTTAGCCAACAGGAAAAGCAGAGGTTTTACAATAAGACTGAAGTTTGGCAACCACTGTCGACAGAAGGAGGTGAGGCCTACCAGAGACCGCACTTGCTTCTGAGTTTTGGGAACGGGGGTTTCTAGGATGGTCTGAATTCGGTCAGGTGTAAGCTTCCTCCCATCTTTGGACAGGAGGTGGCCTAGGTATGTCACTTGGGGTTGGCAGAATTGCAGCTTCTTCCTGGAGACCTTGTGACCGTTCTCCGCGAGGAAGTGGAGGAGGTGGATGGTGGCTGTGACTGCGAGCGGAGTGGTGTCGGCCGCCAAAAGAATATCATCGACATACTGTATTAACACCACTCCGTCCGGTAGTTGAACTGCATCCAGTTGTCTCTTGAGGGCCTGGCTATATATGCTGGGACTCTCAGTGTAGCCCTGTGGTGCCCTACAAAATCTGTACGAACGGGCTTTTAAGGTGAAGCCGAAAAGGTAGCGGCTGTCTGGGTGGATGGGGATGGAAAAGAATGCGTTCTTGAGATCAATGACGGTAAAGGTAGTGGCAGTGGACGGAATTAGGGTGAGGATGGTGGTGATATCTGAGACTACGGGGTACTGAGGTATGACTACTTTGTTAACCTCTCGTAAGTCGACAATGAAGCGGTATGCTTTTTCATCTCCCTCGCCTTGCTTCTTAACAATGGGTAGGATGGGGCTGTTGCAAACATTACTACTTCTTCTACCACTCCTGCATCGACTAGGGACTGGATGATTTCCACCAACGCCTTCTCGCCTTCGGGCGATATCCGATACTGTGGAAGCTTTGGGAGCACTGCGTCCGATCGGACAGTTATGTGTACAGGGTCGATCACCATGCGTCCTACGTCTGAGTCGGTTTTAGCCCATAGATGTGTGGGTAACGTGTCAAGTAGGGACAGGTCAGCATCGGTTATGGAGAACATACGTCGTGTGAGACAAGGCCTGAACAGATCTGGGTTATCGTGCAGTATGACTCGGACTCCGTCTGGGGAACATCTGATGGTAGCCCGGAAATGTTTTAGTAAATCAAGACCCATAATGGCGTCGGGGGTGTTGGAGGATAGCAGAAATGTCGTGTCAGTGGTGTTATTTTCCAAGTCAAAGGAGATGGGTGCGGACAAGGGATTAGTGGAGGGCGTTCCATCAAAGCCTATTGAGGTTACGTGTGAGCCAGACAAGGGTGCCCTTGGGATCAGCCGTTTAGATAGCGCACTACGTGTCGCCCCAGTGTCTACCAAAAATGGAGACTTTGTGCCCAGGACCTTAGCGGTGACGTAAGGACCTTGCTGGTCAACACGGAGTTCGACTGGACCCCTCCCTTGCCCCTGGCGGTCCTATGCAAAGTCATGGGTGTTTTCGTAGTCGGACTGCTGGCACTGGTTCTGTCGGGGGCGGTCGAAGGTGTTTGGTCTATATGGCCTGTCACTGGTGGTGTCGTTCGTGTACCCTCGTACCAGTCCTCTATTTCTGGGGCTGTTTGCTATGTCTCTTGTGTCCCTATTCTTGTTAATATCCAGAAGGACCGGGCACTGGGATTTCCAGTGTCCGAACCCTTTACAGAACGCACACTGATTCTCGTCTAAGTCCCTGCGTCCAACGTAGGGTGCGGGTGCATGGTCTCTAGGGGGTGGTTTCCTAGGGGCAGTCGGTTGGTAGTTTCCCTTGGGAGGTTCCCTTCCTATGGTCACCCCTTGCAACTGTGCGATCATTACCCTTTCCTTCAGCTCCTTTTTCTTTCTCTCGGACGCCCTATCGTTCTCATTCTTTTGGTGTTCGTAGTACTGGGCCATCTGGAGGATAGCCGCGGGTTTGGAGGCTGCCCAACTACTATCGCTGGTCTGTAACTTCTGGGAGACTTCCTGTGACAGACCCTTCACATAATTCTGGACAAAGAGGTGATGTCCGGTTGCAGTGGTCATGTCCTGGCCACTATAATCGGAAAACACTGTCTCGAATCGAGAGAAGTATTCGGATACATTCTCCTGGGGTTTCTGGCGGCAAGCCGTCACTATCGACCAGTCTACTTTCCTTTCTGGGATTAGGGTCTTTAATTTATGAACAATCTTGTCTGGGAGTTCCAATATGGCTTTTAGAGGTTTCTGTCCAGGTTCTCGCTGCTTGTCTATGGTATCGAGTTGCACCCAGGTATATCCGAACGGTTCAGCTTGGTCGACTTTCAGGATTTGCTTCCACACATCAGCCGGCAGACATAACCCGAAGAACAAATCGATATCCGCCAAGGTCATTATAGTTGAACCTAAGGCCGTACCTAGTTCTGTGTAAAAGGCAGTCGGGTTCTTTCTTAAGTCGGGTAGGGTTTTTCTAAAGGTCAGGATGTCCTGTCGGTCCCATGGCTGATTTACCCAGTTATATACAACCCTTCCCTTCGCATCTTGGTGGTTGATGTCATCGTGTGTTCCCTGACCTCGTGGGGGGACCCAGTAAGGAGCTGCTTCCTTGATGGGCATCATGGTATCAGCTTTTCCTGCCTGGGGTTCAGTCGTTATGGGGGTTTCTGTCTCGGTCGTCTTTCTGTGTTCTTTAAGATGTCGGAAGACTTCGAGTGTACGTGTGAAGAGGTCCGTCACATCGCCCTCTCCCCCTTCTCCAATATCAACCTTTCTATACAAGGTTGCTAAGCCTTCGGGACCTCTATCCTGGTACCTATCCTCATAGGCATTCAGAGTGTGATAACAAAATCGTACGACTAGGTGTCGTCTGTGGTTGTCGGCATATGAGTTATACATATCTGTCACATATTCCTCACTTTCCTTCCGTTCTACTAGTGTTCTCACTACCTTGTCGATTCCGTCTCGTTCACCCTTTGTTAGCCGATTCATTCTGGCGGAATCTTTCTTTCTCGTCTCGGGGTCATCTAACGTATTTGCTAACGTTGTGTTCAGTACAAGAGGCTCGGCCGGCGCGGAGGCCGCGAGGACCGAGGCCCTGGTACTGCTTTCGCTTGCATTCGGGGGTTGTGGGTGCTGCACTATAGGTTGGGAGGGAGCGTATGGAGGGGGCATGTAGATGATCGGAGGACCTAATAGCAATTCATCGTTCGCCCGCTGCTTGGAAGGCAACTCAGGGTAGAGCGTAGAGGGGGTCCTAACAGGGCACTGGCCTGACGTTTCAGATTCTTGTTTTTGTTTAGCTTCCTTTCTCTCCTTTATTTCCTCCTCTAACTTTCTAGCGACAAGGTGAGCTGCCTTTCGTAGTTCCTTTTCTGCCTTTACTTCTTCTCTCTTTTTCCGTTGCGTTGTTTCTTTGCGCCACATGCCGAAACTGTCGAGCATAGTGGGCGTCGTTTTATTGCTACGTAGAGCTATTTCTAGTATTTCTATTTTATGGTCATCAAAGGATCCCATCAGTGGCCACTGACTCTCGGGGTCCTTCTTTGTATATTTATGCCATAGTTTGCTATAAGCTACAGCGACTAGTCCATATTTAGTAAACATGTCCTTATTAGGGGTGCCTTCCAGTGGAGCCGGATGGTTCATCTCTAATAAGCGGTCCGGGCAGAACCAACTATCAATCAGTGGGGAGAAGATAGGCATGACGGGTTACAACGGGGACAAAAGTCTGCACTACCTATCTTTTCACTGCTTGCAAAGACTAGACAGAATATCTCTATTCCACGTTATTTGTAAGCAGAGAATACCTCCAAAGTACCAATATCGAACAACCAGTGTTCGGACAATCAATCAATCAATGGTGAGAAAGAGATAGGCACGACGGGTTACAACGGGGGACAAAAGTCCGCGTTACCTATCCTTCACTATCTGCAAAGACTAGACAGAATATTTCTATTCTACGTTAGTTGCAAACAGAGAATATCTCAAAAAGCACTATTCGTCAAAAACAATCAATGTTCGGACAATCAATCAGTGGGGAGAATAATAGGCACGACAGATTACAAAGGGGGACAAAAGTCCGCGTTACCTACCCTTCACTATCTGCAAAGGGAGAGAGAATATCCCCGTTTGTAGACAGCGAATATCTCAAAAAGAACAATCAAGTAAGCATTACTAGTATTTTCAATCAATCAATCAATCGTTTCGCAATTTGTCGTGTTATACGACCTTACCCGGACCGCATGGACAGTTTCTCGTCTTCCGCCTCCAGCGCCCGATTGTCCTCTACTCTCCGTATTTGCCACGGCACTCCTGATGGTTCCCAGTCAGGACCGTAGATCACTCGAGAGAGGTCTGCTCGGAACCAGTGAAGTTCGGATGATCGGCTGCCAGACGAGGGTCTATCAGGCAGGAGCTCTTCCCGATTGTTGCAGTCATTCGCTTTGTCGTCAGGACCTCTCCCACTGGATCCACGTGTCGCTGATGGGCCCTACGTGGGGCGCCAATTGTTAAATGGTGGGCAGGTTCAGTCGGTAACTTTTCAAGTATTGCCCGGCGGTAATCGCCTCTTACACCATTCGATGATTAACCAACAAAAGAGGCAGGCGCCGGAGACTGGAAGGCAGGTAACAAAGTTTTATTCCGTCGGAGCAGAACACATCAGATCGGACAGCAAGGTATCGTCTCGAGGTGCTCTAACCACATCTCTGAGGCCTGGCCTCTTATACACAAGTTTATTGCTTTATTACATGTTACACATTCTTGTTGAGCCTTTGATGTACGGAAAGATATCCTTGGAATCCCCACTTCAAGCTCGTTCCCGCACATATCTATAGTGGAAGTCCCCACCCCACCCACAGTAGGAGATGGCTTTCACACAGCTGGACATTCTGCCAATTCCCGGGGGGTGAGTGCGACTGATCGGGTCACAGGGGTTGGGGGCCTTGATCTACTGCAATCCCTTATATGTGAGGTGCTTCCTTTACAGTAGGGGCAATAAAACTGCGTCCGCAGGGCTAGGTGATGACCTGGGGTCAGTTCGGACAATCGGGCGCAGAGGAAGGGGGTTATCAAAGGGATGCATGACCATGTATGGGATGAAAGAAGGTGTCGGTCAGGCGCAGGATGTGGTTCCATGGCAGGGTCGCGCAGAAGGAGAGAGTTTATGGCCCATGTATGAGAGAGCGGGGGTGGTCAGCGCGGGGGGGATGCTCGCAGCGCCAGGGGGACGCGCTGGCGATCGGCAACGAGGTCATGGTGCCTAAAATGGCCGTCGCGCGTTTTCTGCGTGTGGCGCTTGGGGAGAGACAAGATGGCGCAGATAATGTTCAGTTACGAACTAAATTTCCACAGTGGGGCATCTCTCGGTGGGTTAACCTGTGTATATCCCCCAATTTTAACGTTCCTTCTTAATCCTTTTTCGTAACCGCAAAAAAAAATTTTTTTGCAAGATCACCTGGGCCACAGACGTGACCACTTCAATTGATAACATCTAGATAATAAACAGATAACTTTCCTTAATAGACAATCAACAGGATTGACTACAACAATGGATGGTCAAGGGTTGAGTTTTGGTGATGACTTTGTCGATGAGATACTTAATGCCCCCTCTATTCTGGGAGCCGATGGTGGGGCAGCCACAGGGAGCCAGTCGGAAGACTGGCAGTCCCTATCCTCAATGAAGAGAGATTGGGTCAAGATCACACTACACGGCGCCCTTATGACCGAGTATCTGAGGGCCAATATCGCCCCTATTGGATTGATAGTCAAAATCTTCCCTCGTATTTTTTTAGAGGACGGTACATTTAAAACTGACTGGTGACAGGTATCCTGGAAATGTACCAGAGATCTCCTTATCTTGATCATTAAGACTGCCAAGAGACTAGCAGAGACCCTCTTGGCCAGGATCCAATTGTCAGAAAGTACCTTAAAAAGCGCAACATCAACGACTCTTTTTAAGACTAAATTGTCGGAAATTAATAATGAAATTGCCGAACATCGTGAATACCTAATGAGACAAAAGGTTAAGAAATTACAAAAAGATGTGAGCAATTTCGATAAAGAGAAGGTATATCCTTATTTAAAAGAAGACTTTGTACCTCCTAGCTCCAATAACTCAGGAGATTCCGACTCAAACTCCAACTCTATTAGAAGAGGATCCTCCAGCAACAGCAATTCTAGCTCCGACTCAGTCAATTATGGTACCTCCCGCAAAGGGAACCGCCAGACCTACCCTAACTTTCAGCCGACCGCTTTCCAATATCCTGCCTTTTGGCAATACCCTATGCATCCGCATGGGCAACCACAATACCCAATGCCACCACAAGGCCCGCCCCAACTCTACCCCCCGGTACACAACCAGCCTTTTTTAGGCAGAGGCTGGGGCAGAGGGCGCGGGCAAAGAAGAAGAAACAATAACCAACCCCACAAGGAACCAGAATCCCGTGGGAGGACACTCCGAGAACAATGGAAACTCGGAGTCATACCAACAACAGGAAGAAGACCTAGTAGTTAATCTCTCCCAGAAAAACCTTACTGATGTGGAACACAAAGTACTTCAGAGAGGGTTGGGCTTTGTACCAACACCCAAGATTGACCAATTCAAACAACAATGTGAAATCCAACAATTTTTTCGCAAAGTCAGATTAAAATCTTTTTTTCAAGAAACTGAAACAGTACAGCGGACAGACAGTGGTTTGCACACTAAGTCCACCTTTACCCCCAATACATCTATGATTCCACCAGAAGTCATCACTTTTGAACAAGCTGTGCTTAAAGATCTAGCCAACATGACTAAGCCTAGAATATATAACAATATGTCTAAAGTTGAAACCGAGGCAATTAAGAACTTGTCCAATGATACATCAATCACGATAAAACAAGCCGATAAAGGTTGGGCTACAGTAATAATGGACACAGCAGACTATGAATTGAAATGTAGACGACAACTGTGCGACAGAGCCTACTACACTCCTGTCTCTACCAATCCGACCCAACGATTGCTTACTACCATCACAGCCTTAGTCTTCTCGGCTGAGAGTCAAGGCTGGATAAGCAAAAAAGAAGCCTCTTTTTTGGTTAAAAAGAATCCATGTACCCCCTATTTTTATACCCTACCAAAAATCCACAAGGGTATTTCATCTGTTACTGGTAGGCCAATTGTATCAGGCATTGACACTGTTCTGGAACCCTTGTCTCAATTTTGTGACATTTTCCTTCAACCACTTGTTAAAAAGACTGCATCATACATACAAGACACCTCAGATCTGTTAAGACTCCTGATTGAGCTACCCCCTACAGACGAGATCACACTCTTAGTGACCCTAGATGTACAGGCCCTATACACCAACATACCCCAGAGGGCAACTCTCGATGTGGTAGAAAATGTCCTTGCTCAAGAACTCTGGGAACATAACACCCCTATTAGATTTGTCATGGAGTGTGCAACTTTAGTCCTTACAGAAAACTTCTTTGAATTTAAAGGCCAGATTTATCAACAAACACAAGGAACTTGTATGGGCAGTACAGTTGCGCCAAGTCTAGCGTGTCTGTATATGTCTGATTTTGAGACTCGTCATATTTTCCATGACTCAAATCCATTTAATACAGGCATATACCTCTGGAAGAGGTTTATTGATGACATCCTAATTCTATGGAAAGGAGGAATGTCAACTTGCATTGAGTTTTGTAATTGGATCAACACCCTTGACCCACACCTTAAATTTTCCCATTTGGTGTCTGAAAATAATATCCCTTTTCTAGATCTCAACATCCACTTGCACAGAGGTACACTGTCAACCACGTTGTACAAAAAACCAACAGACCGCAACAGTCTGTTACTCTACACTAGCCATCATCCCCGTAGTCTGAGGGACAACTTACCTATAGGACAATTTCTCAGGGTGAGACGCAACTGCAGCAACCTATCAGATTACAGGGCAGAAGCAAAAAAATTGGCTAGCAACCTTAGGGCACGTGATTACCCAGCCCAACATATGGCTTTAGCCAATAAGAGAGCTCGCAATAACCATCGCGAAGCATTGTTGGAACCGAAAATACTAGCTCCAACAGATACCCTTACTTGTGTGGTACTTCATTTACCCCAGTGTCGAATCAGATTACCAAAATAATAAAGAAACATTGGAATATCTTGTACACAGGCACGATGAATCTTGAAGTCCCGAGATTTTCGTTCAAACGGACAAAAAACTTGAAGGACACTTTGATTCACACCCGTCCCCGCCTACAGGGGCAACCAATCCAAAGACAACTATGGAATCTTCCACCCGTGACCGGGCATTACCCTTGTGGCTCCTGCACAGTATGCCCCCTTACTGCAGCCCATAAGTCTGTCCTATTTAGTAACAACTTTAAATGGGAACTACGCCGTCACACTAACTGCAATACAGCCAATTGCGTGTATTTGATTACATGCCCTTGCAAATTACAATACATTGGCATGACAACACGTTCAGTCAAAACACTGAACACCGTAGTAATTTCCGCTGCAGAAAAATCAACACAAGAATGTGTACACACTTTCTAGAAAAGGGACACCCCGCAGAATCGTTCAGCTGGTTAATTTTGGAATCTTTTTCCAACATTACCAAAGAAGCCTTGCTTGCTAAAGAACAAAGGTGGGTGTACAGATTGGGCACTCATGTAACTGGATTAAATGATGCCATTCCTTGGTCCTCTATTAAACCTCCATGAGTAAGACCATCCTCGTGATATGCCACCATTCGATTAAATCCACTCTCCAACGTCGATAAATAAGCCTCATAGGAACTATGGTAGGTTTATTTGTGTTACAAGACCTGATCTCTGGTTCTTTGTTAAATAACCTTGAGAAAGAATAAAATACACTGGCCCATCGGCTAGACAATTCTCGAGTGATCTTCGCCCGGATTGTTATGCTTGCACTCCCAAGCATAAAATATAGATAAACCCTCCTCCTTGGTGACTACATCGCTCACCACTTTTGAGCATTAAATACATCCTTACTTACTTCAGGCTCATTGACACAATGACGCTTAGACGGGGTTTAAGGGTGCACGATTCCATTAAACAATAAGTCTCTCCAGAGTGAAAATACATACTCGTTGGTGTGCTTTTTATTAAGCATTAAAAACATATAGACGATTCATCGGCTAATGAGCGATAGATGTATACACTCGCAACACTCCATCCCTTTAGACGGCTCCTCACCTAAGATGGCGACCAAACAAAACCGCCAGTATAACTCATTACGCACGAGCACTTTCACCACCCCAACTTCCGGATTCGAGTTTTACAAACGCTCCCTTTATATTTCCATGCGAGACTCGGCACATCGCCACCCAGTCCTGGTAGAGCGGGGTAGGTGTACGGGAGACACGGACTCGGCGTGTCAGTAAGTACTTGAACACTTTTTCCTATTAGCGTGTTTGTTTTTTAACTGTGAGCACGCCCGGTGTTGGGGGGTTACCCACATGAAGTTTGTTAGTATAGTAACTCTCACGAGAAGAAGGGAACCTTAATAACACAGTCTGTGGAGCTTTTTCAGCTATTGTTCCACCATGTGATTGATATAATCGAGATGCAGGTAGTTATGCTTGTTTAAGCGGTCGAGTCTGCACTTTACCTATGATTCATGCATAACCTTCATCTGTGGGGTGTCCCCTTAAATAACATTAGAAGAGCAAAGAATCTTTTCTAAACAAGCCAAAACCCTAATTTACCGTGAACAAACATTATCATATTTAAATGCGATATAGGGGTGTTGCTCAATTGGGAATCTGATAAACAAACTACAGCACCCACATGATGGTTGACACTAATAATTTGGATTTAGATATTGTGTTTGTTTAACATGCAATTTGGTTTTGAAAGTAAGAGTCTAGGGACTATACCATTTTTGAACTTGGTAATTCTGTATTCAATCCTTACCGTCCCAGGTTCTCTCCATAATACAACATGATTGCATTATTGTTTGACTTTGTAAATAAGTGAAGGGGTTGACATAACCCTGGAGGATTGTGGTTTTTAATCCTTTCCGATTCTCTAGTTCTCTTCCTATATAATTGCAGAACGCGAGGAACTCCTTGCGTTATCTACCAGGAACTGCAGTGTACTATCCTAGGGATTTCTTAGGGTAAGTCCACTAATAAATTCCTCTTTCAATTTTATCACCTGTAGGAGTGATCACTTCACATGGCTCAGGTTCACTTTGTATATTTTCATTCAATTTAGTATCACATATAGAGTGCACCATCACTATAGCTGCACTCTGTTGTTCACGAGATACACCATGTAAATATACAGTGACTGTTTTACGCATTCTATAACCACCGTGGCCTTCCTCTTCCTCTACAGGTAGACCGAGCTGCAGGTAAAACAACAACTATGATTGAGAATGCTCACTGTTATCTAGGATACATAGATAGGCTTCATATGTAGATAGAAAATAACTTTTGGTCCTGAAGAATCGCCAGAGTATTTCTCCACCAGAGCGAGAAACATGTCGACCCTAATGAGGCAGTGTATATAACTTAGTCCATCACTCTAAGCTACTAACACTCAACCTCACAGTTTTAATTAGGGGAGGAGGCTTCCTAATAAATTGGTTGAGAAAGCACTCCGACCCCTATTTTTAGCAACTATTGTCTTTCATCTACATTACAAAAGAGCCCCACACACCCATTCATCCACCGGCTGCATTGGATAAAAAGATCTCCACAAGAGTGCTCCTTAAACAAGAGCCCGTCGGGTATTGCACCAGCCGACTCGACGTAGGAGCAGCCCGATGATGACACGATACATCCTAAGAGGTACGTGATCCACGACACCCTGCAGGTTGTGTGAGGGCTTCAATATCCAAATTTAACCTATCCGTGAATACTACATGGTCTATCTCACCCCCTTTCAGGAACAGCTGTGTTACTTTTCTTGTACTCTTAGCGGCTCTGTCACCTTCTGCAAACACCTGTCTGGCTTGGTGTGTTTGGTGATTTCAACTTGAGATAGTGATTTCTGTGACTCTCTTCTCAAAGTTTTCTGTCCCAGAGTCATCCTCATGGTATGTTTCAGCCTTCGACATCACTGGATTTCGCGATAGGTATTCTGCCGGTATGTTGACTCTAGGCCGATATGTCACCTCAAAGGAATACTGTTATAGCTGGAAGGCCCATCTTTCGATTCTCGGCGGTCCATTGCAGGCAGTCCCAGCAAACAACGGCACAAGGTGTTTGCGATCTGTCACCACTTGAAATCTCTGTCCACATAGATAGAGATTAAAATGTTTGTAGGCCCATCGAAGGGCCAGAGCCTCTCCCTCGATTTGTGAATAGCGAGTCTCCTGTCAGGGCCCTGCTCTCTTCTGCTATAGAGACCCATTCACATTTTCCCTTCATCTGTAGCAGTACTGCTCTAAGCCCCACAGAGTGGTGTCCACAATTAATTCAGTCTTCCTCACCAGATCAAAACACACCATGATAGCGTCATGCAGGATGGCCTCCTTGATGTATGTGAAGGCTTTTGCTGCTGTGCAGTTCCACTCCAAAGGGACATCTTTCTGTGTCAGTACTCTCAGAGGTTCTGACAATGTGACGAGCTGGGGAATGAAACAACCACAGTAATTAGCCATTCCAAGAAAACTGCAGACTTCAGAGTGGTTGCACAGAACAGTGGCTGACTTGATAGCTTCAATCTTCCTCGGATCTATTTGGAGGTCGTCAGTGGAGAATCATTAGCCGAAGAATTCAATTTCATTATCATAGAAAAAGGCATTTACGATGGTGTAGGGTCTGGGCGCAATCTGTCAGGAGGTGTAAAGTGGTCATGAGTTGAGCATGATGGTCTTCTAAGGAGCTGAGGAATATGAGGATGACATCACTGACATTGATCACACCTACCAGGCCTGACAGGGTCTTTCTGATCGCATTTGAAAAACTTTACTCACTGAGGACACTCCAAAGCTGAGACATTTGAAATGGCAAAGCCCCACATGTATAGAGAACGTGGTTATGCACAGGCTGGACTCCTCGAGTGCTAGTTGGTGATAGGCAGAGTTTAAATCTAATTTAGAGAACCATTTTACACTGTTTAAATCAGCCATGATCTCATCAATAGTGGGCATTAGATGCCGTTCCATGCGAATGGCCTTGTTGGGAAGTCTCATGTCAATGTAGAGTCGTACTGTTTGGGTTTTGGGACGATGGCCAATGGTGAAACCCATGGGGTCGGACCTGTCACCTTCTCAATTAACCCATCCCGTTCCAGATGTTCCAATTCTCGCTCCACTTGCGGGCGTAGGTGAAATGGCACTTGACGGTGATGCAAAGCTACTAGTTTAATGGTATCATCGAAACGGAGTTTCACTTGAACATCCTTCAGGCACCCCAGCCCTTCGAACAGCTGCGGGAATTCAGCCTGTAGGCCGTTAGCATGGGATTGGTGGACTTGCGGCCCAAAAACCACTAGCCTCAAGTCCTCGGCCATCTGACACCTCAAAAAGTGTCTGTATTGTCCTTGGTCATGCAGAATTTGGTCCTTGTCTTCACGTCCCCACTGGTGACATCGACTTCAATGACCCCTCGTAGCGCGATGGGGTCTGAACCTTCGCAGGTATATATTTTGGCCTTCGGGGGGCAAACAATGCTGGTCCGAGGCTTAGCTTTGGGAATTGCTAAGAATCAATGACGTTAACTGACACCCCCATGTTGATGAGCCAAGATCTGTACCTCATTCACATTGATCTGGCACACTGGTGGTGGTCTTTGTCACTGGTTGTTCCGGCCTTTGAACAATAACGTGAATACTTCTTCTTCATCACCCTCCAGATGACACTATTCGGCTTCATGTGAGGGATTCTGGTCGTCCCCTCTGTCATCTAGCATCAAACGCTGAATGTTTAACAACTTCTTTCTTCTTGTACTTAGGCCGGATCCGGGGGTGGAATTTTGACAGACTTTTGCAAAGTGACTGGACTTCCACGCACTTTAGGCACATTTTTTTCTGTGCAGGACACCCACAGCACCCGCAGCTTCCATAGGATCTCTCGCTCTCCTTGGTCAGAGTTGTTACCCGTGTTCGTGCAGGGTGCCATCTGATGGCCTCCACCTGTTCCTCCTTGACCTTCACTGCTCCCATGGCTGTGGGAGTTGCTGAGCAGTGAGCTAACGCTGATTCCATTGCTCCAGCCCAGCTGTCTGCCAGTTCATGGGACCTAGCCAAGATGAGTATTTCATTGAGTGTGATGTCAGGTTGATGTAATATCAGTTTCCAGAGGTTTGAGGATTTGCATCCATGAATAAATTGCGCCCCAATTTAGCCCTGCTTTTCGATCCCTGTGCACGTGCTTGCTAGTTTGCACAGTCGTTCGAAAAACTTGTCTACTAGCTTGTGCACCTGTCGCAGCTTGAATCGTTCGTAGTCCGGATTCAGTTGGAGATAGAAATGTCTATTCAGTGTGGGTGCAGACGCCTCAAAATCGTCTTCCACATACGTTTTGGGCAAGTTCACGAACAGATCATATAGTTCTTTGCCGCCCATGTGGAGCATTAGTGAGCGTGTCGTGGTGCGACCCATCTCACACGCGGTGCAGAAGAAATGATTCAGTCTTCTGAATCAGTGGTGCCATCATGGTGCCACTGTAGCTGGATCCTCTTGTTGTCTGAAAGGTGGGAGGCCTGCCACTGGCACCTGTACACTTCTTTGCTGTGGTTGCAGCACTGTGGGGTGGAGTTGACATGGCATCCTCTTTTGCGCCACAGTACTTCTGCTAGTGTACGATGCTGGCTGATGTAATTCGTGTGCGCAGCACCCTTTGGTGTGATTGTGTGGCCGGTATGTCTTGCAGCTGAGCCTCTTCGATGGCCTGTCTTTAAGCTGGTACCTCTAGTACACAGTGTCACTAGCAGCTGGTTGGCAGAAATCTTCTTATATATACGCGCTCGGCTGGTGATTTGAAGAACACTGTCTACCTCCAGCAGCTCCTTGCTACGCATGAACTGACTTTGGCAGGCTGCACAGTCACCATCCAGGATTGCACACTGCCTCCCTCTCCTCACCTCATGCCCATTGGCTTGCTGCAGCCAGGCTCTCAAGGCATCTCGCCTGAGCCATGTGGGGTGGCACCTACCGGCATACCGCCTCCGTGGGCCGATGGGCAGCCTCTGCGAATTTCCAGGGACACAGTGCATCTGCCGGACTCAGAGGCCATGCCTAACTCATCACGCACTCCTTTCCGGATCACAAGGGAAAGAGGGAAGTGCCGACACGACCGCTGCAGTGAGAACATAGATCAGCCTCATACATGCCCTCCTACAGGTCACATAGGATGGTGAGCGGGATTATTAGGAATAACCCACACCACCCTGAGCATGCAACAGATATTGCCTGCCTCCTCGCCAATGTAAGCATGGCCTTGGCCCCCTTGCACATCGGCCGTTAAAGGCCAGGATTATGATCACCAGACTGGGTCCATACTCTTAGCCTGTGTCATGCACACTCTGACCTCAGATGATCAGGCACCCATTATTCCCTCAGGCTGCGCTCGGCCCCCATGATGCGTGCAACACACATATTTCACATTTTGGCTGGGTGGCTCACTACATCTTTAACTGTAATTTACAGACTTTCACTCCAATGCTCACTGCCAATTTCCCTCAAGTTACTCTTTCTTACCAGCGCCCTTCATGGCTCTTGAAGTCAGAGTATTTGCGGCTAGACCCATTCCAAGAGCAAGCTATGCTCCTTGAACACCAGTTCCTTCCAGAAGTTCTTGACTATGAGAATTTATGTTGGACCGAGTTCCAAATTATTTGATGTGCACAGTAGTAGACTTGAATGTTTTGTAGGCGAGACCATAATTCTAAAGTGGTGAACTAAACAAATGGATGCAATTATAAAGCAGATGGAGAGTTGAGACAGAAGCAAATTGATAGTAAGAAGATCTCTAACACATTAACCATCATAAACTCCTTCTCTGATATGTAACTCAGGATAAACCTGAAGCCCAAACATATGATTCAGGACCTCCACATGTGGCGCCATCACTTTCCATGTCCAAAATGCCTGTCACTTCAGGAGGGTCCGTTCTCGACTGCCACCTCTGGGCAGTGTCAGACTGGCCAATATTGTAATCAGACAGTGCCTGATGGGCTGGTCTGACAGGTCAGTGTGTGCGATGGTTTCTGGCTCACCACCTCCAGCGAAACCTTCGCCGCCGCAGAACACCTGCACTTCCAGATACAGACCATCCCAAATCCACACTCCGTGGAGCCCTCATATACAGAACCACTGGCCCCCAGGACCCTTTTGTCGCCACCATCAACGACCTCATCGCACCCCAAGACATTGCCTCAATGTCAATGAACTACCTACTCATCGGAGAGTTGAACTTCCACCTCGACAACCCTAGCGATTCCAACACCACCACTCTGCGCGACAACCTCACTAGCATCGGACTTAAACATCTCGTCTCCACTCCAACCCACAGGGTAGGACACCCCCTCGACCCCGTCTTCACCACAGGAAACAGCGTGCGCCTCAGTCCCACAACCCAACCCCCATGGACCGACCACCACTGTGTACATTTCACCGTCAAGAAACCCAGGACACCCAACCCAGCCCCACGCCTACCACGGAGGAACTGGAGCAAGGTCACCGACGAGCAATTCAACTCCACCCTCACCCAAGATAACCACACCTCCACATCCAACGCTAACGTAGCAGCCAGAAAACTCCACAATTGGATCTCCAACTGCGCAGACGAGCTGGCCTAACTACGAAACACCAAGACACCCGTAAACTACACCACCTACAAGGACGCCATGACGGAATACCACAACCGGATCAGAACGACCAAGAGGACTTTCATCCACAACAAAATCCTCTCCAATGCCACTAACTCGAAGGAACTCTTCAGTGTCATTCAGGAATTCACCAACCCCAGTAGGTAATCCACGGACATCACCCCGTCCCAAGACCTCTGTGACAAGCTTGGAACCTACTTCCACCTCAACATCAAAAACCTCTACGACAACCCACAGCCACTCCAGCAAGCCCACCATCTCCATCTGGACGCCGGTCACGGCCGAAGACACCGCCACGACCATGAAAGGCATCCACTAAGGGGCCCCCACCGACCCCTGCCCCGCACACATGTACCACAGAGCCGCCTCCGCCATCGCCCCCCAACTACAACGCACCATCAACACCACCTTTGAAACAGGCACATTCCCAGACAAATGGAAATGCGCAGTCAGGTCCAAGCTCAAGATGCCAATTTCCAAACCCCACTGATCTCAAGAACTACCGACCCATCTCGTTCCTTCCCTTTGCGGCCAAAGTAGCAGAGAAAACAGTCAACAGGGAACTGACATGATTCATCGAAGACAACGCCATCCTTGACCCGTCGCAATCCGGATTCCGAAGCAATACAGGCACCGAGACCACCCTACTCACCACCACAGATGACATCCACACCCTCCTGGACCAAGGTCACTCCGCAGCCCTCATCTTACTCGACCTATCAGCAGCCTTTGACACCGTCCCCACCGCACATTCACCGCCAGACTTCATGACGCCGGCATACAAGGAACAGCCCTAGACTGGATCCGATCATTCCTCACCAGAATAAGCCAAAGAATCAGACTGCCACCCTTCCTCTCCGATCCCACGAAAATCACCTGCGAAGTCCCACAGGGGTCATCACTGAGCCCGACCCTCTTCAACATCTACATGGCCCCCTTTCCTGCCATCGTCTGACAGCATGGCATCACCATCATATCCTACGCCGACGACATCCAGCTCATCCTCTCCCTCACCAAAGACCCCACCACCGCCAGACTAAACTTCCAGAAAGGAACGCAGGACGTCGCAGTCTGGATGACCAATAGCTGCATAAAACTCAACGTTGATAAAACAGAAGTACTCGTCCTCAGAACCTCCCCGTCAGCATGGGACAACACCTGATGGCCGACCACCCTCGGAAGCCCACCGACCCCAGCGGACTACACCAAAAACTTCGGCATCATACTCGACTCATCCCTCACCATGAACCGACAGGTCAACGCTGTCACCTCCAGCTGCTTCAACACCCTCCGCATCCTCCGCAAGACCTTCAAATGGATCCCCCCTGAATCAAAAAAGACAGTCACCCGCGCACTCATCACCAGCAGACTGGATTATGGAAACGCACTCTATGCCAGCATAAACAAGTCCCTACTCCGCAAACTCCAGACGCTACAGAACACCGCCGCCAGACTCGTCCTCGGCATCCCCCGGCAAGAATCCCTTGATTGATTGATTGATTGATTGATTTGTGGGCCTGTTTAATGGTCTGCTGTTTTACTGTTGATCTCCTTGATATTGCCACAAACATAGCCAGCAGCAAGAACAAAAACATGCATTCTCCCCTACATTGCAAAACAATGATACAGTGCATCTTTACAACTTCTAAACGTCTCCAATTTGCAAATGAGTGCTGATTCACTAATGGTGGCCACTTTTATTTCATGCCCGGCCTATTTTCTGTCCCTGTCTGCCCCTGGGGTGTCTTTAGACCAGCTCAATACCCCGAAAGCTAATCGTGTTGATCTGAGTCAGAACAGTGGTTGTGGTATTGTTGTATTATATTTAAAAGTACTTTAAGGCTAGGCTTCCTTGCCACATCAGTAGCGTCCATATTAAGAAGTGACTAGATATGCTCGGTGTTTCGAGTAGTAAGCAATGAAGTTGCTGCTTTAGAATTCTTTTTATGGTGCTGTAGCTCAAAAAGGGATTTTCTATAATCATATTGTTGCGTTTGCTGCAGCCATGGCAACTACAGAATCTTGTTTCCGTGGAGCCAAGAGAACGTTCCTTTTGGTATTTGTCAAAATTGTCTCCTTGTTTCAACATAAAAGGCTTTCACGCCTGCCCTCCTTTGTCAGCAGAAAAAGTGGAAGTTTTGAAATAATTGGTCAAGGACGGGATTCGGGCCCATCGTACCCTGCTGGAGCTGCAGTTACATGCATTAACAGATGATGGTTTCAACAGTTTGCTGTTGTTACGGTCCCATCAGCCAATCTGTTTTGGGCATGCCTGGCCTCGCCTGGAGCTTCCTGTTGCATTGCATGCCGGTACATGGCTGATGAGGATGTTGCAAGGGTTGGAATGGCGGATAAGCTTCTATCAGGTCACTTTGACCGACGGCCACGAGGGTTCAGTCCATGCTGATGGAGGCCATGTGATTCTGTATCAGAAGACTACATCCTGTCGAACCTGTCATCGCATCGCTCGCACGATGGAGCGATGGGACAGTGTTGCTGGCCAGTACTTTCCTGCCCTCTCCAAATTTGCTGAGCATCAGATTAATCACGTGCCAGACTTTTGCCAAAGCCCTTCACTTAGTGATCGCTACTCTTGTGCAAAGTACTGTGGGGCATATTATCAAGCCAGGCATTAAAATTATCGCTGCTTTAGCGGCAGAAAACTGCTGCTAAAACGGCGATAATGGGCTTGATAATATGCTCTATAGAATTCCAATTGAAGCCCATGTTAGATGTGAAGGACATCTAACCTGGGCTTCAATTGGAATTCCATAGAGCATATTATCAAGCCCATTATCGCCATTTTAGCGGCAGTTTTCTGCCGTTAAAGCGGCGATAATTTTATCACCTGATTTGATAATATGCCCCTGTGTGACTCATGTTTAAGTCGGAGTGCGCAAGTAACAACAAACTGCCAATGCTGATCAGTTACTGTGGAATGAATGGTCACTGGGCAGGAGGGCCGCTTCAGTGTGGAGAGAGTGGCGGAAAAGTGCATGTGTATGGAAGGGGAGCTCGCCAAGAAGCTGAGAATGGAGCAACGCAGGCATAGGAGGGAATCACCTCTCACCAGGAATATGGGAGCATGGGCAAGAGCTGGTAGAGCAGAAAAACAGATTTCTCAATCAATCAATCAGGGTTTTTGAAGCGTGCTACTCACCTGTGAGGGTCTCAGGGTGCTGGAGGGGGGGTTATGAGCAGCTTTCTCAGACATTCGGAGAGCCAGGTCTTGAGGTTCTTTCTGAATTGGTGCAGTGTCGGGCTTCGTCTGATGCAGAGGGGGAGTTTGTTCCAGGTCTTGGCCGCGAGGTAGGAGAAGGATCTGCCACCCACTCTGGCCCTGTGGATGAGGGGACCGTGACTAGGGCTAGGTAGGCAGAGCGGTGGTATCTCTTGGGGGCATGGAAGGAGATTCGTTTGTTGAGGTATTGGGGTCCGGTGTTATGAGGGCTTTGTAGGCGTGTGTGAACAGTTTGAAGATTATCCTTTTTTTCGACGGGGAGCCAGTGGAGGTCGCAGAGGTGTTTGGTGATGTGGTCATGTCGCGGCATAATGAGGATAAGCCTGGCTGCGGCGTTCTGGATGGTCTGGAGTTTGCGGAGGAGTTGTTTGTTGATTCCGGCATAGAGGGCGTTTCCGTAGTCCAGTCTGCTGGTGATGAGTGGGTGGGTGATGGTCTTCCTGGCTTCAGAGGGGGCCCATTTGAAGGTCTTGCGAAGTATGCAGAGGGTGTTGAAGCATGTAGAGGACACAGCGTTGATCTGGCAGTTCATGGTGAACGAAGAGTCGAGTATGATGCCGAAGTTGCGATTGTGGTCCATTGGGGTGGGTGGGTTTCTGAGGGTGGGGGGCCACCAGGTGTTGTCCCATGCAGTGGGGGAGGAGCCGAGGATGAGGACTTTTGTTTTCTCCAAGTTGAGCTTCAGGCAGCTGAAGCTCATCCCGGTTGTGGCGTCTTTCATCCCTTCTTGGAAACTGTGCCTGGTGATGTTGGGTTCTTTGGTGAGGGAGAGGATGATTTGGGTGTCGTCGGCATATGAGACTATGTTGAGTCCGTGTTTTCCGACGATGGTTGCTAGGTAAACCATGTAGATGTTGAAGAGCATGAGGGAGGATCGTTGGGGTACTCCACATCTGATCTCTGTAGGTTCGGAGAGAAAGGACGGGAGTCTCATTCTTTGTGTTCTATCTGAGAGGAAATATCGAGTCCAGTCTAAGACTGTTCCCTGGATACCGGTGTCGTGGAGTCTGCCTGCTAGTGTACGTTGGGAGACAGTGTTGAAGGCTGCTGAAACGTCCAGGAGGATGAGGGCTGCTGTCTGGCCTTGGTCGAGGAGGGTGCGGATGTTGTCGGTGGCAGCTATGAGGGCGGTCTTGGTGCTGTGGTTGCTGCGGAATCCAGATTTAGAGGTGTCTAGGATATTGTCGGTTTCTATGAAGTGAACTAGCTGGGTGTTGATGACTTTCTCGATGACTTTGGCGGCGAAAGGGAGTAGTGAGATGGGCCTGAAGTTCTTGAGATCTGTTGGGTCTGTGGAGGGCTTCTTGAGGTGGGGTTTGACTTTGGCACGTTTCCAGTCGTTGGGGAATGTGGCTGTCTCCAGGGAGCAGTTGAGAGTACAGCGTAGTTTGGGTGAAATGGTGCTGGTGGCCCTGTGGAAGATGTGCGGCGGGCAAGGGTCAGTAGGTGCTCCGGAGTGGATCCTTTTCGTAGTCTTTGTGGTGTCTTCTGTGGTGTGAGGGGTCTAGGTGAGGAGGGTCTGCTGGATGGCGTCGCTGAGGGGGGGTTGTTGGGGTTGTGCTGTGGTCTTGGTCGTCGAAGTTGTCATAGAGCATCTTGATATTGCGGTGGAAGAAGGAGCTGAGTTTGTTGCAGAGGGCTTTGGGGAGTTAAGTCGGTAGTTTAGCAGTTGGGTCCGGTGAATTCTTGTATGATGGCAAAGAGTTCCCTTGAGTTGTGGGATTTGGAGAAGATTCTGTCTTGGATTAAGTTTTTCTTTGTTGATTTGATGAGTTTGTTGGTGTGCCGTGGTGGCAGCCTTGTAGGCGGAGCGTACTTCCGGGGATTTGCTATTTCTTCACGTTTTCTCCAGTCGTCAGCAAGAGCGCTTGGATTCTTGGCAAGACCACTTGGATTCTCAGAGGTCTGTGGTGAACCAGGTGTTGTGTTGTCTGGTGGAGTTCTGGAGGGGGCAAGAGTGTTGGTGCTGTTGGCGATCCAATGGTGGAGGATGCTTGCTGCTGTGTTGGTGTCTGTTGTAGTAGGGGGATGAGTGCAGCTGAGGGCGGAGTTGAGGTGTTCTTCAGAGACTTTGTTCCAGTTTCTGCATTAGAGGTGTGGCATGTGCTTGTGTGCGGTGGGATTCGAGTACGAGAAATGGTTGCAGTGGTGCTCTGTCCAGAGCGGTTCCGGGGTGTGGCTGAAGACAATGTTGTTTCCTCCGGGTAAGATGGGGTCGAAAGTGTGTCCTATCGTGTGTGTGGGGCTAGAGATAAGTTGCTTCAGTCCAATGTTGTTGAGGTTCTCATGGAGGGCGGTGGTGTTGTGATCGCTGAGGTTGTCTAGGTGGAAGTTCAGGTCTCCTACCTATATGTAGTTCTTGGAGGCGAGGGGGTGGGGAACGATGTAGTCTGCGATGCCATTGGTGAAAGGGGAGAGGGGTCCCGGTGCTTGTGTGCAGCGGTGTCCGGTGGGTTGAGGGTGGCAGTTTGGGTCTGGAGATGGGTGAAGGTGCTAGGGTCGGGGGCCAGGGTCCCTGGCACTGGTCGCAGTCGGGTTGCGGACGGGCGCTGATGGGCTTAGCGGCAGGGCTGCACAGTGGCCGCCATGAAGGAGGGGTTGTAGGGAGGGTGAGCAGCTGAGAGGTGGGTGCGGTAACACGCTGGGGGAAGGGGTCACTTAGGCAGCAGTGGCAGAAAAAAACAGAGAGAGAAGCAAATGAGAGAAAAAAGCTAAGAATTAAAAAAGACAGAGAGAAAAAGGCAGTAGAGAAGGGCAAAAAAGAAAGTCACAACAGAAAAAGACAGAAAAGGCTGACACCCACAGAGAGGACTAGCAGAAGAGCAGGTTCTTCCACTAGACCACCAGGGATGAGGTGCAGGCAGGAGCTTGCGGGTGGAGGAGGGCCTCGAACACCTACCTGGGATACCAGAAGGCGCTAAGGGCAGTGCCTTAACGGCAGAGCTACACATGGGGAGAGCAGTTACATTGACCAGGAGGTCAGAGGTCTTGCTCTCCTTGGCGCGCAGTGGCTTCCTTTAAGTAGGGGTCGGGCGAGGGTGAGCATCTGGGAGGCAGGAGCAGGAACACGCTGGGGGGATGGGGCAGGGGCAGCAGCAGCGGGAAAAAAAACGGAAAGAGAGGCAAAAGAGAGAAAAAGGCTAAGAATTAAAAAGACAGAGAGAAAAAGGCTGAAGAGAAAGGCAAAAAAGAACGGCACAACAGAAAAAGATAGAAAAGGCTGACACCCACAGAGCGGACTAGCAGAAGAGCAGGCTCTTCCACTAGACCACCAGGCTTGAGGTGCAGGCAGGAGCCTGCGGGTGGAGGAGGACCTCGAACACCTACCTGGGAGACCAGAAGGCGCTAAGGGCAGTACCATAACAGCAGAGCTGCGCGAGGGGAGAGCAGTTACTCTGACCAGGAGGTTTCTAAGACACTGAGGGATGTTTGTGGGAGAGAACAGGTGCAACAACACCCAGGACAGCAGAGGATGTACAAAATGTCACAATCACCCAAATGCTGGGAAACGTATTGTATTAAATCTGAACTTTCTCACTTGGTCCTTCTCAAGTTGAGTTTCAGGGCAGACTCATTGTCCCCAATAACCAGCATGAGTTCCTGTAAGTGTGTTGGAAGGAGAACTGGAAGTGGGGTAGGATGCATTGGAGTTCAGTTGGAGAGGAGAGCTCGCTCGCTTATAGCTGTGCTTAGTCATCTTGAATTTAAAGGAAAGTGCACCATGGGGGATTTGGTGCCTTTAAGCCAGGAACTGCATCACTTGTAATACGAAGAAGTCAATAGGTACAATTTAGGGTTTTCTATCAACGGTATGATAGTACTACTTCCCCGAATCCTTGCAGACTCTACAGATCTTCCTTTTTTAAGAAGGACCCCCACCCCCTCACAAAATAAGAATACCCACAACTGCCTGCCAGGGGGACAGTAGATGAGTTTTACTCTTCATGTAATGAATCCTCTCAGCCAATAACAAGTAGAGAGGGCAAAAAATATATAATACAGAGAGATTGTCACATCAACTCTGATGATTATTCATATTTAAATTGCGATGGCATCCTTCTTTCTACAATATACAGGACTTTATTATTATTGATCCATTAATTGACAACCACACTTCCATACTTCAATCATATTGACAATCACACTATGCACACCCAAACAGAAAACATAGAGTGTAATTATTCATTAGTTAATGTACAATGGATAACATTTCTAGCAAAATATGGAAATACTTAATACTATATACAACAATCAAATTGCGATGTTGCTTGTAAATGCTAATCTTCAATCTTCAGATCACACTGTGGCTTAATAATGATACTCTTCAATCATCAATCATCTATGCACATTCCGACACAGAAGCACCTTCTTCAGCAGAGCCACAATTAAATCAGTGAGCATTGCAGGTGTTGGTGGAACAACAATAGAATCCTTTACCATTGCTGTGCCGGATGCTTTTTTTGCCAGCATGTTTATCAGTGGACCCCTACCCAGAATATATCTATGAGCGTGTTGTAAAGTGGAATAGAAGAATCCAGACACAGCAAAGGTTAGTTTTCTGTGGAAGTTTATTCCTTTTCAAGAACCACGACGGCGAGCTCCCATCCAGTCTAAATTGGCAGCTAACAACTGACTGACCAGAAGTTCTGAAACCAGATGGGCTCTCGCAGTCAAAAATCACAATACAGTGTGGAACATGGAGTACACTTCACACATAATCACTACACGAACATAGATGCAAGAATGCCAATAAACCATGCATGAGCAGTAAAAAGTAACCCTGGGCGTCGTGCTCCGCTTCGCCCACGGAGTGCACGTAGCACTGCCTGCTTCGCCATTTATGAAGTAGGCGAAGCAGGCAGCGCTACGCACACACCGTAGCGAAGCAGAGCTGCCCGCCACCCGCCTCCCGCCCGCCCTAATTTAAAAATAATTAAAATAAGGTTAAAGTACATATAATCATCTCCAGGCAGCCGCTGGCAGTGGGTAGGTGCAGACTGAGCCGGCCCCCGACGCAACCCAAATAGGGCGCTGGCAGCCTCGGCGGATCCTATGCAGCCCCGTACAGAAACACGAGGGTTACACTAGTTTGGTACGTTCTTCTTGTCCTTGCTGACCAGGTCACTGTACCCCGCAGCCCCGTACCACTTTTAACCTTTTCTTAGACGTGAGTTACCCTTCCAATCTCTGGCACTCCCGTCTTCACCGTGCACTACCTTTCACCTCTCTACGGTCCTGATGAAGCGCCACTGACCCGTCCGGGCATCCTAGGCGTGAAACATGTCGACCTTTTATTAAAGTCACACCAGCACCTCACGCTGATTAGTGACCCCGTGACCTTCTGGTCTTTTTAGTCTGCCAGTGGCTCCATATTATTAAAAATCCACTTTTTTGGACACCCCTAGGCATTTTTAATCCACACACCTTGCACGCACCTAACCACTTACCTCTCGGATCCACCTCACTGCTTTTTTGCCCACATACCCGCATTCACCTTACGGCTTCTCTCTTTAAAAGACCTCCGATAGAGAGACCCTTCGGGGGACCGTCGGGCATTGCAGCGCCGGCCCGACGAGGAGCAACAACTAGCCCAATGATGAAGCAAGACATCCCTCGGGGTGTGTGAGGGCTTACGAGAGGCTTCATAGAGTCCTCCCCTTCAGGAGTGGATCCTTGAGACTGGGGAAATTCTCTCTGCCTCTTTTCATCCCCCCTCTATTCCCCTCTCCTTCCCCCCCCCCTTTCTTTCCCCCTCCTCTTTTTACACTCTTCCCTCCATTCCCACCTTTGTTGAGCAGGTGAACGGCATTTTTGTTTCGCCGCCAACAGGGAACAATGTCCTTATTGATTTAACTATAAAGTACATATAAACCTCTTACCTTCAGTGCGGCGTCCCGGGGCTCCCTCTTCTTGCTGACTGTTAGAAATGGGATTTCTGGTTGGCTAGGGCTTGCGCCAAAGCCAGGCAGAAACCACCACTCTAGTCAGGGCAAGGAAGTTACACGCCAAAGATAACCCCTGCTCACCCCCTTGGTAGCTTGGCACGAGCAGTCAGGCTTATCTCTGAGGCGATGTGTAAAGCATTTGCGCGCGCACCCAGCAACAACACCCAAGGCCCACCACCAAAGAAACTCCACACAAGGTATTATATAAAAATAGCCTTTGTATTACCAAAACACATTAGATAAAAACACACACTTTACAATGTGCCAACAGGCACGGGCAGAATTTACAAGGGATTATATGTACAGGAGACAGGGCCACATGGACCACTGTCAGGAATTAGCACTTTGTAGAAATTAGCACATAGGATATAAAATACTGTAGTACAAAATAGCAAATGTAGCACACAACCAGTAACTACTGGTATCAGGTAAGTACCACCTACGCAACCCTAACCACCCTAGGAAAACATCACGCAGGGAAACATGAACACACTAGCATAACCACTACTAGTAAAACAATCTCCAATGCATAAACACAGTTTAGGAAGACAAATATCATGAAGACATTGCGCAGGCGCAAAAGTACATGTATGAAAATCACCAGGTACCCTAGGGGAGTGCACAACACAGCAGAACTGTCCCCAGGCCAACTGACCTCTCAGGGGTGCAGAAATGACCAATATCCAAGAATGTCAGGGCGCGACTGCGCAGGCTGCGCAAGCCAGGCGCACAATGTACAACCTAAACGTTGCAGCTGCCCACTAAGTGCTGGGCAGCTGGAGAAATGAGCGTGGGCACCACTGGGAAAAATAGGGCAGTTGTTGGAGCCTCCCTGGGCTCTAAACAAACAAATATGGCCCCCAATAACGTGGAGCGCACCAGCGCTCGAAGAAAACAATGCGGGGTGTTGGAGCCCCACGAGCGCTCTAAAATAATATGCCCCCATGATGGAGCCACGGGGCTCTGAACACAAGAATGCCGCGTTGGAGCCTTCACGGCTCGTGAACAAATGTGCCCCGGTAGAGCCTATCAGGGCTCTTTAACAATTATGCCTCGTTGGAGCGCACTAGCGCTCGGAATCAAACAATGCCCCAGGGGTTGGAGTGCACGAGCGCTCTAAAACAAATATGCCCCCAACGTCGTAGAGCCAAGAGCGGCTCTGAAACAAACAATGCGCCCGTCGTTGGAGCCTCGTGGGCTCTGGAAGTAACCCTGTACAACGGGGGAGCCACACAAGGGCTCTCAACAACCCGGCTCCTCTTGGGTGGGGGCGGCCCACTGCCAGACGGGGCCGCCCTGACTCCGTGCCTCCACTACCACAGAGTTCAAGCCCCACTCACCTGGGCTCTTCCGCGGGACTTCTCCAGTAGCGGTGGGGCTCTCTCCCTTGCCGGCGGCGTTTCTCTCCCAGCGCGGGGCTTCCCTCGATCCGGAAGTCCCGCCCACGGAGTCCCTGCCTTCCGGGTCGCGCTGGGCAGCGGCCCGGAGGGGAATCCTATGCGCGGCTCAGGCCGCGGCGGTGACTCCTTCACGGCTCAGGTGCGGGGTGGGCTCCCGCAATGAAAAGCAGGGCAATAAGCGGGGTGGCACCCGCGATGACACCAGTAAGCGGGGTGGGCACCCGCGATCGAGCACAATACGGGGAAGGCTCCCGTGATTTGATTAAAGGCAACATCCAGCAGAGTGGGCACCCGCGAGGGTCGCAAAGCGGGGGAATCCCTACGTCGGGGTTCCCCTGTAAAGGATCGCAGCTCAGCGCTGCTGGCCACAATTAGAGCGCTCCCAGCGCTATAAGTAAAAAGCGCTTCCAGGCCCTTAGGGGAGAAAGCAAGTCCAGCAAAAGTCTACAAAGCAGGGGGGCAAAACTGGGCCCAGGGGCCAGCTCACAGGGCCCTCCAGCAGGGAGGCAGTCCCCAGTGGCGGTCTCTCCTGGCGCCCAGCAGCAGCAGGCCCCCCTCAAAGTAGGATCAGCAAAGAACAAATTGTAAGGGGACACAGCCCCTTTTTATACAGTGAAACCCTTTGTCTTCAAGGTGCAGGGAAGGGGCAAACCAGTTACAACTGGTTCCTGAGCACTTTGTTTTGCTCAGCCCCTCTCCCTATTCAGGGAACAGGCCAGGGTCATCAGTCGCACCACAGGGGGCGGAGCCAGCATTGTGTGGGGAAAACCCAGCCCTATTCAGGACCCAGGTGTACTCCTCCCACCCATCCAGCTGCTGATCTCCCCATTCACTACTGGGTGACTCATCCTGACTCTGGGGGTTCCCTAGCCCATCACCTGACCTCAACCAGCCAATCGCCAGACAAGGTACACATACACACTGCACACAGAAGTGCCCACTTCTAGAAGTGGCACTTCCCCACTAGGTACATGCACGCCACACACATCATCGCGCAGCATTCAATCACACGAGTCCGCACATACCAAACTCGAGCATGCACACCCCACGCATCAGGAACTACCAGGGACGCATACATTCCCCATGCATTCCTATGGGAGGGCAGGCCTATCTCACCACATGCACTCAGAGTGCGCACGCACTTTACCCTGGGACACAGGGAAAGTGCGCAGGAACCAAAAACCACTATCACCAAGTCACCAATAAAAGCAAAAAAATTCAGGGGTGAACCTGCCAGAAGGGCCAAGTCCAACACTGACGGTAACTTCTTCATGCAAATACGCATGCGCGGACGTCCGCGCATGCGCATTCCTCGCGAGAAATGCGCATGCGCATGCGCAGGCGTCCGCGCATGCGCAGTTGCGTGAAGAAGTTACCATCAGCAAGAAGAGGGAGCCCCGGGACGCCGCACTTAAGGTAAGAGGTTTATATTTACTTTGAGACTTATTTTAATTATTTTTAAATTAGGGCGGGCTGGATGCGGGCAGCGCGTAGTGGGGCTACGCGGAGCACGCGAGTGTGCGTAGATTTTGCCACACTACGCGCTGCTCCACGTAGCCCCACTACGCCCACCCTTGGTAAAAAGAGAATGCCACAATACCACACCACTCTCCTCCCTTACACAGAACAATTTGCGTGAGTATATAGTCAGAAAACTTAGAGGGTAATTTGATAGAACGTTGGCTGCCAGAAACCAAGGGACACATTATCAAGAAACGGCGTTAAAATTATCGCCGCTTTAGCGGCAGTTCGGCGATAATGGGCTTCATAATATGCCCTTGAGAATTCCCATAGAAGTCCATGTTCTGGTGTCAACATGGGCTTCTATTGGAATTCTCTGCAGCATATTATCAAGCCCATTACCGCCGCTTTAGCGGTAGTTTTCTGCCGCTAAAGCGGCGATAATTTTAACGCCGTGCTTGATAATATGCCCCCAAATCCTTTTGACCCACCTAATTTTGCACAGCAGGAAGTTCTTTGCAAACATCATTGTCTTGAGAAACGACCACAGCCATGCTTCCACCATCACTACCAATAATATTGGGTGTTTGGATTGTTTACTCAGACACAGTCTCAAGATCATAGCTTGGGGTAGAGTCTTCAACTCCTTCCCTGCCAGCATAGACACGCCTAAAAATATCAAGTTGCTATTTATTTAAGAAAACCACATTGTCCTTATTCCACAATCCTTTCTCTTCAAGTAAAACAGAAGGTTTGCTGACTCTTCCAATACATACAGGAAGGGAACATTTGGACTTTCCTTTGCTGACTCTAAACAGTTTTTTAATAAGCACCTAATCATTGATAGCAAAATGAGTGTCTCTGACCCTGTGCTTACTATCATGCAATAATTTCTGCAATAACTGATTGGCTGCCACCTTGTTCTTTACGAGTTGAAAATCCCCTTACTTATTTCTACTCCCAGCCAAGTCTAATCCAGTTGAAATATTTAAGAACCAATTAAGCATAAGTTTAGATCTGGCTTTCCTCCCTCTGAGTGTTTTGAATGGGTTTACCCCAGTTGTAGAGTGAGGAGAAGTCAGGTATGCCCAAACAGTCTCCTGCAGAAAACCCGCAACATTGATGTTGGCGGCCAGAGCAGTTTGGATGCCTTCTTCGAAGAGCCGATTAGACCTCTCAACAAGTCTATTGGAAGTTGGACTTGTAAAGGGCACATTGCAAATGCTTCACATCAAATTTCTTCAAAAAGGTTTTTATTTGCTTCGAGACAAAATGCATTCCATTGTCGGTAACAATAGAACAAGGAGAACCCTCGAACTTAAAAAAGCTTTTGAGAAAGCAAATCACAGAAGAAGAGCTGGCCATCTCAACAAATGAATAGTATATCCACTTCGAAAAGTAGTCGATGGCTACTAACAAATACCTTTTGTCAGCCGGAAGCAGATTAAAAGGCCCAGAAAAATCTAAGGCAATCTTTTCCCATGCCTTTTCTGTAAAAGGAACTGGGTGTAAAGGTTTCTTGGACATCTGCCAATGTTTGTCAGAGACAACACTGAGGACAGGCTTCAATCATATTAGCAACTTGTTTACCCATACTTGGCCACCAGTAGCCTAGCCTTAATTTCTTGGTGGTGGCTGAAATCCCCAAGTGTCTCTCGTGTGCTATGCTAATGATTTGGGGGTACAAAAAGTCCATTCCTGCTGCAAATGCCTTCCTCAAATGATAATTCTTCAGCCACTTGATTGAAACACCTCATCTCTCTAGTGAGTGTTTTCTCAGATGGCCACTTTTTTGTATAACTTTCAACTCTCTTCAAGATCACATCCTCACTCATAGCTTCATAACACTCTTTTTGGGAGATGGACCTATGGCAAGCAAGTACAGCATTGAGTCCCACCACTCTTTGTAAAAACTCCCCAGGTAATCACTACTACATGCAACAGGAAGACATGATAAACAATCTACACTAATGTTTTTCCCCCTTGAATGTATTTGACAATCAAGTCATATTCTTGCAATTTGGATTAATAATCGAACCAAACATGCAGATGCTCTCCCAAAGCCTTCCCAGCTAAAAGAAATACTAGAGGTTTGTGGTCAGTAAAAATCTCACACAAGTTGCCCCAGATATAAGTTTTAAAGTTCTGCAGTGCCCATACTAAGGTCATCGCCTCCCTTTCAATGGTGCTGTAGTTGCTTTCAGCAATTGACAATGCTCTATAGGCAAATGCAATGTTGATTTCTTCCCCATCCCCCCATTGACCAAAGACAGCTCCTAGTCCTTTGAGACTGGCGTCAACAGTAATGAAAGACTTGCCCATAGAGACAAAGGATCTCAGAGTAGGAGCATTTACCACCAGAAGTTTAAATTCTTCAAGAACAGCATTGATCATTTCATTCCATTCAAATATTGTACCTTTCTTAAGCAGTGATCTTAATGGTTGAACTGTAAGGGCATACCCAGGCACAAACCTGGCATAATATTTGCAGAGCTGCAGGAAAGAACGCAACTCATCCTTATCCGTTGAAGCTGGGGCACCCTTAATAGCCTCTACATTGAAAAACTTAGGCTTGACCCATTATCAGATATGAGGTGGCCCAAGTATTCAACCTCCTGTACCAGGGCTTTTCACTGGCTGTGTTTCACAGTCATACCTCTAGCTTGAAAAGTGCCTAGCACTTTATGCAAATCCAAAACATGTTCCTCCTTGGTATCAGGGTAAATGAGTATGTCATCTTGAAACGCTTGCACATGCGGAATATCCCCAAACAAACCATCCATCAACTTTTGAAAGACACTCAATGCCAATGCAAGTCCGAAAGGCAGTGTCAAGAATTTGAAAGAGCCAAACGGAGTCGCCAAGGCGGTGGGCGACTGAGATTCCTCTGAACACTGTATTTGGTTATATGCTGAGTGCAATTCAATGATTGAAAAAAACATAGAGGAACCAATATTAGCCAGCACTGCATGAATATGTGGTAGAGAGTGACAATCAGCCACAATATTCTTGTTGAGCGATCTCAAGTCAATACATAGCCTGAGATGCTCAGTGCCTTTCTTGGTCAAAACAATGGGAGAAACCCATTCAGACGCATCAATGGGCACAATAGTCTTCTGCTCCCCACGTTTAGCTAGAAACACCTTAGGATCCTCTCTAATGCTCAGGGGCATGGACCTAACCTTGTGTACCACAGTCCGAGCACTCTTCTTAAGTCTAATGCTGTGCTCAAACCCCGATACAGTACCAACCACATCCTTAAACACAATGAGATATGACTCAAACATTTTGGCTACCATGTCAGTCTTAAGCACCATTGACAACTAATCTAACCGTGACTCTCCCAAAACAATGGGAGGATCCTGACTAGGACATAAGATGATGCCAAGCTTTGCTAGGTACTTCCAACCAACAATATCTCTCCCTCTCTACTTGGTAGACCTTTGTGGTGATGGACCTTCCCAAACACACAATTGAGGACCAAATTTATTTGCCTTCAAGATAAGGGTTCCAAGGAATGCCTTCTCCACCAGGTGCAGGGACCGGAGGGAGATCGTCAAAAACCCTCTGACCAGCCACACCCAAATGATTGAACAATAAGGCCATCTTCCTAGGAGGAGCGCATTTGTCTGCATCTGTGGCAGTCAAATAGTTTTTAAAGTTCCTGAGCCACTCCTCCCATTTAATTACTGGTTTACCAGCCTTTCGAAGAAAAGGTGGAGGTTGAATTATTCATTAGGCAGTGGCCATGTTTAATAACGCGATAACCCAATCCATCCGGTAAGGCAAAAAATAAAACAAAAATATGGAGAAACAGACCAGCAGTACATCAAGGCGAACACAGTAAAATTAAGTTGATCAACCAAGCATTCAATAAATCCTAAAAACAAATAAAGAAGTAGTAAATAGTATTAGACAATGCTTGAAACAAACTTGCTCCCTCAAAATATGGAGCGCGTCAGGAAATAGCTTCTCTCATCACATAGGTAGCTAGCACAACCAAAGTTCAAATTTTCGCCTTCAAAAATGGCCACATGCTGACCTGGCAACCTGATGTCACTAGAAGGTCAGAGTGCTAGCCTAATGGAATGCAATCACAGCTGGGACGAGAGCTGCACAGGAAGACATCCCACAGTGTGAATTCCCTACAGCAGGTTGCACATGTGCCTCACGAAGCACTTGCACACAGCTCGCAGTGTGCATGCAATCACCACAATGGTTCTGTTGTGAAAACGAGGACCTCCAGGGTCTCCAGAAGAACAGCGAAGTGGCGGAGAAAACAGCAGACACCAAAGGCCCCTTGTTATGCTTCATATAGGTACCCTAATATAGGCCCGGGTAACATCATACCCCTTCACCTATATTACCTCCCCTACACTACACTGTAACAAGCCTTTTAGGACTGAACCTTTACCTAGTTCTAGTCCTGGGCGCAGAAGGAGGGTTTCTCCTAAACAATAGAGTCCTATAACTCAATCAATAGATTCACACAGTATGAATTAATATTCATAAGGGTTCTTGGAAACCAGGCTGGGGCTACACCACCTTCCTCCCCATATCTACGTACACAGTTGATCCCATACATCATCCTCAGATCCAACAATGGCTAATACAAGAAACAAGGGAAAAAGGAACGCCAGATACTTTCTGAATAAATACAGCACCTCTTGCTAGTATTAGCTAGAGGAAACCGAGAATTCCAGGCCGACACACTGACCAGAGACGCTGAGGCTCCTGCATGCAGACGCTCCAGCTGACAGTGATCTGAACATCCCTCGCGGGGTGTCCAACTCGAAACCAAGAAGGTCTCCTACATTCTCACAATTCAGGTAATGGGGTTCAACTAAAACCTAGAGGGATTCTTGGCTTCAACCTACTCATATGCTAGGTATACTTAGGTACATCTAGATAGGCATCATAAGAGTACGCGCACTTTTATCCTGCATTTTATATTCATGTATTTATTCATGCTTATTGCAAGATGGTAGAACTGAACTGTTCTTTTATATTCATAGTACTGCTAATCATATATCTCTGCTACTGTCTAATGGTTGTTGCAGCTCAAATATTCTACACAAGAATACCAACTGTTCAATAAATCCTTATTGAAACGCCCAGACTATTTATTCTGTGTATCTCTAAGAGAAACTAAGTGAGCACGAGTGACTGAGCGAAAAGTAGTACATTATTTCTATGATCCTGAGGGATCAGGGTTGTCATGTTCTAAGGTTGCCAGAAATTATTCTCTCCCTGATAAAAGGAGACACTAGTGGCACTGTAAGCTAGCTAATGCAAACAGGCTAACATTTCTCGGTGGGGGTGCTCAGAATCAGTCTGCCAATAAACCCATAGTTTATGTTATCCGAACGCACAGGTCCTGTATGGGTAATATAAGAACTACACAACACCCTACTTCGGTCTTCTTTCTGCCTCCAATGCCCCAATGCACTTGTCCTCTTGAACGCAGGTCCCATCCTGTAACAGATAGCCGCAGCAAAGGGAAGCAGCAGTCATGGGTAAGGGTTTCCATCCCACTCTTGGTACCATAATATGTTGTATGGTGGAATAGAAGAATCCGGACACAGCAAATGTTAGGTTTCTTTGGAAGTTTATTCCTTTTCAAGACCCACGACGGCGAGCTCCCATCCAGTCCAGATCGGCAGTCAACTGACTGACCAGAAGTTCTGGAACTGGATGGGCACTCGCAGCCAAGAATCACAATACAGTGTGGACCATGGAATATACTTTAAACATAATCACTGCATGAGCATAGATGCGAGAATGCCATAAAACCATGCACGAGCAGTAAAAAGAGAATGCCAAAATACCACAGAGAGGTATCTGGGAATTTTCACTGACACTTGTATTCTAAAGACGGCATTCTGCTAAAATTATGCACACCCATGAGGTTCCTCATTTTGTTGCTCGGGTATAACTAGAACTAGCATCTTAATTGTTAACCATACATTCGTTTCAAAGTAATTCGAGATTTTTCCATTTCATCCCTCTTCAGATGTTCGGGTCATCGATTCCAGTGGCTTTAAAGGATTGTATTGATGATTGAAGAGTATCATTATTAAGCCATATTGTGAGCTGAAGATTGAAGATTATCATTTACAAGCCACATTGCAGTTTGATTTTTGTGTATAGTATTCAGCAGTTCCAGATTTTTATACTAATGTTATCCATTGTACATCAATAAATGAATAATTACAATCTGTTTTGTCCATTTGAGTGTGCATAGAATGACTGTCGATATGATTGAAGTATGGAAGTGTGGATGCCAATTAATGGATCAATAATAATAAGGTCTTATATATTTTAGAAAATATTATGTCATCACAATTTAAATATGGAGAAACATCAGTGTTGATGTGACACCCTCTCTTAATTATCTTTTTTGTGCCCTCTCTAGTTGTTATTGGCTGATTTCATAGAATTTTTGTCCATATAAATTACAGGGAGCTGTCATAGGTCTCTATACACTCATTGATTTTCCCCTGCCTATTGAACTCGCATTAGTTGGAGGAGGCCCTCTTCTTTGACATTATGAATCCTCTCTGGCCAGGAATTTGTTTCAGATACCTGCGATGATCAGTTCTTTAGCTTGGTTCACAGATCTATTTAAACCTTTTGATGCAGGAAAATAGTCTACTGGAAAGGGTATTTTTTTAAAAGGTTACATGTAAGGGCACTGTTAAGGTCCAAAGTCAAGAGGAAGGTGTAATTGCAGGAACCTTGAACCAAGTGGACACTGTTATGGGTATATACACCCTTCAATAATCCAAGCAACTTCGAAAAGTAATACGAAAAAGTTTTATTTGTAAATAAACTGAACAGTGGAGCCCATCTGTCCACATCGTTACAGCTCTGCGATCCTGCTAACAACTGTCTAACCAGCAACCTTTATTACAGGCAGGAGCACAGAACAGGAACAACACTTAAGAAGATGCACTTCCACAAAAGAATACAAAGAATTACATGTCAACTTAAAAGACATGACTGACATCTCCCCCCTTTATAACAAAAGAAAAATGAAATCCTAAACCAAAAAACAATAACTAGACACAAAAGTCTTGCAAATAACCAGTTTTTGTAGACATTCTACAGCTTCAGGTAGTAACACAATCACTACAGTTAGCTCCATCAGCACAATTTCTGTTACCCTCTTTGCTGGAATTAATAACATCAGTATCCAGCACGGAATCTTCTTTATCCAGTTCAGAAGTGTTGGTTATGAAGTCATCACTTGTAACAGTGGGCTGCAATTGTGAAAAAACAGTCACCTTTCAAAATACTACCTATTGGATGGAGGTAAATACTATTTTCCACGTTGTTGCTATTTATCTCTTATCACAGTGCTTTGAAGCTCATTTAATAGAATCAAATTCCTTTTGTCCCACCATCATCCATCTTCTAACCTGACAGATGAATGTGCTACTTTGGACATTTTAAAAGGGCCATTAAAGTGAAAGACCACTTCTGATTTCCTAGGTCTCATGTCTTTCAACATAACCCAGGAACCCACACAAACATTCTTTCACCCATTCTCCTCACAGTATCATGGCATGTCTTCATTTTTTCCGGAGCCTCCTTCACCCTGGTTTCTATTTTTTTCAAATCCACTACCTCTTTCAAGTTTCTTGATACTTTTTCCTTCAACCACTTAGGATACAAACCTATGCGAGATTGCCTTCCCCTTGAGTAGAAGTTTCTGACACAAAATCGTAACACATCCACTTAGAGAAACAATCAGTCAATACTATGAAATACTTTGACCTTTCAGGTCATGCTAAAATGGGTCCTGCAAAATCTAGAACTAGCTTGCACCAGGGTCCTAAAGGCAAGGGCATAGAAATCGAGGAAATATATTTTAACTTCCAATGTTTGTTAGACATAATACATTCCTGGCATGTGTTGATAAAATCATCGCAAAAACAAGGATATGATGGATGGAGCGCTGAAACTTTTCAGACACTCACCCCCCAGTCACAGATCTGTGTTGAATCCATCATCATTCTTTAGCTCACTTCGCCACCCCAGTTCAGACACAGCTATATGCAAATCAGTCTTGACCCTGTGCCTCATGGGAACAGTCCAGCCCGAACTGCCAAGCCATGTCTTCCCTGGACCAGAAACAAGCATCCTGGGACCGGTTTTGGGCTAACAGCCCTCATCAGCCAGTCTAGCTTGAATCCAGTAGCAAGTGAGCAAGGGACCCACATCTGGGCATACCCTGCCAACTTATGGTGAACAAAGCAAACACAAGGAGCTAATGGGTGGAGCGCTGACACTTTTCAGAACCTCACCTCCAGTCACAGATCTGGGTTGCATCCATCATCGTTCTTTAGCTCACTTCGCCACACCAGTTCAGACACAACTATATGCAAATCAGTCTTGGCCCTGTGCCTCATGGGAACAGTCCAGCCCAAACTGCTAAGCCATGTCTTCCCTGGACCGGAAACAAGCATCCTGGGACTGGTTTCGGTCTAACAGCCCTCATCAGCCAGGCTAGCTTGAATCCAGTAGCAAGTGAGCAAGAGACCCACGTCTGGGCATACCCTGCCAACTTATGGTGAACAAAGCAAACACAAGGAGATAATGGACGGAGCACTGAAGCTTTTCAGACTCTCACCCCCAGTCACAGATCTGGGTTGAATCCATCATCGTTCTTTAGCTCACTTCACCACCCCAGTTCAGACACAGCTATATGCATAAAAGTGAATTGTGTACACCACACATATCTTCTGAATTTTTCAATAGCCTATGCACAAGCAAGAGTTCCTCTTTCGATGGTGCTGTATTTTCTTTCCATTGCGGACAGGTGCCTAGATGCAAAGGCTACGGTAAACTCAGCATTGCCAATGCTTTGACATAAAACAGCACCCATGCCCAAAGCTCTTGTATCCACAGTAATAATGCATTTTGGACCAATAATGTAAGTTTTAAATGCAGGAACTTTGATTAAAATATCTTTGATATCAGAAATACTTTTGGCTCACCAGGACCCCAGCAACATTTCGCTTGTTTCCCTAACATTCTCTTTTTGGCAGAGATAAGGCTATCGTCCTGGAATGCTAGCACCCCAGGCACATCCTTGAATAACTTAAACATCTGTTTTTGAAATACACTTGCCACTGATGTAAAAATGAATATCAAACATTGATACTTATAAGCCCTGAATGGAGTGATGAAACAGGTATGGGATTATGACTTTGCCTTCAGCAACACTTAATAGTAAGCTGCTTTAAGGTCGATATTACTGAAGACCCTTGCCCCTTCCAAGGTAGACATAAGCTCATTAATTTTCAGCAGTGGGTGACAGTCCACTATGATGTTTTTGTTCAGCGAATGCAAGTCTGCACACAGACGGATCTGCCTGTGTTTTTTTGTTGCTATTGTAACCTCACTGCCCACTAAGCTGCATCAACCGGCTCAATGACCTTGTCTAGACAGAGCTGATCAAGGTGTTTTCTCAAGATGTCACACATAGATAAGGGAAGACCCTGCACCTTATCTTTTACTGGCACAGCATCCTATTTTAAAATTATATTGTGTCCAGATCCCTTGACTGCCAAGTTTATCAGAGAACACAGTGGATTTTTTTGCTAAAATCTGATCAATGCTCTCATTTTTGTTCTCAAGTAACATCACAGGAACAGTGGTGCCCAATCTCCCTTGATCAACCCAGCTGATGATGTCCCGGCCATTAACCACCGCATACATTTTTGTAAAGATCATCCTATCAGAAAAATGCAAAACATCTTCAAAAAAACTCATAGTTCCAATTTCATACTCCCTTTACGCTATAGCTCTTACATCAGGTTTTTTAAGCAGCCCTCTGCTCCAGTACAAATTAAAAGATTCCTCAGAGTGCATGGTTACTAGTGAACTTGAGTCCACCATTATTCTTAACTGAACTCCCCCAATTTTAACCTTGCAAAAGGGTCCTTGTTTTTTATAGCAATTAATCCCATGTCATGGTTTACACTTTGTGCTGTGTGAGAATAGTGCTGTTCAATTTCAGGAACACAATTAACTTTAACAGTATCCCCTCTTTTGCAAACCAGCATAAAGTGTCCTATTTTTTGCATTTGTTATATTTTTCCCTGCGCAGAACAACTTGAGCTATTCCTCCAATGACTGTATGATCCACATCTATAACATGCATTTGACTTAGTGACTCTACTATTCTCTTGCATTTTCTTTACAGCAATCACATTCATGCTATCTGGAATGCCAGGTAAGCTGCCAGATGCACCCGCAAACACTTTTACTGATTGCGCAGAACATTCAATGCCCTTTGCAATTTTTACAGTTCCTTCCAAGCTAGGATTGCTGCAACAAAGAAGATACTCCTGAACTTTTTTAGAATAGCAAATCAATACAATTTGATCTCTCAAATATTGATCCATTGCAATTTCGAAATTACAAATAAAGGCTAAAATCCTAAGGGCAGCAACGTATTGGTCAATATTTTCCTCTGAAGTTTGATTCCTTGAATAAAAATGAAACCTTTCTAAAACTGTGCTTGATTCTTCGGAGAATTACCATGCTACTATTTTCTTCACTTCTACGCACACATTCCAACCTACAGCATCCCCTGAATCCTCTCCAGGGAGTTGAAACTCTGGCCAGTTATTGAATATCTTTTGCCCTTCAGTGTGCAGACAATTGTAGAGAATAGCTAATTTTCCGGCAGACTGTAACCAACACCTTCGATGGCCACCAAGTAATTATTAGGTCTCGCCTGGCGTTAGCAGCGTGCATGCGTTGCACTCACCATGCGAGGGCTTCTTGGAATCAATACAGTTCCAGAAGCCGTGTCTCTGCTCCGCCTGCAATTTCCATTTGTGCGCGTCATTTTGCATCATGGGTTATGCAAAACACAGTGTCATGATTGCACCAGAGGCATTTTAATCCCTCCTGGTTGCCACCCTGTCCGCTTTTGGCCCCGCCCACCGGGATTGGATCGTTTACTTGCGGCGGGAGACATTGTCTCTTAATTAGCCGCTAAGCACTTTTTTGTGGCTATTATGGTGTTTAGCTTCAACAATGGCTGACGCGCCTTTCATTTCTCTGGTGCGGCTTGTTTAACTTGTCTTGGCATTAAAATACCGGCCAGTCCGCTGAAATACTGTTTGGGTGTCAACCATGCATTGCACTAGTTGCAGTCTCAGTGAAACCACTTTGCAAATTCCCATTCTCCCCTCTCTCCATCATTCTCATGCCGGTAAATCTTTCTGACGGGTCACGACTGGTTGCTGCAAGCATAGGATGGTTCTTAAAACCTCTTTTCAGGACTGCTTGCACGTCTGTACCCGCCTAGGAGCCGCCACTCGCGTGAACCCGGACACTTTCCTTGTGTGAACGAGTGCCGTGTTTACTTTCGCGTGCCCAGGCGCACCTCAGGAGATGGCGCTATGCTTCCTTGTGCCTTGAGGAAGCGCAGCATCCATACCTCCGGCCGGGTAAACAGGCCCAGCCCAGACACCGGTGGCGGAACTTGGACGGGCCCATCCAGGATGCGGAGATCCTGCAGTGGAGAGAGCTGGCTCCCCTGCATACACCTGCACTGCCGCAGAGCTCACCATGGCTATTGAGGCACTCCACGCCAGGGACGGCCGTGCTCCGCATTTCATCAAAAAACGCAAGTGCAAGCCTGTTATTTTTATTTTTTATGGAAATCTTCGAGAGAAGAGGGGTTGGCGTTCGTCTCGGGAGCTGCTGATCTTGGTGTCCCAGAGTTAGCTGAGGGAGAGTTAGCTGTAAGAGCTGCGCTGATGATGATCAGAGCTGCAAATATTGCATTCAATTTATTTTTCTTGGGTGCATATGATTAATCGGAATAACCACCGGATAACCTACTCTGCTAGCTAGCCAAATATAGTTGCTGTAGGCTGTATGATGTTTGGTGCATCTGGATACACGCTTTTTCTTATCTTGATGAATATCGTGTGCCTTGAAACCATTTAACAGATAAACCAGGAGCTCGCTACCAATCGCTGCCATTCTTGTCTCAGAGCCTTCCTTTGTTCACTGGTCAGAGCTCTCAAGCTTCCCAGGTCCAAGCGTGCGTACCTCGTCCTGTGAAAGTTTTTCCTTTGCATTCTGGGACTTGTAGTCATGTGTTTGGCCTTATAAAACCTGGCCTGCATATCCCAGAATGAAAAGTAAAGATGGACTGGATGAGCCAGTCATGCATGTACCTTGGAAATGTTGAGTTCTGACCACTGTGCATGCTTTTATCCCTACCACTTCCGGACCATGTATAATCTCAGGTACTGGACTCCGCTGCAGACCTTCCACCTTTTTCTTCACTTCCCCAAGACACTTTCTGGTCAGTGCCATCATTGCTGGATGCAGGGCTACACACTTAATTTTAACAAACATTAGCAAAGGCAGTAGGTCTGAGAGTCATATGATAACGCATGAAGTTTTAGCACATTAGAATGGGACCCACTGGAGGGAGCCAGCAGCAGACTGAAAATGCTATAGTTGCAAAGCAGTCCCTCATGCAGACCAATATACGCACTGGGGAAGAGGTGGAAGGATACACTCAAAGACCCACTGGAAATAGGTGAGAGATATATTCCATTGGGCTGAGCCAAGACATGATTGATTAAGTCTGAAGCCAATAGCTGAAAGAGGCTGGTTGAAGAAAGCCAATGGTATACTGTAGCAAAAAGCCTGTTTGACGGTTGCACTGTCAAAACACAGATATAAAAAAAGAGAGGAGCTTACCACACCTACAATAGACTTGTGTTGAAATATATAGCATTGTAGATTGGTAGCTGTGATTAATGGGGATGGCATAGCCAATAGGTCTCACCTTTGGGACCGTATAAGTGTTTAGCCATGAAACAGTTGATGTTGTTGCACCAAGGATATTGTGCTGCATAACTAAATACTTATAAGGTCCCAAAGGCGAGACCTATTGGCTATGCCAATGCTTGTTAAATCATGCACTCAGTGTTTCCACTGTAACTTGGGTTTGCCTGGATTGTCTAAAAAGTGTGAAGTTTGTTGAACATTTCCCCTCCCAACATGGCAATGGATTAAATGGCAAATTGATGTGAATTTAGCAAGGATAGTAGTTAAGTCAATAAAATGTAATGTCATAACGGTTAAAAGAACAGTATACTGCTAATGCCGAGGCGCCGCTCGTAAACAAGCGATACGGGTGTGTTTAAAGAGCCGTGATAACGGTGGCTGTGCAAATATTGTTTAAACCCTATGACTACCTGGCTGTTGCATGACATGCGAAATGGGTTAAATATACACAAGGAAGCCTATATGTTAGGAGCTTACAAAGGTTCATATAGATACATTTTTACCCTGTTTTTGAACTAGTTTTATACGCCTGACATTACTAACGGTAGCCACACCACTGCGTAGGGGAAGTAAGTATGAAATGGTTTGAAAAAGATACATGGATCAATGGTAGATTTTGTAGTTTGCAATTCTTAAGGATGCTGAGTTACAACACTTGTAACCCTGTTCTGTATGTACATATTCAGGTCTACACTTTGAGTGGGGACTGATGACGGCAGAGCCGAGCCTTTTAAAACGCTCCGGGTAAGGATTTACCAATGTTCACTTGGATTATATGGCTTCCTTACCTGAGTGCTGGATTGTTGGTGATGGACACTGGTGACACTTGAGCATACATTGTCACATGTGTAACAGTTTTTTGTTTGTCTTGCAGTGTTTTTAAATGGACCCTACTGCTGCTACGGGGCCACAAGAATAGCCAACAAGTTGACTGTATGGCTAGCATTCCAAAACATTTTTTTTGATTATTACAGTCAGTAGCACAGAACATGGAACAACATGTATAGGATGTACTTCCACAAATGACTACAAAGAATTGCATGTCAGCTCAAAAGACGCGAATGACATCATAACTAAGAATACCACAGACACAGGCGTGCTCCCTTGCCCTGACTACCTGAATGCCAGTACATCTGGTGTCCTGACTTTTTATTTTGGCCCTAACGTAAATTTAATCTAAGTGTGAGCATAGAGGAATAGGGCTGACCTTGAATATGAGAGGTCTTGGACCTGTCCTGTGACATGAAGGTGCACACCATGCATGCCCTCTTTCTTGACAGTCGACCGATGTCCCTGTCATGGATTTAGAACAGTGGGGCAGCATACTGTAGTTAAAAGTATCAGTAGTGTGATCAGACCTTTTTATCTGGGTCACTCGGGTTGAGGACTACTGGCTCACTGTGTGAAGTTCCACTTCAATGTGTGTGCCTGAACATTTACACTGACAGCCCAAGTGTGTGTTAAGCATGGTTATGTGTGTAGCCAGTGTAACACAAAGCATAGTGTGTGAATGAGTTAGAGTATGGAGACCAGTGAGATACATTTTGGATACACCTGGACGGGCCTTGCACAAGAGGGCGCTTGAGGACTGTGCACGCAGACAGTGGAAGAGTATTGTTTTCATCCCTGAAGCTGGAGGAAGGAATCTGAGACACTAAAGTGAAGGGAGTGGAGAGAGGGTTGCTTTAGATATTCTATGAAGCCTTTTGTTTAACAAGGAGCTCCCCAAACACTGCCGTTTGGTGGATGTTAGGAGTGAGGGTTAGACTGCAGACTCTACTGTGGTGAAGTCTCCAGGTGAGGCCTACCTTTTTGCCTTTCTTTGACTACTCATTCAATTGGACTGATGACAGCCAGGTGCAGAAAGCTTCCACCACTTTGTGCCTCTATTGTGGGTGTACCAGGATGGGGACTGCCCAAGTACTATTTGCTGAGTTCAACTTCACTCTACACAAAGGATGCATCCGGAGAACAGCTTTGAACAACATTTGAAAGAAGAATCCCCTCAAACCCATTCAACAGTTTGAGAGAGTGGATCCACAACACAGTGCCAGGAAGCTGCGTATAAAAGTGGAATCCAAAACATCCTGACTTGTTTCAGTTTCAAGTCGTGCTTGACCTAGGAATGGAGAGCTCCATGGAGCCCTTGGAGGAAGGCTGTGCAACAATTGCCAGTGCCTGACTGACAGCCTGTCTACCAGAGATGGGGACACATCACTTGGAAGTCTGGATTTCCTGCTGGGGGAGCCATGTACCTGCCCTGACATGCCTAGAAGCCTGCTTGCTGAGAAAGGAAAGGAGCCTGCCTTGCCCTACAAGAGAAATTGTACAGGAAATATCGACATCCAGCACCTCCCCAGTGGCTTCTTAAGAACAAAGCAAACACAAGGAGATGATGGACGGAGCACTGAAACGTTTCAGACACTCACCCCAGTCACAGATCTGGGTAAAGTCCATCTTAGGCAGACCCTCCAGGATTTCGCGATTTCGCGATTTCGCGGCTTCCCGCGAAATCGGCACTTTTGTAAAAATGCCGCGATTTTTACAAAAGTGCCAGCGAAATCGGCACTTTTGTAAAAATGCCGCAATTTTTACAAAAGCTCGAGCTCCGGAGTGGCGCTCGCATCTACAGCATCGGTACAGCAGAGCGCTCAAGACAACCACCAGCTACCTGGACGGAGATTACGGGTGAAAGGAAGGGGAAAGGTTGGGCTATGCCCCAGCAACGTCCTGTCAGTTCATCTGTGCTGGAGCTTCTGCGGGGATCAGCCGTTGGACTGGAGGTTTTCAGCCGCCGAGAGGGGTTACTGGGGATACTGGCATTGGTGAGGCTCTTCACCAGGTCAGAGAAATTCCCACTTTAGCGGAAGATGTACCGAAGCCTGAGGGAAGGGAGATAAAGCCCGGAAAGCAGCTGAGTGTGCCGCCTGTCATGCATAAGGTAAATGCCATAACTTGTTCACCTTTGCCTGACTAATATATGTGACAGCTAAAATGATACAGCCTGACCCCAAACTTCTGAGGCTACTGCAGATCTGGAGGGGGTTTGTTGGATAATTAAGTAATGGGTCCAAGTATGGTGGTGGAGTAAAGGTATAGATGCCCCCAAAATATAACTAAACCACAACGGAGGTCTAGAAAAGTTCGACAGTCACTGGCGCAAGCCTCGAGGATGGAGCATGAGACAATTGACTACAATCTTGAGACTAATGACTGTTACTTTTCGCTGTCCGATGAGACATGGTTAGCAGACGGGTCAGGCTCACTCACGGAATCTAGTGAAAGCAACAGTATGCCTGATATAAGTGGTGTTGATTCAGCCATCACAGCGCGCAAAGTGACTAGTAAACGAGGATGACAAAATGCAGCCAGGGGAAAAGATCTGAAGTGGGATTATTCACCAACAGAGCAGTTGATTGGCATCTCGACTATCACTCCCCAAGACGCCCATAATACAATACCTCCTACTCTGGATACAACCCTTCAATGTATCTTGTCGCACTGTGAGAAACTCGGCAAGACAGCCGAGGAATGCAAGCAGCCATGCGCTAAGTGCAAGGAGTAGTCGGAAAGGTGGCCAAGTCTTGTAAAGCCATTGGGGAACGCTCAGGCTAATCTCCACGCTGCTCTCATAACATGAGTGCAGCACGGGGATTAGATGGGAGTCTGTCCGAGGGGCTGATGGGACCAGGGATGGAGAATTGCATTTCCAAAGGATAACAGCCTTCAACTGTGAGCTGCTTCCTCTGTTCCATATTCCAGGTTGCCTATTCAAAGTGGAATACTCTGCTAAAAGAGTTTCCATTGATTTAAGGCTGAAAATGAATAATTATGAGTAAAATAAAGTGCCGCAAAAATGCCGCTAAATTTCCATATTTGTGCCGCTAAATTTCCATATTTGTGCCGCTAAATTTGCGAATCCATGCCGCTATATCCTGGGGGGTCTGCTTAGGGCCATATTAGCAAGGACGCCGTTAAAATTATCGCCGCTTTAGTGGCAGAAAACTGCCGCTAAAGCGGCTAAAGCGGCGATAATGGGCTTGATAATATGCCCTTGAGAATTCCAATAGAAGCCCATGTTGATACCAGAACATGGGCTTCTATTGGAATTCTCCAGGGCATATTATCAAGCCCATTATCGCCGCTTTAGCGGCAGTTTTTTGCTGCTACAGCAGCGATAATCTTAACGCCGTTTCTTGATAATATGCCCCCTAGTTCTTTAGCTCACTTTTCCACCCCAGTTCAGGCCTGGCCGATGCTTGTTTCTGGTCTAGGAAAGTACTGGCTTGGCAGTTCGGGTTGAACTGTACCCATGAGGCACAGGGTCAAGGCTGATTTGCATATGGCTAGGTCTGAACTGGGGTGGTGAAGTGAGCTAAGAACAACAGATTAAACCCAGATCCTTGTGACTGGGGGTGAGTGTCCGAAAGGTTTCAGCACTCCGTCAATCATATCCTTGTGTTTGCTCTGCCCAAGAAGAAGCCAACTGAACTGAGAATGATCCAGGAGGACCTTTGCGCTGGTGAGACCCTTAGAATCTCATTCTGGTTCATTGCATGAACCACACTACTGCAATGGTATGATTGCCGAAGTCCCACTGGAAGCTGCAGCTGAGTGGCTACTGAAGGGCCCAGTCTGGTCTGTAACTGCTGAATTACTGAAGACCCAAGCATGGCTGTAACTGCCAAATTATGAAAGGCAAAGTTGGGCTGCATCTGTGGAATAGGCGGGCCAGTTGTGGGCTACAACTGCCAATTGTGGAGAACTTCCCCTGGGGCTGAACCTACCTACTGTCATGTAAGGCCCGCACTGCTTCAGGATTATTGATCTCCGAGCAATGGTCTGCACTGGTTGGACTTGGGACTGCAACAATCCAGACCACCCCAGCTGTGCCCTTGACCAGCCTCACAGGACCCCACACAGCAACTGCAAGAAGATGGCTGGATGGTTGAGCTGCAAAATGCAAATCGCCCCAACACAACAGAGTTCACACGAGGCTTGCAGGTATCCGCAGCTTCCCATAAGCATATGGAAAAATCTGTGGCGTGCAAGCCAGCTGTTTGAAATGGGGGTTTCTAAATGGTAGAGGTAGGTACCTTTGTCAAATAGGGACCCTTGCTTCTAGTATGGGTAAGGGGGATACACACTTTAGATAACCCCTGCTCACCCCCTGGGTAGCTTGGCACGAGCAGACAGACTTATCCCAAAGGCAATGTGTAAAGTATTTGTACTCAAAACTAGGGGTGGGCGGAATTTGCAAAAGTGACTTTCGCAAATTATCGAGAAAATGGTAAAAATCTCTGCAAACACGCGGAAATATCGCGAAGATGCGGAAGTTTTTTTCCCGCCCGTTCGCGGTATTTTCTGCCTGGTCGCGGCTCGCCAACTTACACATGCGGTTGCTCGCGGGCGCGGCCATCTTGTTTTCACTCTTCTCGCGGTGCATGATCGCGAGAAGAAAGACGTGATCGCGCGACCAATGACATTACTGCGGGCGCGAACTGTCGCGAGACAGCGCAAATGGCTACCAACAATCCAACATCTTGTGGAGAACGTGACCGGATCGGGAAAAGTTGGCGGCGAACGCGTGGATTCAGGTAAGGCGATCGTGCGCGCGCGAGAATGTATTATTTCACAGCGCGAGCAAGAAACAAATTATCGCTAAGCTGCGGAATGCGGAAATCTTGACATTTTCGCGCTCTCCGCGGAACGCGAAAATGTCAAATTATCGCAATTTCCGCGAGCGGAACGGAAATTTAGCCCAGGCCTACTCAAAACACACAGTAATACAGTGATAGCACCAACAATGGACACCACACCAGTTTAGAAAAAAATAATCTTTATCTAAACTCAACAAGACCAAAACAACAAAAATCCACTATAGAGGTAATAAGAATATGACTTTAAAAAGGTTTCAAACAACTTGGTCCATAGAAAACTATGGATGCATGATTTCTCACAAATTACCTGTAGATGCGACAAGATTCACAAGGCCAAACAGCTGCAGAGATGGGAAGTGTTGAGAAACAAAGAGATGCGTCAGCTCCTGAGAACTTGGGGAGGCAATGCGACAGTTCTGTGTACGCAGGAGAAGTGATGCGTAGTGTCCGGTTTGTAGGGGGAGGTGATGCGTCGACTCCAAAACAATTCTGGTCCGCAGGTGATGAATCGAGAAAACTTGCCACACAGATACGATGTGTGGAAATCCGGGTTGCATCGGCGATCGATGTGGTGGCGTTGAGCGGCGCTGCATCGGTTTCTTCAGCCGCGCCCCTCACAATGTGTCAGTTCTTGCAGCCGTGACAGGCGCTGTGGCGTTTTGGCAGCGATGTGGCAGTGTGTGGAAATTCATCACGCACGGCGGTGCTGCATTGGGAAAGCAGCTGCAAGAAGAGCGATGCATTGATTTCTTCAGTTATTCTTGTTTTCCAGCTCCTAACAGGAGGAATAGCCTCTAGAGGCCCAGAACTGGAACAGGCACACCCTGGCAGGTCAGAACTCTCAGCAGCAGAGTTCAGGGGAGCTGGAGGGAAGTCTTTGTGTCCCTGAGACGTCAACAAAAACAACCGTTTTTGGACAGAATGCAGAACAATGTCATACATTCACCCCAGTACAGAGATCTGGGCCTAAACCTATCGTTTTTATGCTCACCATGACATTCCAGTTTGAACCCAGCCATATGCAAATCAGTCTTGACCCTGTGCCTCATGGAAACAGTCCAGCCCGAACTGCCAAGCCAAGTCCTCCCTGGACTGGAAACAAGCATCCTAGGACCGGTTTCAGGGTTTCACCCCTCTTCAGCCAGGATAGCTTCATTCCAGTGGCATGGAGAGCACAGGACCCACGTCTGGGCATACCCGTCCCACTCGGGGTGACAAATGCAAAAACAACAGTTGATAGACAGAATGCAGAACAATGTCATACATTCACCGCAGTACAGAGATCGGGGCCTAAACCTATCGTTTTTTTGCTCACCATGCCATTCCAGTTTGAACCCAGCCATATGCAAATCAGTCTTGACCCTGTGCCTCATGGGAACAGTCCAACCCGAACTGCTAAGCCAAGTCCTCCCTGGACTGGAAACAAGCATCCTAGGACCGGTTTCAGGGTTTCACCCTCTTCAGCCAGGATAGCTTGATTCCAGTGGCATGGAGAGCACAGGGCCCACGTCTGGGCATACCCATCCCACTCGGGGTGATAAATGCAAAAACAACAGTTGATAGACTGAATGCAGAACAATGTCATACATTCACCCCAGTGCAGAGATCTGGGTCTAAATCCATAGTTTTTTTGCTCACCATGCCATTCCAGTTTGAACCAAGCCATATGCAAATCAATCTTGACCCTGTGCCTCATGGGAACAGTCCAGCGCGAACTGCCAAGCCAAGTCCTCCCTGGACTGGAAACAAGCATCCTAGGGCCGGTTTCGGGGTTTCACCCCTCTTCAGCCAGGATAGCTTGATTCCAGTGGCATGGAGAGCACGGGACCCAAGTCTGGGCATACCCGTCCCACTCGGGGTGACAAATGCAAAAACAACAGTTGATGGACAGAATGCAGAACAATGTCATACGTTCACCCCAGTACAGAGATCTGGGCGTAAATCCATCGTTTTTTTGCTCACCATGCCATTTCAGTTTGAACCCAGCCATATGCAAATCAGTCTTGACCCAGTGCCTCGTGGGAACAGTCCAGCCTGAACTGCCAAGCCAAGTCCTCCCTGGACTGAAAACAAGCATCCTAGGACCGGAGTGAGCTAAAGAATGCTGATGGATTAAACCCAGATCAGTTGACTGGGGGTGAGTGCTTGCAATGTTCAACACTCCGTCCATCATCCCCTTTGGTTTCGCTTTGTTCGCCCTAAGGTGGCAGGGTATACCCAGACGTGGGTCCCTTGCTCACTTTGCCACCGGATTCTTGCTAGCCTTAGCTGATGACGACTGATAAGTCAGAAACCAGTCCCAGGATGCTTGTTTCTAGTCCAGGGAAGACATGGTCGGGCAGTTCGGGTTGGACTGTTCCCATGAGGCACAGGGTCAGACTGATTTGCATATGGCCATGTCTGAACTGGGGTGGCGGAGTGAGCTAAAGAATGATGATAGATTAAACCCAGATCAGTTGACTGGGGGTGAGTGCTTGCAATATTTAACACTCCGTCCATCATCCCCTTTGGTTTTGCTTTGTTCGCCCTGGGTCCCTTGCTCACTTTGCCACTGGATTCAAGCTAGCCTGGCTGATGACGGCTGATTAGCCAGAAACCAGTCCCAGGATGCTTGTTTCAGGTCCAGGGAAGACATGGCTTGGCAGTTCGGGCTGGACTGTTTCCATGAGGCACAGGGTCAGACTGATTTGCATATGGCCATGTCTGAAATGGGGTGGCGGAGGGAGCTAAAGAATGATGATGGATTAAACCCAGATCAGTTGACTGGGGGTGAGTGCTTGCAATGTTCAACACTCCGTACATAATCCCCTTTGGTTTTCCCTGAGACTTCAGAACAGGAGGCCAGCACACACAGGGCCTTGGACATCTTCTTCAAGCAGGTTCAAAGCAGATAATGCCCAGAGACATCAGGTATATGTCTATTAGAGTGTGTATTATTGCATACTACTGTGTGATTAAACTATGTTCTTTCCTTCAAAGTCAAGCACTGGGCTGGATATACACTTTATTGCATCTGATGGTTGATGAGTGAGCTCTGAGCTCGAGTACTTCCCTGAGATGCCTGTGGCTGCTTGCCCTTGCTACCCTGAGAGTCAGCTGTGGAAGGGGTTGTACTGGGCTCAGTTTGCGGCACCATAGTATGACGGGCCTCGTTACATCATTGGCAAACAACCTCACACCCTACAGTTGTGGCTGAGTAGCCCCTTACCTGCCCTGTGGCCTCCGAACACGGTCTGACACCATGTCCCATGCTTTTTTCAGCATTAAGAAAGAAGTGAAAACTAATTTCTTTAATCCACATGTTGTAGTAGTGCAAACCCTAGCTTCTTGACCCACTTTTAACATTGCATGATCTCAAAGTGGTGCAAGACAGTAGCGGGAATGTGCAGGTTCATCAGCACACTTCATGGGTGGCCTAGCGTTTAACACGGTTTTGTGTCTTTCTCCTGAGTGTTTTGCTGCCATCACTGTCCTTTGTGTTGGGTCAGTATCTTAAGTTAGCTACGGTGGTTAATGGCTGCCATGTCTGCTGGATTGGGTTTGGAGATGGCAGGGTATGCTAACAGATGGATGGGTGCACCCCAATGCTTGTTAAGGCAATCTAAGGTCCCTCAGCAAGAGATTGTGTTTGCTATTCTTTACCTAGGCTTGTATGTGTGTGTGTGCAGATGTTTGTGAGCCTCTTGATCCATGGAGCACAGAATATTCTCACTGATTGTATATTTTGATTTCTTGTACATTTGTTTTAGGTAGATGGGCTTCTCCCATGGGAAGTATGGAAAGAAAGGGATTCAAAATGAGAGGAGTTGACACTCAAGTCCGTCCTTCATCCCCAGTGCAGTCAAAAAGGTAGTTCTAAACTTCTAGTGAAATTCTTGCACCTTGAGTTAATCGTATCCCTAGGGCCGTGTCTGCGGCAGTGGACCCCTATATCAACATGGAGTACATATCTGAACATACAATCATATGCCCTGTGCCCATAGTTTCTGATTGGCTCCATTCATCTCATTGCCATTCAGAAGTGGGGCACCTATATTGCATTGTAAGTATTGAATTCCACTCGCTCAGATTCCCCGTCCACTGCGAGTGGTTACCTTTGTGCTTCTAAGATCTCATCCAAGGTAAAGATGTGGGCAGAGTGGAAGCATGAGGGGTGTACAATGATAGATACTAACACTGCTGCCAGAATAGGGACAAGTGTGCAGTTCAGGAATCCACAGATCGCTTATGGAGGCCAAGGACCACAGTCTGGGTTGCAGTATGTGTGTCAAGCTTTATGGCTCGAGGTCACAAACACGTGCAACTCCTGTTGAGATAAACCATACTGGAACAGGCCTCGAGATTCTCGAGTTTGCTTTCCTTCGGCTGCTTTAAATATTCCAATAGTGTGTGTGAGAGCAGGGTGTTGGGCAGCCACCATATTCCAGGGGTAGAGAGGCAAGCAGAGTTTCCTCCGGGGTCCTTGGTTCACCCTTTGGTGACCAGACCTGACCAACATGGCATTCCTCCGTGACAATGTTTGAGGAGTCATGTTTAACTGCTCAAACAAACAGTGTAGTTATGAAATAAAGAAATTAAAGACCCAAACCAAATTTAGTTCACAAGAGAAGGCTTTGCTAAACAAAAGCTTTCAGAATAGTTAGGTTAAGGTCAAGCTATCAAATGTTAAAGCAAAATCCTTTGGCTAAGATAACGAAAGAAGCAGGGAAGTGGTTAAAATAAAGCATAGGAAAATAGGTAATTTCTCCAAAATTTCCAGCACGGTGCAACAGATCATTGAGATGGTTAATTCAATGGGAAGTCGCCACTGACAGGCATGCGGCAAACAGACCATGGCCAGGGTGACCAGATTTTGACCAAACAACAGAACATTTCACAAATCTAGTAGAAGATCTACAATTTTACATTAGCCGAGGGGCACAGAATGCCTTACATGACAGAGCTCATCAACACAGAAACACAGAGAAAGAGGCATTAAGTGAATGAATGAAATGCAACTTTTAAACCCAGTATCATGCGGTTTAAATTGCTTGCTGATAAGAGCTAATTCCTAGTCCTGCCGTGGAATCCGTAAAAACATGCGTCTCTCTGTTTTAAGTCGCTCCTCTCTTTAAAATCGGGACATAGATTTAATTTTCTGAAATCTGCCGGGACAGCTGGTGAGAAACTAGGACTGTGTGGGCAAACCCGGGACACCTGGTCACCCTAACCATGGTGCGTGTCAGTCACATTGCTCCTCAGCCGGGGGCTTCATAAACCATTCCATACAGGTTTTAAGGTTGTAGAAATCAGACAAACTTCAGATGACTTCCATTGCTTAATTCTAAATGCATGAGATTTGTATTGCACGGACTTCGCTATAAACTAATAGAGCATGGCACTGGACTGAAGTTTTACATGAGAGTGTGAGATAAATTGGGAAGGGGTGGATGATGGGAGGGAGGGCGGTCTTCATATGGCTAGAATGGTAGATGCAGAAGAGGACAGTCCAATTGAAGAAGAGAGGAGCAAAAGGGACAGGGAAAGGGAGCAGAGAATGTTGCCTGTAGGCCCTGTCCACTCTAACAGGGGAGGGGGCAGAGGTGGGTGAAAGCAATGGAGTTGCGAGGGGGATAGGAGATCTCAGGGCTGCAGGGGAAGCTGACCGAAGCGATTGACCCGACATAAAAGATAGACATAGCGACAATACACTCAGGAGAAAGACACACAGTTGTGTTGAATGCTAGGCCACCTTCTTAAAAAACCGTGTGCTGTTAAACCTACACAGTCCCCCCGCTGTCTTGCACCACTTTCAGATCGTGCAGTGTGATTCGCGGGGTGGGGATCTCTTCCGCGGGGTGGGTCAAGAAGCTAAGGGTTGCACTTCTACAACATGTGGATTACAGAACAGAGTATTCGCTTCTTTCCTAATGCTGAAAAAAGGATGGGGTTTCAGACCCTGTTTGGAGGCCATGGGGCAAGTGCTACTGGGCCTCAACCCCCAATTTCACCTTCAAGACCTCACCTTCCTTCCTACAATGCACATGAGGATTTCTGACACTAAGTCTAGAACTGTGCACGTTTCTGCAATGGCTTGCAAAGCCACTTTGGGACAAAGACTGGAGGCTTGCTAGACAGTGAAATAAGAATTTATTTGAAAGTGCATGCAACTGTGGGTGACTGTTAGCTTCCTAAAACCCATTATTTCTCAACTGACAGCCCCACCCTCTAGTTCCATGTAGAATTCAACCACCCCCACATTCTAGGTGTCATTAATCCTATAACATAATAAATACACAAAATATCTCCTGAACTGTGCTCCAAGCTTTTCTAAATCACATTCACACCGGTAAAGGGGATTTGAAGTACCAAAGATAGACACAACTCAGGTCAGTGCTCGTCAGCACACCTCACAGCTGTATCTCCCTCGTACCTAACTAAAACTCTGAACTACCACACAAATATCAACACAAAACATATGCTTTTCAATTACCTTGATTTACACTTAATATACCAAAATGTCAACCTGAAAATTGGCCTACCCCCGTCAGCACATACTCCGCCTAATCTATGACTGGGGTTAGAAAAGTGCGTTAGAATCCCTTTTTGCATGAATTGTCGCACTGTTAATATATATTATTATAATGGCCTCTAGCTATTAAAACCATGTGGAGTGTATTGCAGTAGGTATGTTTGTCGTCAACACTGGTGCACTAGGTGTTTATGTTGTCTTAGTTATGGCCTACAGCCTCCCTCTCTTGACTGCTGCTCCTCAAACCTCCCAGAAGCCTCTAATTGCAGGGCGTTAATATCATGTCGTTCATTATATACCATGGCTAAAGAGATTTGAGCGAGGTGTTTTAATATAATCCATACGCTATCAGCTGAATATAAGACATGCACAGTATCTAGATATAAACCATATCGGTCCTTGGTACCGCGGAAAAGTCGCTTGTACAAAGCTATTTAAGTGTTCCATTTAATCATTACTGATCCGTTTTAGTAAAACCGTAATTAAATGTATTTCTTAATCCAGTGCCATTAATCGGCCGCAGCCGCCGGCGCTGCGCTCAGTGAGACGCGGACCTCGGGAGCTCAGTCGCCGGGCTGGAGTCCCCGCTCTCCTGCCCTGTGCCGGGGTCTCTGACGTCCCCGCGTCCTGCCCTGTGCCGGGGCCACTGACGTCCCCACGTCCTGCCTCTCAAAGATTCCGCCGCAGCTTTCGCGGGAGTTCAAAGAGTGGGGGTTTTATTGTTTTTGTTTAATATGCCGTATATATAACTTAATCTCTGTATAATTCATAAGCACTTTCAATTAATTAACAGAGACGAGGAAGAAACCTCCCTTGAGGGCGAACAATTATTTTACAGCAAGTTATCCGAGGAGGAATATGTCAGCGGCTCCCACAAACACCCCAATTATTCTGCGGGAAAGATTTCTGCCTCTCTGGCAGCCACGGCGCAGACTGGGAGGCAGGCAGGTGCAGAGCAGGCGCAGAGCAGGCACAGGTGGCTGCAGGGCAGTTCCACACAGAGCATCAACCACACTGCAGCAAAATACAAAGGGCCTCATTTATGAAAAGTGACGCATCACTGCGTGAAAACAGTGATGCGTCACTTTTCACTGCGCCCTCCCTGCGACTCCAATGATGCGTCATATTTACAGTATGACGCATCATGTCGCAAGGAGTCCCAGATACGTCAGTATTTCTGACGTATCTGTAGGCGCAAAAGTGACGCATTGCTGGAGTGTGTCAGAAAAGTGAGGCAACTCCAGCAATGTGTCCTTTCACATGGGGCAAGCCCCATGTGAAAGGGCCTGCGTCAGTCTTACGCCTGCTGTGAGGCAGGCGCAAGATATTGACGCATTTGCACCCTAGAAGTGGCGCAGTGAAATCTCGGAGATTTCACTGCGTCACTTCTACGATGCTTACTTACGTGGGAACACCCACCCTGCATACATTATACCTGACGCAGGTATAATGTAGCGCAGGGGTTTACAAAGTGACGCATCTAGGTAGATGCGTCACTTTGTAAATATGGCGCATCATGGCGCATGTTTTACGCCACTGGTGCGTCACAAAAAGTGACGCACCGGTGGCGCAAAAGTGACGCAGGGGCTCATAAATGAGCCCCAAAGTCCTCACATCCAGCACAGCCACACTCAGGCAATCCTAAAATATACGTATAATACCTACCAGTCACCAGCTGAGGACAACATGATTACATCCAGGCAACTGCAGGGTAGCAATCATATCAATTAAAGACAGCACAGTCACACTCATGCAACAACCACATAGAAACTAAGCACAGTACAGTGGCACTCGCACAATCACTAAATATCCATATAACACACACTTGAGCAGCAGCCACATACCAGCTGAGAACCATACTACCACTGCCAGGTACCCAGAGATAAGCAAACACATCCATACTAAGAATTGCACAGGCGCATTCGGGCAATCAGATCATCTACTTACAGAAGAACAACCTCACACCAGTTGAGAACAGCAAATTAACTCCCTGGCATCACACTGGAGCAACCACATAGAAAATAAATATGAAAATGTCTTGCACAGGCAAGCATAGCACACCCACATACCACCTGAGAACATCACATTTAGACAAGCACAGAGCAGCAACCACACTGCAGCACAAGACAGTGCTCACACCCAGTACAGCCACACTCAGGCAATCCTAGAATAAACATATAACACATACCAGACACCAGATCAGGACAACATGATTACACCCAGGCAACTCTAGGGTAGCAATCACATCACACTGGAGCAACCACACACAAACTAAAAATGGGAATGTCATGCACCGGCAAGCATAGAACACCCACATACCACCTGAGAACAATATCACATTTCGACAAACACAGAGCAGCAACTACACACCAATGTAAGGAAGCACAATTTAGTAATCATAGAGAATCTACTGTATATCAAATAGAGCACTATGACACTCAGACCACCACAACACAGTAACACATTCAATCTAAGAACAGCTGTGTCAAGTGAGCGACCAAAGAGCAGCACCCACTGAAAAGCTGAAACAACGCTGTCAATCTCAAGCAAAAAGTGAGAATCCAGACACAACATAAGAGCTACAAGGTCACACTCTTGCAATCCTAGAGCTGCAACTACACACCAATAAAGCACAATCACTTGCATAATATGGTTCAGGAGTGCCTGGCGTGGAAGTTCATGCTGGACCGTTCCTATTGGAGCACGGCCAAGAGTGATTTGTACATGGCTGGATCCAAATTGAGGTAGCATGGTGGGCAAAAAAAGAACGCGTTGGAATGCTACCCAAGCAATTGTCACTGGTGAGACAAACTGTAAGCCTTTCTCTCCATGCCTTTTGTGTGTTTGATGTATCCCCCTAAGTGGGAAGCGTATGCCCGGATATGGGTCCCGTGCTCACTGTGCCATTGGAAGCAAGCTACATCCAACTGAAGAACCCCAACCCGGATGGAACCCGTCTTGACCTGCTTGTATTCTTGGCCTGCTTGTATTCTGGTTCAGGGAGGCCTGGCCTGGCAATTTGGGTTGGACGGTTCCTATTGAAGCAGGGTTGAAACTGATTTGCATATGACTGGCTACAAACTGAGGTGGCATGGTGGCCAAAAGAACGATGAGTTGGAATACCACCCCCAGCAATTGTTGGTGGTTAGACAAATGACAAGCATTCCTCCAATCACCTTTGGTGTGTTTGATGTCCCCGTCCTAAGTAGCAAGTGTGTGCCCCAACGTGGGACCCGTGCTCACTGTGCCCCTGGAGCCAAGCTACACCCAACTGAAGAGCCTCAATCAGGGTGTAACTGGTCTCAGAGCAATAACCATGCAGCTACGTCTACTGTTGTCACATCCAACTTCAAAGAGAAGAAACTTATTACCCTGTGGCAGTGAAGTCTCACTTAGGAAATCAGAGCAGCATATGGATACCAGCTAAGGAAAGTACTGTTAGGTTAAGGATATCAATGAGCAGGAGAAAGACTCCCAGCTATGCACTACATAGTGATACCAAACAATCTCAGAATAGCCACATAATACCTAAGGAGGAAAAAGGGTATGCTCTTTTTGTGTCTCCAGGCCCTCTACCATGTAGACGGGTTCGAACAGCTACCAAAGCATAATTGGTCTTGCTGTTTTTGTAGCAGTGAAAGGAGCCAATGCCGCACCATGAGAGGTGCACAAATATGTATTTTAAGTAAGTCCCTTATCGTCGAGACTGATGGCACAAGTGGTGAACTGAAGCTGAGCAGATTGCCGATACTTTTGGGTTGTGCGCCAGACTATCTATCAGATGATAAAAGAGATGTAGAAAATTCTAAATATGTTTTAAAAGTAATATTATTTGAGACCTGATTGTATAGGAGTACACAGTTAAGTTACTGATTTTATATTGCTGTTTAGTGTGATACTCCTGCTTAAATGGTTTATTCATCAAGAAACAACAAAACAAATTTTAAAAAACAAATAAATAAAATAATATCAGATATGGGGCCATGTGTATCAACACATTTCCCCATAGACACAGAATGGGCAAAATCCTTTGATACATCTGGCCCATGGTGAGCACTGTCAGGTTCTTGCAAAATAGTTAAGGAATTTTTATCTCAGTTTGACTATTTTTGATATTTTCAATTTTGACTAGACTTTCGTAAATTGGTTTTAGCCCTGACCATTTAATGATATATTGCTTACAAATTTACACGATTTTTTAGTTAGTTACTTTTGCTGGTTGTGGCTGTTGATTGTTGCACCCTCCATCATGCTGATAAGCCTTTAGCTCAGCCCATGCTACCTTCATTGGAGCCGAAAGGACCTGTATGAGCCTCTGACCTCATCTGTCCGTAAAATGCTGAGCTGGGGGTATTTTGAGAGCTCAGTCGCTCGTCCAGCTCTATTATACGAGATTGAACCATGCAATAGTTTTCTGCGCTGCAGGCAAAATAGCAGAAGAGCAACATTTTCAGTCCTTTAATAGCGATTTGTGCCATCGCTCGATGGCTGCGTGGTTAGTGGCGTCATCACAAGCGCAATCTACCAGGCGAGCTTCTTAAACTGTCATCTCCTCTGGAGGGCGCATGCATCAGACACAACATCACAGTAGTGTTCTAGTCAAGGCTTCACTTTCCGGCTGCTGATGGGGCAGGACTGAGATGGCGCTAAGCGAGCGTTGGCTCTGACCTAAGTGACAGTGAAGAGCAGCGAGGGGCAGTGTGCAGAGATACTGCTTCCCAGATGTTTCACGCATTCTCCCAAGAAACATCCGGAGCATCTCTGTCAGCTGTCACTCAGGGATGCAGGCAGCGTCAGCGGGTGGGCCTGAAGAAACAAGACAAACAACCTCCTGAGCTACTTTGCAGCTGCCATTAACCACGTTCACACTTCATGGCAACACAAAAAGTTGACATCAGATTTGAAAACCAAGGGGCATATTTACAAGGGCTTATCGCCACCAGAACGTCATTTTTGTGATGTTCTGGTGGCGATAACCCCTTTGCCTTATTTACAAGGTGGCATTAAGCCACTTACCGTGGTTTAACACCACCTTGTAAATAATCCCCCTTTCATGCAGCACTTAGCCTGAAAGGGGCGGGCAATGGGTGTTACAGTGGGCGTTTTGCCGCAACACCCACTGCTGTTTTACGCTGACCCTTATTTGCAAGGGTGGCACAAAAATGGGTCAGCGTCAAAAATAAGACCAGGGAAAACCTGGTCTTAACCTGGTGTGACAAGGAGAAATGATTAATTTCTCCTTGTTTTTGCTGTTTCTATATGTGTGCTGCAGAAAGACTTAGGGGCATATTAACAAGGAACAGGAACAATTAACGCTAAGGGCGCTTAGCGTTAATTTTTTTAACGCCCGCTATCGCTGGATAATATCGCCTGGTTATCACGTTATTAACAACGCTAACCGCCTTGGCGATAAAAAAATCCAGCGATAGCGGCATTTTTGGAGGTTATTGCTGGTAATGCAGCGATAAAACTATAAGGATAGGGATATCCTTGTTGATAGCCCATGGTGGACGTAGCCAGGTAATCCACCTCCCATTGGATTACATGGCTAAGTCTGAAAACAAGCAGATGTAAAAAAGCAGCGTTAAACGTGCTTAGCGCTGCTTTTTTTGTCTCTGACAGGGTTAGCGTGAAGCTTGATAATAGGAGAAATGTCGCTTAGCGACATTTCTCCTATTATTTTACTCTGGAACTCCCACTTTGCATCTCATTAGAGATGCAAAGGGAAGCGTAGTGAAAAGGGGTGCTAACATGCGATTTTGCATGTTAGCACCCTGTTGTTGATAGGGCGATATTTTTATCTCCGCTTCTTTGGCTTTTAAAGCCAAAAAAGCGGAGATAAAGCCCTTGTTCATATGCCCCTTAGAAAGAGCAAATCACCAATAGTGATTGCTCATGTGCAGGAAGGTGTCCCTTCCTGCACATAAACAATCATTAGAAAATGACGAGTTGCAACTTCTATATGTGCTGCATTTTGCAGCACACACAGAAGTTACAAATCGCCATTATTGATTGTTTATGTGCAGGAAGGAATACATTCCTGCACATGAATAATCAATCTCCGCAACGTACCTGCATTGGCACTAGGCAGCAAAAGTTAGCAACAGCGCTAGGGGAAACGCAGGTTGAGCCGTATTATTGTAAATATGGTGCATCCCTGCGTTTCCAGAATGTCAGAGTGTGGCGTTACCAATTGTGACAATACACAGCGCTCTGCCATTGTGCTGTACATATGCCGCAAGTCTTTAATACCTTGCACGACGTACGTCTTAAATTGGTGAGATGTGCAAAACAATACTAGGTGTGGTCTGTACTCGTGTTTACTTTGGGCCGTCCCACTAGCGAGCTCATGGCAGCCTTCTGTGTTTCAAACTTCCACGCAAAGGATTTACCTTCTAGAGATTTTCCTTTGATGAGCCCCCCCAGTGAATGGTGTTACAAAACACCTCAAAACCCATGCACACCTCATGAAACAAAACTGCATCCCAGAAGGTCCATTGGTGGTGCTTGTTGGCGACGCAAAGCTGGGAAAAGAAAAACTGCTTTGTCCTCAACAGGGAATACCGCTGTCAAGGTAGGCGAAGCACAGTCTTCCCCCTTGAGAAGATGCAAGAAATCAGCCTGCTGAAGGTGTGACAGCTTTGTCCTTCACGATTAAAAGGTGGCATGGGCAAGCATTTTCCAAAGTGCTTTTCCATTTCGCTTCTTGCGAATGTCGAATGGCATCACATGAAAATGAAAAAACTATGGGACATATTATGAAGAAAGGCGATAAAATTATCGCCGCTTTAGCGGCAGAAAACTGCCGCTAAAACGGCGATAATGGGCTTGATAATATGCTCTATGGAATTCCAATTGAAGCCCATGTTAGATGTCCTTCACATTTAACATGGGCTTCAGTTGGATTTCCATAGAACATATTATCAAGCCCATTATCGCCATTTTAGCGGCAGTTTTCTGCCGCTAAAGCGGCGATAATTTTATCGCCTGTCTTGATAATATGCCCCTATGTCTTCAAAGAGGAAAATTTATTCAATGGAGGATGAAGACATCTGGAAAGAGGAAAAAAATGAAGAAACAAATATAAACTATTATTTTAGGAACAAATAAGAAAGGCATAAATAATAAAGTATGCATGTGTGTTGACCGTTATTATTACATTAGGCAAAATGAGGGAATAGGGATTAGGGCATGGGCTGGATTCAGTGCAAGGGTTAGAAGCAGCGCTACAGTTAGGCTCAATGTTGAGTTTAAAGGTCACAGTAGGTTCCTGCTAGGGATTATCATGAAGAGTGTGTCTCCTTAGTGCATGTCTCAGCTGTCACGCAGCTCACACAGAGCCTGGTTTGTGGGCACCGGGGGTTCTCTGGCAGCGCCTTTGAAAGGACACTAACTGTGCTGGGCCGAACTTCCATCTTGTACATTCCAAATGCACCTTTAGGATACACGGGTCTGTACACGAGGGGTGCAGAAGGTTCTTTTGCCGCTCGCCCACTGTGGCCCAAAGGGTCATTTCTTGTAGGCTTGGGCAGAAGTCAAGAGCCAAATGCTGGTGTTTCTTTTCAACTTTCATCACATTTTTCAAAACAATGCCTATTAGCTGTCGGTTGGCACAAGGTTGGGGCAGCGTATTCAGCAAAGCCAAAGACCCAGCAGGGGCATAGATTGAGGGGTAGTGGGGCATATGAGTATGCGTCTTAGCATGAGCGTTGGGTCTAGAGGCCCTAAGTCTTGTCTTCTATGCCTTTGTTGCTCATCTTGTCATCCTCATTTAACTAAGTGTTTGTAACTTGTTAACTTTTTTTTTGTTGAGCTTAGAAGTAACTTGTTAAGTTTTGATCAGGAACACAAATATATAACTATAAATATAGGGACCGGTTTACCAAGAAAGTAGCAAATCTGCACCTATAGAAGAACTCCTTGAATGGGTACAATTTTACTACTTTTTGGAATTCACAAACATTGGCAGTAGTAGGCTTGGAAAGCTGCACCATTCTCAGGTTTCCAGAGATGCTACTGGCAATCAAACACCCAAAAAGAGATGGAACAAATGCCTGCAAGGAGTCTAACCACTGGAAATCACTTGGGGTAACATTGCGACCCATCGTTTTTCACCCACTGTGCCACTCTAGACAGAGGCTCACCTAATGCAAATTAGTACTGACGCTGTTCATCAGGAGAACAGTTCAGCCCAAACCTTGGTCATGACACCACTCTACCGTGTAGCATCCTATTTTAGAAGGAATATTTGAAATTTACCCCCACCCTTCCCCATCACACCCCTCTACCCTGTGGTATACTGTTTTAGTAGGGATATTTGAAATTTATCCCCGACCGCCCCCCCACCCCCACCCCCCTAGAATTTCACTGACTAGTGTACGGCCCCTGTGCCCAGCCCTGTACTTGATCACTGGTACTTCACCCAACTGTGTGCATCATACCTGTGCCAACCTATCCATTTCTTTCATGCATGCTTCGTCCAAACACACATGTACCATAGACGTTTTAATACATAAAAAGAAGAGGGTAGGTTAAACAATCTTAGCCCCACCCTCAATGTAAAGAGGGGCCCAATCTAACTTCAGTGGCCAATGAATCTGGAAACTCAATGAAGAAGAACTTCAGTGGCATCCAGCACAGCCAGTAAGTGGTCTCAATCTGAGGCCAATACAGTGGGCAGTACGGAGGGGCTTTGAGCCGGAGATTAGCAATGTGAAATGGGCGCATCAAACTTTAGTAAGTAAAAAGCATCAAACTTTCATGCTCAGTGTGATGAAAACTAATAAAGTGCATGGGTGCAGCGTTATGCAACAGCTTACACAGAAAGAGATGCATAGCATTGTGCCAGGGCACTGCTGTTGGACACACAATCCCGTCATTGCAACATGAACAAAATCCCAGTTGTGGCAGAGAAGGGAGGAGCTTTTTGGTTCTTGTAACATACAAGTGCTGGAGTTTATTGCTGAAACAGAAAAGTCTGAGCTTCAGCTCACACAAAAGGGGGCTTCTTGCTTTCCCTGCTCTAAATCTTTTCATGTATCCTCACAAACAAAAGGCAACTAACTGCAGTATCGGACATAAAATCAATCACAGGCACACAATAGTACAGGTCAGAGCCAGGTCATGATATTGAAGTCTGTGTTACCATAACAACCCGTTCTATTTTGTATTTTTTCACTGTGCCTTTACAATTGATGGTCTCAAGCAAAGACAGCTAATTGTTATAAGTATCGACTTTATATTTTGTGAATAAAAATTAAAAAATCAAATAATGTTTATGACTTTTTAACAGTAGTCTAATGCAGGGCTGGGTGGATGAACAGACAAACAAAGGCATGACTGAGATATAGATAGATAGATAGATAGATAGATAGATAGATAGATAGATAGATAGATAGATAGATAGATAGATAGATAGATAGATAGATAGATAGATAGATAGATAGATAGATAGATAGATAGATACCACCATAGGTGAGACAATCATCTCCACTGCTACTAACATCACCATCAACACTACAATTACTTTCAAAAGCATTACCACTACCACCACCACATTACCTCCACCACCATTACCTTTGGACCATTACCATATCACCATTACTACCACCATGATTATTACCACAAGTACCACTACCACCAGCATTGCTCCTACTGTCCCATTGCCAGCGGCATTGCAACAACAATTGCAATCACCATTGCCATCGCCATTACAACGACCATTACCACAACCACCATTATCACTAAGCCCGGGATGAGACCACCGCTCCGCCCGCGGAATGTGCAGAAATGTGCCTCCTCCGCGTTCTGCGGAGAACGCGGAGAAGGCAAATCTCTGCACACTCCGCGGTTGAGCGGAGTTGGCCAGCCCCCGCTTCCACCCCCCACTATTAACAATTAATTATAAATGAGGTAAAAGTAAAGAAAAAATACTTATCGGGACTGTGGCGTCCCCTGGCTGCCCTACTCCCCTTCCTCGCCATCCCTGCAAAAACCTGCATGCGCAGTTTTCCAGTGAGACCTTTGTTCACCATACCTCTAGCATGTCTTATTCACAAGATGGTATTGGAAATGATGCACAGGCGAGTCTATTCTTCTGCCACATCAGGACTCAAAGCGTACCTCCGTTTTGCTTTTACATAAACAAAGACCTTCGTTTTTCTATTAGCCTTTCAAGACGCGAGAATGCAACTGGGGTTTGTTCATTACTCATTACAAACCAATCAGTGTTTGCTTCAGTAATACAGGAGCGCCCATGTAGCAAAGCATCTGTAGAAATGTGTATATGGACTTAGAGAAGAAAGCCTCTGATTTCTATAATTATTCACAAGAATATTCATAATATATGAAGAGAAAGGCAGCGGAGCAAGCAAGCGCTTCTGCCTAAGCTCATTAGAGGTGTTTATTGTCTTTGAGAGACCACCTTTCTCTTCCAGATGGATCCCTCCCTCTACCCTGGTGTCACAGAATGAATTTATTTCGGAATAAGACTGCGCACTGACTATTTCCCTCACTTTTGTCCAACCTTAGAGAAATTCACTCTGTCACACAGATTACATATACGGCTGCCTGGCCCCTTAAAATGCTCCTGCCATCAAACATGTGCTGAGAATCTGTGTTTACCACGCGCACTCGTACACTTAGTATTTCCCAAATAAATAACCAGATACCCGAACACAGCATACAGTAAACAATTCACCGAGATGATTGGACCGGGTGGGAGACCGGAAATGTCGCTCAGGTTGGTAGCGAGTGTGTGTGAGGGAGAGGGGTATGTTGTGCGGTGGAAGTGGTTTTGAAGACTCAGGCGGTGTCTGAGAGAGGTTTGAGTGGCATGCAGTTGGATTGCTGATGTGCAGCAGGAAGTTATGGAAGGCGTGCAACGTTGAGAGGAACGAAGGGCTCGTGGTAGGAACCTGGCAGCGTGCAGCACCATGGACAGCAGCATGCACTCTATTGAAAGACCTTGCCCCTACCGGCCCATAGAGAACGCACAGATCCATCACTATACGGGAGACTTTCTTCAGGGGCAATCCTCAAAATCTTTCTGACAGGGTGCACTAACCTTAGGGTGACCAAATTTCCTGATTTTCCCCGGAGAGTTCCGGTTTTTAGAGGACTGTCCGGGTGTCCTGACGCCTTTCTTAATTGTAGGTAAATGTCCCGGTTTTTGGGAGAAAGGTCAGGTGATTCTGCAAAGCAGGACTGAAAGTTATACCTCCATTCACAGGTGCCTTTGAAGACTGAAATGTTAACTAATGTATCTGTTTAGGGCTGCCTGCTCCCAGCAGAGACAGAGTGGAGCAGAGGGCAGCTGGAGTTCCGGTTGGAGGGATCCTGCCACAGACATACACACAGTTACAAGGTTGAGTTGGTGTGTGTGTATGTGTGTGTGTGCGCGTGTGTGTATACATACACATATACAAACACACATACATTTACAAGCCCATTGTATGTGTGTGTATATATGTATATATGTGGCTATGAAAAAATCGGGACAGGCCAGATACAGAAGACAAAAGACTTTAGTTCTACGTTTATGTCTGGCCTGTCCTGGTTTTTGCTTTCCAAAATTTGATCACTCTAACTAACCTTGACCTCTGGATCCAGCGGGAGCGGTGGACTTTTCTGTCCCTCGCCGCCTCCACAATGACTTACAAAATGAATATGAGGGCCAGTAGAGATCAGAGAAAAATAGAGGTACCAGAACCAGGCACTCTGTTTCCTCACTAACGCTGGCACTGACACCTGCAGGAAAAAGTGGGTATTTAAAGGAAATAAAAGATAGCTTAGTAACCAGTCATGAAAATTGGCATGTAACCAGCTCTTTGTTTATTATACCTAAAATTAAAACACACAAGAAATGAGAAAATTACATATATATTCATCAACACCTATTGGCACAGTCAAGCATCGTTACTATGCACTCTGTGACGATTGCGTTTAGTTTTTACACGACTCTAGTGCCTCTATAAAAGGCAATTAGGAAGCATTAGTATTCTGTGATTACTATCTTCACAATTCTATTTTCCTTGCTAGGACTCTCAAACACTGATGTGTAAGCAAGACAAACTTAGATTTCGTAGTAACTAAAGGTGCTTCCTTTATTGGATAGATTTGGTGCCTCACCCCTGTCCAAGGTTTTACCTTCAGACTTAGGACATTAAGGGAAGTCAGGCTGGAAGCTGTGGCCAGACAGGGGTACAGCAGGCTGAATACCTTTACTGCATGGTCCTGCTCAACAAGTTTTCAGGGTGTTAAAATCTCTGAGCAGGACAGATATGTTTTTGCAGGGCTAGGAAGCAATCTTTCTAGGAAACCTCAGCACCTTGTCCCAGTCTTTCTGAGATGGAAACTATGGCTAAGGGTTTGGCTTTAGGATATAACACACTTCTAATAAGATACACAGGATATCGATCATGTTTGTGATGGAGTACCCGCCTGCCAAACCCTAAATCAGGTCCTAAATCCCACTTGCCACAATTTTCTGAGAAAAATCCTTCTGCTCAATCCTGCAGCTATTACACCAGGGCTGTCTCCAGCCAGGTCCCCTTTAGGGTCCAATCTGCTGTGTTCAACTGGAAACACTTTGAGTGACAGGTCCTTGAATGTTTTGTGTCCCTGAGGCAGGCAAACAGGAGGCCAACTATTTCACCCTTGGTGATCCATTCCTGTGCCTCAATGCTAGCAGAAATCCAAAGTCCTTGAGTCTACGAGGAAGTCTTCTACTTCTTTTAGGAGGCAGGAGTATATTTTCACCCATCTTCTACTTCAGGTGGAGTCTTCTCAGGTTCAGGAAGGAGGTGGTGATTGAGGTGCCAGATTCATCCTGTACACTAGCTAGAGATGAAAGAAAGTCTGCCACTCAATCCTAACTAATTTCTCGCAGCCCCCTGTCTTTTTTTTCAGCACATCCTCTACTACTTACTTTAAAATTACAGAGGAGCCCATTTTTGAATATGGCAGGACCCTTCTGCCAGCAGGCAGGCCTGTCTTCAGACCTTTGGCCACACCCCTATTGAGATGAACTCTCCTTCCACCTGACAGTCTGAAACTGTTTCTCTCTTCTACTGTGGCTGGAGGCTGGTGGTCTAGGAGAGTCCTGAGATGAATAGGAAAAGCCTTCCCTACCATATCCAAGTCAAATGAACTAGTGCTAAGGATGACCTTTGCTTTGTCAAATGTTCCTATCCACTTGCAGAAAGCGAATCCTTGCTAATTGGTCAGCCGTTAACCCCTCTTTCTCTGTCCCAGGCTCAGAAGTAGGCTATTGTCTTCTGAGCCAGGGTTGTTACCTCTCCCAGCAAATTATGTGTTTTCATGCTCTGGAGGTGTGCAGAGGGACAGAACTGCTTTTAAGCCAATTCTGACTCAGGCAGCTTAAAATATATGTTTTATAAAGTTACTTTTCCACTTACATTATCAAAAATTTGATTTCACCATTAAATCTGATTTTGAAAATTAAGTAAGAAATATTTTTGAAGGAAATTTTCCCAGACGGGGCTAAGGAGTTAAATATTTTGATCATGCCTGGACCTATGTTATGGAAAATACAGCTGGACCTAAACAGCTGTAAGAACTTGATTCACTGTGGGAGCACTCTGTTTAAATATGGAGGGTGCCACATTAAAAAATATATTAATCACTGTACCTTGTTGGTTTATTAGTAAGTCAATTTTGGGGGTGACTCATTAATATATAAAAGCACAATCACCTTCATGGCAAAGGCAGTTTTTCTTGTCACATGTTACTGCAGTGCCTCTAAATTGCAGCTTAGGAAGAGTATGGTGGTGCTCCTGACAAACACACATTTTTTCTTATAAGTGGGCGTTGTACAAACACACTGCTGCCCAGATATGACATTTAATTTTCATGCCATAGGTACATCGGGGGCTCCATCTACAATGCACGTATAAGATGAAATAGGCCAAATTGTTCATCTAAATAAATAGCACATGTTTCAGGGGAGAAGCCACTGTTTAGCAATGGTAAAGTGTAAAGCGTGCCAACAAAGTCAGACAGGTAAACATGGAGGGGCAACAGCAAAGCTGATGTCATTAATTACTGTACCCCAAAATCTTTACAGTAGAAGTGGGATAAATGCGTTTACCCAATGTTGAATTTGAGCCGGTGGTTGCAAGTGAGGCTCATCGGCACTCATTTTTGGGGGCCGGCACTTATTCTTTCCCATCAGACATTGACCCAGAGGAAGAGAAGGAAAAATAAACACAGAGAAAAGAAGGAGGAAGATAAAGATGGGAAATCCATCACAAATGTAGAAAGCAGGAATCTGCAATATAGATATATAGGGACAGGGAGTGTGTGGTGATGGATTAAAGAGGCATGAGGTGGGCTGATTCAGGACTCACTGTCTTTATATTCTGCGAGCCGCCATTTAACAGCACCAGCTGCGGGATTCTGAGAAGAGCTTTTAGCACCCGCACTCATTCTTTTAGAAATTAGCCACTGGATTTATCCATCTTAAAAAAATGACTAAATTCTCTCAATTGCAGTAGAATTGCCCTAACATCAGCATTTCATCACTGAAATTCATGGGCAAGTATAAACATGATAGAAACGCCCCTCAAAGTTATTGCTGAGTCAGCCATTATATATAGGGTTTTATTGGCAAATATGACTGTTAGAAGGTGGTTCTGACACTATGGGCCGCCCGGATTTTTCGCTTTCTGAGCACCTAATTGTTGAGCTTTTACTGTGGGGGAGCCTCATAGGTTGGGACTCACCCACAGTGAATTCAGGATGGAAGAAACATGCCAGGGAAAGTCAGTGTGTTTTACTGTGTTTTCACTTTATTATTCCCCTAAGGGAATGTGGGGCCCATGGCTAGATTAACTTCCGTTAGGCCTACAGATTCCAGACACGCACTTAAGTCCAATGTAGCGAATGTGAAAATAAGTATTCTGCAGATTCCAAAGTCATATTTGTACTGCTTTTGGGTCATCCAGAACTGTCATATTTCTCTGAGCCAGCCATGACCCGACCCAGGCTGAGGGCTGACCTCAGCTGGATGGATTGATAACCTTTCTTCCACAAGCGAGGGCCTCTTCTCCACGAAGAGAAGATGGGTGGGGCTACAGGCCAATCCATCAACCGTGTTGCTGGGTGCCAGGCACCAGGCTGCACCAAGGAGGGAAGGCAGCTTGGGGGAAGGTGCTTCCGAGACATGTGGCAGAAACCCTGGACAACGCCATTTTAAACAAGCTCAGAGGCTGGCGCAGGGAGCCAGTGAAGACCGTTCCCTGCAGAAGGCACCCTCTTGGAGACCCGGAGGGCAAAGGAGAGGGCTGTCAGGGGCTGGGGGCGCCACCAGGAGCAAGAGGACATGAAAATGGAGGAGATCGGACCCCTGGGGGCTGAGATATGCCCCCCAGAAGGTACACGACCTTTGACCTTCGATGGGACCGACGACGAAGCACGTGGGGCTCCGCCGCCGGTCTGGAAACTGCCCCCGGGGTGGGTCATGTCCCGGGGGCTGCCCCCCAAGGAAGGAAAGTCGGGGTGAAGGTTCCTCCGCGGTATGCCAGGAGCCCACCCTGGCCCCCGCTGTAAAAGGAGGAGGGGGAGCGCCGTTGCGCTCCCAGGAAGCTGGCCCTTGGCAGGGGGCCAGGAGCCCACCCTGGCCCCCACCGATGCTGAGTGAGGGGGAGCGCCGTCGCGCCCCCCCCCCGAAGATGTTCGGGGGCCCGGGACCCCATCCCCAGGCCCCGAGGGTGGAGAAGGTGGGGGGAAGTGCCGTCGCACTCCCCCCGAAGAACCACTCCCGTGAGGATGCTGTGTGTCTGCGGGCAGACGAGATGAGTCGCACCGGCTCCCGCGGCAGCACGCGAGGGTGCTGGCCGGGCGGGGAGCCGGCGGGGGCAGCCGGGGGTGGGCTCCCCAGGCTGCCCTCCATCACAGAGGCATGCGGGGGTCCCGGGTGGGACCAGGATCCCGAACACGAAGAGAGGAGGCGCGAGGGGCCCGGGTGGGACCGGGCCCCAGAAACCAGAAGGAGCGGCCGGGGGTGAGCTCCCCGAGTCGCCTAGCAGCACCTGGGGGTCCGGGTGGGACGGGCCCCCCCCCCGAGGGAGGAAGATGTGGCAAAGCCGCCGGCACCACCAGCGCGGCTGTCCCCAGCACAGCGGGAGAGCCGCTCATCTATTATGCATAGAAAGGAGCTCAAAGCGCCCCATAATGCCTTGCAAGGCATGGGGAGAACATCGTTTTTGGCGCCTGGTGGCCCCCAGAGGTGGGGGTCACTCTCATGTGTGAAAGGTAGTGCATGGGGGCTGCAGGAGCACCGCAGCCTCCCCCAGCATAAAGGAGAACAGTCCCCCCATACGTTTCATGGGGCATCTGAAAGAATAACCCCTCAAGGGCTCAGCCAGCATTTATCACCTTCTGGGCTGGAACTTATGTTCTACAGCTGAGGGTGTACTACGAAGTGCATCATAGAGTGAAGGGCTGAGTTGGGGATATCTGGAGAAGGGCATCCCCTGGAGTTGAAGTGTTGTAACTGCACCGAAATGCATTTGCTAATGGTTATTTCTTTCAGAGGGACTGAAATTCATTTGTTTAATGTGATGTGCTGGTGTAACGTGATGTCATAAGCCAAGTGGGGCTATGTTGCCAGACAGTCCTGCTAGAGTGTCTGGCTGTATATGCATAATCCTGTGATGTCATATGTGAAGCCTTTAGGGGCTGTGATTGCAATGCATTCAAATGATCAACCAAGATGAGGAGTACTGTCATTCTAAAGTGTGCGTAAACATGGATTCTTGCTGCTGCGCTTAGGTGAAGACCCCAGACTGCTAGCCCTTAAGATATAGAGGTGCATACTTTATGGTCAGTAGGAGATGCTCAGTCAGGGTCATGTGTCACCAAGGCAGGTTTACCCCTTTTTAATGCTTGTTGAAGTAATGGGATGGGTCGCCACTGGGATGGTGCCAGTGTGCAGGGCCCTCGCTCCAGGTTATGTTCAACTATCTGCATTGGGGGCAAGTTGATGTGCATACATGGGAGTGGTGGTACTAGACCCCACACACCCTGCGGGAGGGGTGGAGATGTTATGCAATATCACAAAGTAATTCCAACAGCTTATGTATATTTGTAAATTGGTGCATAGTATTGAGCAGTGTGTGTGTTTAATAAATGTACTCTTACTTTTATAAAGCAAAGTACAGACTGGACAATCAATTATTGAGTGTTATTTTTGTGCACCTGCAAATGGCGATTACTAGCCCACACCACCTCCCTTGAGTAAGCCTCAGACTGCTCTGCAACGCTACCCTCTGAGAGTCAGGCGCTACAATTGGGTGTTTGGTTCCCAGTGAAGGACAAATGTAGTCATGTTATTTGTGCAGGCCTCACAGATGCTGCCTCGTTTTCCAACAATGACAGATACAACAATGGTGAGTTAGAACAGTTGACTGCCAACCCCCACCGGCGGCATTTCCTAGAGCCAGGGTCACTTTCATGAAAATGGCGGCACAGCATATTTAACACCATTAGGGAGTTAGTTCTGTGACCAGCAACATTTTGTGGTTTAGTTCGCTTTTAGCTCTCAACAGTTTGTACACTCAGTTTAGCATCCTCACATCAATTTTATTCTCCCTTTTCATTTCCCTTTCATTTCCCCTTTAGCCTTGTCTTTTGTATGGTATCTCTGATTTGTCCCTTGTGTTGGTCTGCCCTGTTTACTATCATTATGCTGGAAGCTGCTCTGTGTCATCCTTATGATCAAACTCTTAGTCTCATCATAGCAACATCCATTGCATAGCAGGGTACGCAGAATACTCTCCTGTTTATCATATTTCCATTTACCTATTTCACTTGATACTCATTTTGGCTACCTACTATGTTTATACTGCATCATGCACTGATGCCACTAGCTTTCAGAAGTCAATATCTATTTAGGCCCAGGTTTACCATTGATGTTCTCCAGCAGCAAGAGTTTTGGTATCTCTTCTCCCCATTCCCACTTTCCCCAGTTGTCTCTGTTCATGTGTGGGAGCTGTCAGCACATCCAAGGAGATATGGGAAAGGCCGGGATTCACATTGAATCCATGCCTCACAATACAAGATTGACACTTAACATGTGCTATGTGAATTTTTTAGGAGTCTGAATAAATCAAAACATCATCTATAGAGACAATGCTGAACACACCTAAAAAATCCTCTACATCAATAAAATATTGGAATGCTACAGGAGTATTGCTGAATCCAAAAGACATGACCTGGTTATAGAACAACACTTGCGAAGGCCCTAATCACGATGGTGGTCGGTCTGTCCAATACGGTGCATTCCTGTCCGCTTCACTTGTGCTACTTGGCAGTCCAGCGTCAACATAGGCACCCTTATGCCATGGTACAAAAGTGCCTGTGCTATATTCAGGATTGTTTTTGTGCAGGAAGGAAGACCTTCCTGAAGACCTTCCTGCATTAAAACAATCATGAGATGCTTTTCCTCTTTCTGTGTATGCTTCAGGATGCGGCACACATAGAAAGAGGAAGTAATAAGTAAAAATAAAGATATTCCCCCTCGTTACACCTCTCCTGGAGAGGCATATCTTTTTGTCACATTCCCAGGTTTACAAGGTCTTGTAAATTTGTGAATGCATCAAAAACTATGTGAGTAACGTAGGAACACCCACTCAACGCCCATGGAATGCCTACCCAGGGCAGAGTAATGCAACGCAGCGATTTGTGCTGTTTTGCATTACTCCTGATTTTTAAGCCACACAAAGCCATACAAAATGGCTTTGCGTGGCTTCAAAAATCTGACTTATGGTTTGCATCGCTCTTGCACTATGTTGTGAGGTGCAAGAGCAATGCAAACCGGGTCATAAATATGGCCTGTGATGTCTTGTAAGGGAGACAGTAACAAACATGAATCAGCATTCTTGAAATCTATGTGGAAAAACAAGTGGCCAACATCTTTTATCACTGGTATGAACATATTAACTATCTCTTTTTCAATTAAATCAATTATGAATGTGGAGCCTTATTCTTAGGCTTCATTGAATTGACTTCCAATTGTGATTTATTTATTATGTAAATAGATGAAACTGATTATTGTCAGAATCCATCGCTCAAGTTGGATGATAAATTATATTGATAATGTGGTCTAGGCGATTGGTAAAAACAATCCTAACCTTGTAATCTGGGTGAAACAGGAGCGATTGATCACCTCTTCCACTAATGACCACATAAAGCAGAAAACTATGAGGGCTGATTGTATTAGAGAGAAAGAGGAATACAATAAGAGAGCAAACAGAGACACCAGACACCTCAATTCTGACTCGTCACTTCTGCTGGCACTAATAACTACAGACCAAAGTGGGGATGTCAAGGAAAAAAGAGATAACTCAGTAACCTGCCATGATAGTCCTATATCTAACTATAAAAGGGAATGGATATATCTTATCTGTACTTCTTTGTCCTTTTATGTGAAACTTGTTATTCCTGAAACTAAAACATACAAGAGATAAGTATCTTACAAATATGTTCATCAACATTTATTAGTAAAGGAACTACCTCAAGCTTTACGACTAAGTTCTACCTGTGAACGACAAGTTTATTTTCTACTTGAATCTAGTACCACTGCAAAAGATTATTAGCAACCATTAGTATTCTGTGACTCTTAGCTTCACAAATTCTGTTTCCCTTGCTAGAATGCTACTCGTTATTTTTTGTTTGCACTGATATATGCATATCATCTGTCTATTAACAACTAATGTTGATGCACACGCAAAAATTAAAACACAATGTGAAAAATGTAAGAAAAGACAATATTCATTCGGGCTTCTGTTCTTCTTTAATCTTCAATAGAATCTTCCACTCCCAACGCATTTCGTCGCAATAGGGATTAACCCAAACGACTTCCTCAGGGCTGGAAGTAAAATAAAATTGCAAAAGATGGAATCTTCCATATTCAAATACAAATTACAAATAGATTTAAGTGAGCCCAAAATACAAGCTCGTGTAGAGGAAAGGAATCATGTGCATATGAAAAGACATGCAATCCTTGCACATTTGCTCAATATTTATATGCATATAACATGTTAGAGTTATCTCACTCACATGCAGTAACATAATGAACCGATCGTATAGTCAGTGGCCCAAGTGCCCTATAATCCACAGTTACAACTCACTAGTTATTTTATCATGAATCCGTATTGGTGATACCACCCAAACCTAGTGAAAAACATGCTATGTAAAAAGTTATTAGTTTAATCAGTCAATGATTGAGCCTTTTAGGGAATGGGGTGGTATTCCCTAGTGCAGTGGTTCCCAAACTTTTTCAACCTGCGGCTCCCTTGACTTATTAGCCTTTGGCCGTGGCTCCCCATTATGTCATTTTTATTTTTATTCGGGTGGTGGGGGGATGTAAGCCCAGTCTCGGCTCACTACCTTAGGATCTGTTGGAGCAGATATTTTACTTACCCTAGTAAAGAGCCATATGTAGTTCCTTATTTTTAAGGAACCAAAGAAGGAGATTTCCCAGAGGTTTCTGGCTAGGAAATTGTGGGAGAGCAGACATTTTGCCTTTTGAATTTAGTTCCATCCGGGGTAGGTTAGGGATTTAATTTTTGCTATTAGATACTGTCTGAGTTATATAGCTCGAGGAAAGTGCGTGAATACATTTGAAGACATGGCAAACTATTCTTGCCCTCCATAACATGGTCTCTTCCTCCCGAGAGCAAATGGACAACAGCATTTTGCGGCCTTTGGAGAGTATGGATTCGTAATGCTGGAAGACTAGCAAAGACTGAACTACAGTAGTAGTAGGTGATTTCTCTAGAAGCAGTTAGCAACTATACTGGCTTCAAGCAGGAGTGTAAAAGATGGGCACAATTAAGAGAGTTATGTGCACCCGGCTGTTATTAGCCTTTCTGTAGTAATGATGATTAGCCAGACAAAAGGACAAGCCCCTTCTAGATACATTAACAACCTAAACTTCAGTCCAGGCACGCAACGCCCATAGGGCTCAAACGTCTTCAGCCCCCCCCCCGTCATGTGTGTCAGCCCCGGGCACACACACAGACAGTTGTTGAGCGTATCACAGCCGCACACGAGTACTTCTCAGGTCTTTAAAAGACCATTTACATTTGTTGTTTTTTTCACTTCTTAATCTTCACTCTGCCTATTGCTGGAAGAATTCCCCCCCCCGAAATTTGCCTTTAGTTGCGCCTCTGCTGCAGTTCCACCTTCGCCCCTACCATCTGCTGTACAGCGGTGTACCAGAAGAACGTATTAAATTGGTGACAAAGTAAGAGTTGGGTTATATACACAAAATAATATACATAAACATAGAGGGAAAGATCTGGTATTAAAAGCATTTTATGAGAAACAAACTAAATAAATCCTTACCCTGTTCAGACGTGCGTGAAAAGGGTGAACATGGATCAGACCAAAGTGTCTCTCCCACAAAGCAGAGGTTGAGTGTAATCACAAGTGGAGGGAGGCTCTGGGGCCCTCAGACATCGAGATGTGGTTGGCTCAGGGTTATTCACCCGTAGAAGGGCGCCTCTGGGATGTTCACATGTGAAGGGTGTCTTTCTCTCAGTCCTTGCAAGCTGACAAGTGGCTGGCTCTGGAGCATTGACACTTATGGGAGTGCCTCTTAGGTTTTCCTCACACGTCTATGGTGGCTCTGGGGTGCTCTCATCTCGTCAGTGGGTCGCTGGCTCCAGGGGGGTTCACACTTTGGGCGTGCCTCTTCTGTGCTCGGCCACGTGTTGCAGACCTCTCTGCTCCTGCACATGTCCCTCACACAGCCTACACAGGGGCACTTCGGGCATGGACAGTTCTATGAAGCCAATCATAAGTCCTGCAAAGAGCCAAGGCTAACGAACTTCCACCAGTCAGCACCAGACAGCACCAGACACAGTTTTAAATTCAAAGTCCTGCGTAGAAACTAATCGGAGCCCGTTCTCGCCTCTGTGCGCAAAGAAAGCTGCGGTCCCGCCGAAGTGTGAGGTGTCGGACAGTGAGGAGAGGACTGTCTGGTATAATTAAATTAAAATATTTATAAAGCACATAGTTACCGAGGTACTATTATTCTGGCGCAAAGAGATTTTGATAAATAAATAAAGGAGTTATTTAAACAAATATAACACATACGTTTTTATTGCTCTGTTGAAACTTTCCTCCATCCGAGTGGTGCACATTAGTGGGAGGGCTACACGGTGGGTTCAGAAGTGAAAAGGAACACAAACTCTGGAGGGAGAGGGGACACGGAGCGCAGAGGGAAGAAGAGTCCATTACCCTTACATCTGTAAAAATGTATTTCATCATTAATATTTGGAAACAGCCCCGATTGTGAGTCATACTACCTTTTCCCGGTTCCCAAGACGTGCGGGGCGCCCCTGCCATGTTCTAATGGCGCACAGGGGTGCCGCGGCGCACAGTTTGGGAACCACTGCCCTAGTGTGATAGCACCGCAGGTACTCTTATTGAATCAGTTATTTACATTGTGGATTCCTGTTGGAGCGCTAGGTCTTTTTCCCTTACACCCACACCTCATAATATCATCTATCTATTGCCTTCTTCTAAGAATTCTTCCTGTTCTGCCACAGGATTACCCCCAAATTAAATGTAAACAATCTGTACAGTCTTTAGAAAGGTTCCAATTTAAATGTTCAAAATAGTTCAACGTTTTTTTTCAAAATACAAGTTATCTATTAGATTATTTCTCTGTATTCCCAAATGTCCTCCACCAAACTCCAAAGAAAGCAACTTCTCTTGTGCGAGGAAGTCCTTGATCCACATAGCAAGGTCCTGGATAAAGCAACATTGTATCATGATTGCTTAGCAAGGACACAGTGAAACATGAGTGCAGTTAAACCCAGGTAGCTAAAGTAGCTGCTGCCACTACCACCAAACTATGTGAGAATTCAATGATTGCTTGGAAATGTATTTTATTATTGGGCCCCCCTTGTGTTTTTCACACAAGCGAAGTCTCCCACCATGCGGCGCCAACAATCTGCAAGGCATGTCAGGCATTCCTTTACAGTGAAATGTACTCAGCACACGCAGTTTCGGAGAACGGCTCACTCATGCCCACTGAGCCTAAAGCAGTGAGCCATAGCTCTTGGCATGCCTCTTGACTCCTAATCCCTCAATCTTTTGACAACACCAAAATCCTGAGCTTTTGCGTGGACAACTGCACACCAGACTCCTCACCTAAAACTATAGGGGCAGATTTACGTTCCCTGGCGCATCCCTGCAAATCAGCAGGGATGCGCCAGGGAAGATACGTCACGCAAGTTTGCCCTTACGCCACCGCAGAGGTGCCGCATTTACATTGCGGTGCATCGTGGCGCAAGGACAAGCAGATGTGTGACGCATCTGCTGGGGTAAGGTTGGCGCAGTGCTGAAGTTGTGTCGCAAGCGCGACGCAACTCCAGCACTGTTCCAACCTGCCCTATCCTTAACATGGTGCGTCACACCTTACGCCTGCTTGAAACAGGCATAAGGATTTGACGCACCAGCGTCGGAAAAGTGACTGCGTGAAATCTTGTAGATTTCACTGCGTCACTTTTCCGAGGCTTTTTCCGAAGTAACGCCCACCCTGCATACATTAAACCTGATGCGGGTTTAATGGGGCGCAGGGCTTTACAATGTGACGCATCTCCCTAGATGCGTCACGTTGTAAATCTGTCGCAGCATGGCGCTAGCTTTGCGCCGCCGCTGCGTCACAAAAGTGACGCAACGGCGGTGCAAAAGTGGCGCACGGGGCTTGTAAATCTGCCCCTCTGTGCTTTGTACCAATGTTCATTACTCCACAAAGGCCAGGCTTCGGTTATACAAGCAAACCTCTCTTCAAAACTTGATTCGTTCCCATCTCAATAGAGGCAACACCTTACAGTCCTGCATCCAAAAGGCACACCTGACCCACCAGAAGAATGTCCTCCATGCTGAAGTGTGTCTGACTATAGGCCTAAGGAAATACAACACAATCACACCCAGTGAACAGCACTGATTCCGTATATATGGCTTTTCCACTTTCAGAGCTTTCTGTATTATCTACAAGGCACTCAACTCAAGCACCTGCCAGGATAGATCAGGATCTCTGGTGAATATTCAACACCTGCAACAGCAACATCCCCATACTCAAACCCAAAAGGAACACGTGGAAATCTAAATTATGAGACACCTCCTGCTTGCACAACGAATTTGAAACTCTATCCTCCATCCAGATTTCTCAATCTCCAATGTATAATCTGTAAAAAGGTATGGCTGTGTCTCTTGAAGCAGCATCATATCCCTTCACAACCATCTAATTAATTCCTGGACTTCCTCTGAAGAGAACCTTCATTCTCCTTTGCATCTTCATGTGCCCTAGCCTTCCAACTGCTCTCCCATCTGCCTCATGCAGCCCATTTCTTTTGCAATATACTTTCTCACTATCCTACCTCATTTTGTACAGGGCTCCATTCTTTTGCAAATAGATCATGTATGTACATTGGGCCAATTCATAAAGATTTATCTGTGAACAGTTCTAACCGGGGTGGGCGGAATTTGCGTAGTTGCCCTACGCAAATTATCGCAAAATTGCTCCAAATCTCTTCGCGAAGATGCGGAGATTGCTTTTCCCGCCCGTTCGCAATGTGTTTTTGCGTGCTCGTGGGGAAATATACCTCTAACTTGCCCATGCGGTCGGTAATGGGCGATGCTTATTTCCTGTTCCGAGTCGAATGACGTGTTCGCGATCGCAAACTCTCGTGGGATAGCATGACTGGCTATCAACAATCCAACATCTTGTGGCGCACGCGAACGGACAGGAAAACTTGTTGGCGAACGCAGGGATCCGGTAAGTCGCTACCGCGCACGCGAGAATGCATTTTTAAAGCACATACAAGAAAATACTTCCGCTTTCGCAGCGGGGCGCGGACGTTTCGACATCTCTGCGTTCTCTGCGGAACGCAGAAATGCCAAAACTTCGCAACTTCCGCGAGTGGAACAGAAATTTTCGCCCAGGCCTAGTTCTAACTTACTCATAAATTACTCCTGAATTTACAGGAGTATTTCACAACTACCCATAAAAAACGTTGTGAAATGGCCCAGCTGTGCTCATTACATCAGATGGTTGGTTAATTCTCTGGTGAAAAGTATATATCATGGAAAGAGCTAAGGGGTGGGGAACATAGAGCAGATGGGCTAAATACAGCTGTCTTCCCCTCAACTCATCCAGTCCTTCAGTTTGGGACTTTGGATACTCAGCCAGGGCACTTTTAGATGCAGGAGAAAAGATGGAAATGCTGGCTGCGGAAGGTGGCTATTTCAATGAACCATCTGTTCACATGCCTAAAGTGCAGATTTGTTTTCACCATAAGGCCTTGTACATACACTGAGACAGCTTACATATCAACTGGCTTGGAGGCAGGTGTTCACAAGCTTGCTTTGAGCACACAATGAGACTTTTAAGAAATTGGCCTAGCAACGTGCACAGCCGCTGTGGTGGGTGGCTTCACGCCAGCATGAATGCACACTAGGTCACTGACAGATGTTCACCAGTTGGCCACTCATGTACACTGGGACTGTAATAGATTTTTACAATATGACTTTGCACGCACAGTAGGGTTCTCCTCTGTTCTCACAAGATAGCCCGTTTATGGGTTGGCCTGTCAAGTTCTCTAGGACTATAATGGATTTCTCAATCCAACATTGCACGCAAGGATTTTTCTAGGTTTTTACAAACTGGCCCATGCATTCACTAAAACACAGGCAAATGTTCACAAGTTGGTGTGCATATACACGGGAACTGTAAAAGATTTTCACAATCCAATATTGCACATTCTTAAGTTGAGGAGTGACACTGCAGAATAGGTAGGTTGAAAAGCTGTGTTTATCAAGTAAGAGGTCCAACAAGGATAGCTACACAGCATAGGGCATCATCAGCTGACCACCTCGAATGCCAAGCCCTCTAGGACTTCCCCGTAGCGCCAAGCATTAACATTTCATAATCTGATGCAATTATGCTACCAAGGGGAAAATACTACAAGGATACCTGATCTTTGTAACTAACGCCCAGGATAGATTTATTTAACAGGACTGTGCTTAGTTATGCTTCATCTTCTAGTTGTAGTCCCCAAAACGGAGGCATGGGCAGAAAAGTTACTTAAGTGCCAATGCGATGGGAAAAAACAGTCAATCCATAATACATTTCATACTGTTTAGTAAATTTTTTAAGGGCATCAGAAGATGTGTTTTGCGCCAACTGTTTTTATTGAAGAAACGTATTTTAGATTCTTATGCAACTTGGATGATGTCCATAAATGCTATGTAATTTTGTCAAATATTAAGTCCGCGATTAGGAGACAGAAGTTATTCGCTCAGGTTTCTAGTCTCTCTAAAATGATTAGGCCTGTTAATTTGGCAGATGAATCCAATCAGGATATTGGGCGATAATATTTTGCATCCGCTCTGTCCCCCTTACTAGGTTGAGCCGAGAGCCAGCGCACATGCGCTGCTCTGCGAGATTTGTTGTGGTGGAGTAGCGAATAGAAGCCCGGTCCACTCTCCGCCCATATTTGCCACCGGTTTGTGTCATTCTCTGTCCTAAATCCTGGCTTCTGATTCGTAAATAGGCTTTTTAGTCCCTCCTTAGTACCGCCTCCTCTTCATTTGTCACCTCCCATGACGACTGGCCCCTTTACTTCGTTTATTACACAGTACTGTTATTTAGACTGTGAGCACTATTTTCTTTATTTTGTTCTCTTACTGCAGGCACGAAGTGCTTTGGTGCCTTCTTTACCCCCTCCTCCTGTTGTCATGCCTTGTTTACCTCAACACCCTCCCATTGTCCGTGCCTTCTCCCCTCCTCCATCCCCCTCCTTAATCACATGAGGACTGGCTTTCATTCCAGCTCAGCTTGTTTAAGCATTGGCACACATTTGCACTCATGCAGGCAATTTCTTCTAGCTAGCGTTGCGCTGCTGTGAGCCACCCCCATTGACTGCAGAAGCTGCAAGACCTCTCTGAGTGGCAAAAACCGGACATTACGGCAGTGCCCCACTCCCCGCTGCTTACTGCTAAGCCCTTAAAAATGTCCCTGGCTCTGTGCGGGCAGAGTTTGCTTGCCAATTCCTTGCCCCATGCAGAGTTATGTCGCTGCTACATTTGTAGTGGTCCTCATTGGGATAACAGGTCTCTTCTGTTCCCCTCCTTCCCTCTGGCCTCGGTGGTGACTTGCAGAAGGGTAGGCTTCTCCTCTCTGCCCCCGGGCAAGAAAGCTTTGCGGACACCAGAGCATTGCCGATCAAGTCATCCATGCCGAAGGGGAAGGTCTTGCCTATGCTTCCAATGTCGATCTGCTCGATGCCCCTGAAAAAGTAGCACGCTGTATATAATCCCCCTTGTCCCCATACAGTCCATGGCATTGTACCCCCATTGGGGGGGTTCAAAACATCACCTGGCCACCTACTGGCCAGGTGTTTTTGTGCTCACATTTAAAAAAAAAAAAAAGACTGCTTTATTTGAAAGCAGTCCCAGACATGGTGGTCTACTGACCCCAGCAGGCCACCATCCCAGGGAGTGCTAGCCATTCCTAATGGGGTCGCAAATTGCTCCTGCCTCATTAATGTTCATGAGGCGTGCAATTTGTGACCTCATTAGGAATCACAAACAGTGCCTGAGACACTGTTATACATCCCAAATTGCGAGTCGTAAATTGCGAGTAGCAAATGCGATGCAATTTGCGAGCCACAAATTGGTAGATCGTACATGTGGCCCATTGTCCTTTACAGTGCAGTAGCTCAAACTTGCGTAAATGCGAGACCTATTGCATTGCAAATGCTTGCTAAATATTGGGACTATTATACTGTCACTCCACGGTGACAGGAAATAAAAACTAACCGTGGGTGGAGTTCGCAGAGTTCTGCGTAGCGGAACTCCGTGAAGTGCACAAAAAGCTCTGCGGTGCTATGCAGAACTTTGCGAGCTGCTGAGTTTCTTTAGATAAATACAGTTCGCAGTGATTGTGAGTGCCAGGTGCTTTTCCGCACTGTGCAATCATCGCGAACTGCATCATGCACAGCGCAAGCGGGCGCTGCTTCTTTTCTGCCACTCGAATCAATTTTCCACGCTCGCGCTCGGCAACTTGATGTTGACGATCGCTAATGAGGAAAAATCTCGCCGGGATGTGGATTTTCCTCGCTCGCCAAATTCACATGGACGAACGCAGGTGAGGAAAAAAATTCTGCTTCGCGTAACTCCGCTTCGCATCGTGAAGCAGAGTTTTTGGTAACTCCGCATAACACAAAGTGTGGAAAATTCCTCTAGCGGAGCGGAATTCACTGCCCAGACTTAATAAAAACTCCATATTCTTGACAAGAGGTGGAAGTATCTCTACACAGCAGCTGCGTCACTGGCAAGGAATTATTCTGTAGTAATTTAGGTACTTTCGGTACATTGCCAGTTAACTTAGTGCGATTTGTCCTCTTGAATTTTTAATAAGTATGGGACAAGGGCTAGGGCAGGGGCTGTCAATATTGCCTACTACAGCAGGTACTCTGTTGGGGGCCTCTGAGGGGTAAGATTGGGGACCGGCTCAGGATGAATAACAGAACCGGTTGACAAAGGATCATTCAGCGTCAAGGGCATGTCCGGTGAAGCGGAGCCTAGATTCAATGAAAATCTTCTCTCGGAGAGTGCAGTTTCTGCACTAACAACCCCTATGTCTCTTTCCAGCATGCAATCAATTGAGGTGTACTATGCGGGCGATGTTAAAACGCGATTTCCCTCTGATACTTTCCTTTTAACCATCATAAAATTTGTAGGTAATGGCCCCACACCAGCAAACTAAAGACAAGTGAGAATATTCAAATCTGGCAGCCCTAAGACTCCCAAAGTCGAGATCTCTGAATGGTCCCTGGTAATACTTTAGTTCCATGAGGGCCAAGGGGGGTGGCCCAGCCCAGCCTCTTCCGGGCTATGATGGGCTAATGTTTTAAAAAAAGAATGAGAGTGACCCCTTTGACCAACCAGGGGAATAGAGTACTACTTTAGGGTAGGAAGAGATTTCCCGTGGCGAGAAAATAGTTTTAAAGTAGATTGGGTTGTTTTCAACAGAAGTACAAAACATAAGCCCATGTGTTAGGATATATGTAAAAAACATACCACTATGTGATTTAAAAAGACATCATATTTTATTAAAACCAGTTAAAAACACATAATAAAAAACAAAATTTGATCCAGTGAAGGTTTTCCTATTGCCAGTAAACATATAAGTTCTGCTAGATCAAAGGCACAATAAATATATCTTATTAGAATATATTTATACAAACACAACAGTGCACAATAGTTGTGCTAAACAATTAACAAACTCATATACCAGAAGTGGAGAGACATAAAAAAGACAGTACAATTTGTCATTAATTAACACATCTGTTCGTAAATCTCAACAGAGCTTTTCCTATACACAATATGTAGATATAGTGTCTTATCAAAAAAGCTGCTCCCACAGATTGTGTTGTTGTATTGCGTCGACGCGTTTCGATGGGTTAATTTAATTGTCCATCTTTTTCAAGACAAGAATTGTCTCATCCTCTCAAATTTATTGTAGGCACTGAATGGTTGCCGTTGCGAAAAAACTCCTGTTAACAAATGTATCAATAGTGCAAAATTACGTTTGTGGCAAAGAATAATCACTTAAAATTATCTACATTGTAAAATGTTAGAAAAAGTCTTATTAACAGCATATAGCATACTATTTACGCATTTTTTTAATTTCTTTCCACGTTTGAATTGATTTTTCAAAATAAACTATATCGTATAAATTGTCATATGGAAAACATATGCTAAACAATTCAAATTATTTATGTACTATCCTATCAAATGGGCCATTAGAATATATGGGGCTAGAAGTTCGTGAGTCATACGTTTGATTGGATTTAGGGATTACCTTATAGCATGTCTTGGATTCTTCAGATTCGGGATTATCTATTTATTCTTGTAATTGTATGAACAACATCTGAAAAGACAATATGTTACTAAGCCTTCAAGTTGGCCAGATTTTAATAGACCTATCTTACATGCACCAGACATCCCTGGTTTCTTAATCTACTTAGCATAACACCATATATTATATGTATGGTAACCCCTAAACTGTTTGTCACATGTTTCTTATTTTTAACGGTTTTTGTGATGTATTAACAACATACTAAATCTCATCACCTTATCAAGCGGTATTGCCATCAAAATACGTGCAGGATGATTTTTGACACTTCTCCTTATTCTTTCTCTTCAAAGGTTCTTGCCTGAAACATTAACCATTTGATTATGTCTAAACATAACATTTTCATTTTTGGATTTTTCTAGAGCTTTAGAGTTTAAATGCCTACCGTGTTTTACGAGGAAGCCCCTTTCTTTGTTGTTGTTTCTTTAATTCCGAATAAGGTGAGCATATATCGCTTCCTGGTTATATTATTTTCCTCTCTGTTAAGCTCAAATTGACCTAAAAACGAAAGTTTTGCATTACGCTATAGTACCATTATCGAGTAGAACTGCTATTAAGTAGAACATAGTTTTTAACATTGCGTTCTAATATTCCCTCGGTAGAGAGAAAATGCTATAATCTATTTAGTCGTGCATACAATTTAGCCCGATAGTGCACTTGTCTCTAACTCCATAGCCTCACCGTCTCGAAGATCTTAGATGACTGCAAATTGGGGTCCTCTCGTCTTCCCGACTGCCAGCGTCTGACAAACCTATGTCTTTCCGATTTAAAAACCCTGGAGGGCCAGCTCTGATTGGTCCATTGTGGGGAATCAGTATCAGGTGTGTTTCCCAATTTTCCCGCGATAGACTGCGGGAATGGCTGCGGCATCTATTCTAATAGAATCGTATAATCTGCCTTACACGCTCCGGAAGTACTAATTCCGGAAGCGCGGTACATTTCGACCGATTGCTTTGAGCTGCCACGTTAGTATCTCGTATTCGTGATGTCTACGGCGACCCGGATATACTTACACTCTTATCCCTTTTCTATTTTTTCTTTTTTGAAAATCCTAAAAACTTTATTAAACAAACTGTCTGCAACTAGCTTTTAAGTCAAAATTACCGAGACTCGTGAAAACTTATAACCTCTATCCACCATGTTCACGTGGACTGAATTTAATAAAAAGTATATTTTTGCGACCTTTCTTTCTTTTTATTCTTGTTATTAAAATCAAGAATGCATGAATTGCAGTTAGCCCTCACCATAGAGCGATTTTTTCAGATGTTGTTATTATAAGCTAATTGTTACATATATATCAACACATGAAATCTGAAATCAGGATATACATGTGCATGTGCAAATATATACACAACTATTGATTCAGTCATCTGCATTATCCAATTATTATCGGTTGCGCTTAAACCAGACATTGCCCCTTTCAGCATTATTAGGTTATCATATACTATTTGCAATTATTTTTCATTGATTTGCTATCAATTTCATCCAGTCCTCCCTGGTATTCATGCCTGTGTTGATCGTATCTAAATAACACATGTACCATTGTTCACGCATTTTTCTAATTGCATCAAGATTACCTCCTCTCCGACTAACAGTTATTTTTTCCAATACAAACCATTGAAACTGGTTATATTGGTGGTTAGCTCTAGCATAGTGCTCTGTGAGGGGTGCATTTTCCTTTTTGTTTTTTAACGCCGATCTGTGTTCGAGTAACCTGATGCGTAGCTCCCTACTGGTCTCGCCCACGTAGCCTAAGCCACATGGACAGACAATGAGGTATACTAGGTTCTTGCTCCGGCAGTTGTTCAATGTTTTTGAAGTTATAGTTTTACCATTGAAATTCAAAACCTTTTCTTTAAGACAATTCGGGCAAATGGAACATGTGCCACAGGCATAGTTCCCTATAGCTTTCTGGTTGTGCAGGTTGTTTTGGCTGTTGTTTTCAGTTGTTTTGTACGTTTTTACCAATGCATTTCTTATAGTTTTGTTTCTTCTGAAAGAGAATAGGGGTTTAGGTATTGGTGTCTGTACGCCATCATTAAGGATCTTCCAATTTCTATTTACTATATTCTTTATTTTATTGCTTAGTCCAGAATATTGGCTTACAAAGACAATTTTGTCTAAATTACTGTTTTTCTTCTCTTTATCCTTATTTAAAAGGCTGTCCCTATGATGGGCTAAGACAGGCCCGTCTTGGCCCGGTCTTGGCCCAGGTGCATCCCGCACTTCAGGAAGCTACCGGTGCTTAAATTGTGCAATGTGTATGTCTGGTTCATCCTGAGAGCGGGGTAAGATGGGGGAAAAAGTACTACCCCAGCCAGGGCCAGCAGGAAGAATGTAGGCAATGCAGGCAGGGAAACTGCCTGACAAGAACCCGCCCTGTGGAAAGCTGCAGGCATTTTAATAGTGCAATGTGTCTGTCCGGTCCCTCCTGAGAGGAGGGAAGCTGGGGGATGAAGCCCCACCCCAGCCAGGGCCACCAGGAATAATGTAGGCAGGAAAACCGCCTTCATAAAAGCCATGCTGCAGGAAGCTGCTGGCGCTTTAATAGCGCAGTGTGCCTCTCAGGCCTCTCAAGAGCGTAGGGGAAGCTGGGGGAAGAAGTCTCACCCCAGCCAGGGCCACCAGGAAGATGCGGTCAGGGAAACTGCCTTCGAATCGTTCATTGTATATCTACCTATTTCAGTGGTCAAGATGAACTTGAAGAGAGACTGAAATCAAAACAGGTGTTTTTAAGTTCACACACGTTGTTTGGTTCCCTGTGTTGCCCAAGTATCAATCGCAGTGGGTCGGTTGTGGAAGAGCTATTCGTAGAGGTCTGTACCCTCGAACAACCTCGCGTTCTGCTCCACAGCTCTAGGGAATGTGAGCTGCTGTCAAACAGGCTCAATTTAGTCAAATGCATGGGGCACAAACAAATCCAGGGATGCTATACCTCTGAGAACAGCATAACACCCATCACACAGTGAGGTGTACTGTGGTAGGCCAACTATGTGGCTCTGAGAACACCCCCTATATCAACACCTTTAACAACCGCCCTGACACACTCACTTACTATACAATTAATCTTCACAGCTAAATCATTGCTCTGATGGTAATACAGACTGTATCTCCTGTGTTTGATGCCCATGTGAAGGAAGTTAATGTGTTGAGAAGTTTGATACCAAACTTCCTAGTTTTCAGTAAAGGTATGATGGTGCTGTGTAGTTCATAATGACAAACTCCCAGCACCATATACTCTTAATGGCATAACTGCAGTTAGAGAGTCTAAAAATTGGTCCAGACACTTTAGGGATATAGGGCTCATACACCTGTACCCTCACCACTGGTGTAGTGCACCCAGCTAGGAGGGTGGCTGACCTATGCCAGGGCAGTGGGTTGTAGGCATGGCACACAGAGATGTGTGCCATGTCGATTCTTCACTTTGTTCTGCACCAAAACACGCAGCCTGCAATGGCAGTGTGTGTGTGTAAAGGTACAGGGCCTCTAATGGTGGGACAATAAGTGCTGCAGCCCTTAGAGGCCTTCGATGGCCACAGTGCCCTTGGTACCCATGGTGCCTTTAACAAGGTTCTGACGTGTCCAGAGAGGTGCCAATTGGGGGTACAAGGTACAGTTTTGGGAAAGAACACAGGCCCTGTGAACCTGATTGGCAGGGACTCGGCACATCAAGTCAAAGTGCATCAGTAGTCTGGCAAAAAGTGAGGGGGGTTACTACAACAGAAACCCAGCTGCCTACACAATGTGACCTTAATATTCTCTCAAATCACTGGATATATGTATGTAAGTATGTGATGCAGCTGTCATTCGAACCTGGTCATAAGGCAGCGTTGTGCTTTATAATGTCAAACACAGGCCTAATGTCAACAATTGAGAGGAGTGGTAGCCGGTTTGAAGAGAGTTAATGCATTGTGGTGTAGTATTCTTTAAAAAGGTGCTTCTTCAACTCTTTCCTAAATTGGAACGGCATTGGGGTGGTCCTGATGGACATAGGGATGGTGTTCCTGATCCTGAGAGCATAGCTTGAAAAGGCCTTCTGCTCTAACCCGACAGCTACCATTAGCCAACACCAGTTCTGAAGGAAATCCCTATCTGGCAAAGACATCAGTGGGAAATGAAATGACTCTCTTGATATCTGGCACTCTTACAAAATTAACTTCAACACATTTGGATAGTTAGTCAAGATAGTAGTGAATCTAGATGCAGAACACCATACAGAGAAAAAAACAAAAAATTCAATGCACAATCTCTTCCATAATTTCTCAAGACTACTTACCTCCATCATGGGGATCACTCTGTATCCAAGTGCACATATTGTACATCTCCTAAACCAATCCTCCATATCTTTGCCACGGCAGCAATACAGCTCTGTTATGCTCTCCAAATTACCATCATGGCTGAATTCTGCTAATATGCTCCTGACTGCATATGGTGTCAACAATTTTGCACTCTGCTGTAACTTTGCAATTCATGGTCAAGATCCCTCTCCCAGCGCCACTCCACTTTGATATGCTCCACAACCCTCATAAAAATCCAGTCTTGTGCAAGAACCTTCCTATACTCCTCATCAATACACTTCATTAAGGTGCATCCAACACTTACCACCAACATCAGACCTATCTTTCTCTTTTATACAGATATCCCCACATGGGTACGGAAGATGAAACAGTCTGCTATCTTGTTCTTGGTACTTGGAAAATACTCGACTTCAAAATGATGCTTCCACTATTTCAAACTCAATCTAACTAACTTGGCTGTCGCCCTACTAGAATTGACATTACTACCACCCAGAATAGGAATGAGTGCTTTGTGATCAACTTGAATAAGAAACGTGGTCCCTGAATTTCATGTACAGGCCAACATGTCCAGTGGGATAAACAAGTAATCATCTTCTAATTATTCTCCTACCGATCTTATGCATACATTACATCAAATGTGATACAAAGACCTTTTCTAGGTACATACTGGCTCAGTAAAGGCAACCACAACAAACTCCTTTTGATTTCCTTAAACATCTCTTCTTGTTTTCTTGTTTCACTCCCCAAACAACCTTAACATTCCTCTTAAAAATCATGTGCAACAGCTTGGTCATTACAGCAAAGCCTTTCATGAAATTGGCATAAAACGTGCACATACCTAGGAAAGCCAATAATTGATCATGATGCCTCACAATCGGTCTAGGCACAATACCTCTGCCAGAGATTACATGCCCAAGATACTCCACCTCTTGAAGTCCAAATATACATTTGTCCTTCCTTAACCCCCTTTGTCCCAGAGCTTCTAAGATTGCCTCCAACCTTTGAACGTGTTCAGCTCTATCTTTACCAAAAACCAGAATATTGTACTGGAAGTCCACTACACCGCTGACTCCGTACAACACCTCCACCATGAGTCATTGAACAACAGCTGGCACCAACACAATGTCAAATAGCATTCTGCAAAATTGAAAGAGGCTGCCAGGATTTAAAAAAGTGGTAAGATGTCTGGACTCCTTAAATAACACCACTTGATGATATGAGGAACGCATATTCAACGTGGAGATACATTTGGCTCCCAAAAAGATGGTGACCTTTTTGTCAATGTTGGGCAGGTGATATCTATCCACTAAATATCCCTTTTAATGCTCCTGAGATCATATCACATCCTCAGCTCGTTATTGGATGCACACATAATAACTACTGGGGATGACCAAAGGATAGACTCAGTTGATTCAGTCACTCTCTCCGCATCAAGGTGCTTCAACAACTCACTTTAACTCCTCCCCTCATAGGCATGTTTCTCAACTTACAAGCATGTATCCATCGTTCACTTTTATTACATGCTCAAAACCTTCGAACTTGTGTAGCTTATCCTAAAAAGTGTCTGCATTTCATAGTCAAGGGCAGCGGATTGTTGTATTATAAGTCTGCATCCCATAAAATTGCTGACTGCAGCCTGGTTTGATCACAATCCCCCAAACACCCCTGATGATGCTACCCTAAATTATATGGACCTTCCATCAAAACATATACTTTCCCTTGGACAAGCAGGTCTTTAAATTCAAATGCAGTTTTTAAAAAACCTACTAAGTTAATTTTTGTGCCATTGTATCGTCCTGGATTGCAGCAAGTGGGGCAAGCTCTCGATCAAGCATCTCTCCGAGAGGGTCATTCTCGAAATGTTCATTAGCTTCAACCTCGTTACGGTTAACAAAGGCACTCTAACCCCACCAAATATGAACTCCTCAGTGGGGTCTTTTCCTATGGGTACATCATTATCATGCACTTGCACACACAGAGCAAGATTAATGAGATTCTCTGTTAACTCCTGTTCACATTCATCCTCAAGCACAATGTTAACCTTACTGCTTTTCATGCCAACCTTACACACTCTCAGGAAGTGCCCAAGAGCACCACACTTGGCGCAATCTTTCCCCGATGCAGGACAGAACTTGAAAGATGCACCATGGAATTTTCACCCACACATTAAACAAGTGTTCACCGCATTGATTTTCTTTTTTATGGTAATTGTTTGCCAGCACTTCTATCCCCCTTGACCACACACAGTTGCTTCACAACCACCACTCAGTGCTTTAACAGAGACTTTAGAGTTTTGAAAACTGTAAGCTCCTTATGTGGGAACATCTAAGGTTGGATTCTTGAACGTTAGTAATGTCTCTGTTATTCTCTTGTTGATCTGTGAAGTTCCCAAATCAACACTTAGCAGCTAGAACTCAAGATGTCACATACATGTCTATAGTTACAGTCAAACAATGTTCTCTGGAGAACATTTTGCATCTTTGCACCACAAAGTTTGGAGATTTAAAAAACATTTTTCCAGTCTTTTGATCTTTTCCTTAACTTTATCTAGTTCTTCCTCCTCATACTCATGGCACAAATAGCTGCAGATGCTCAAAAATCTCCACCTTTCCAACTTCAATGAATGTTCTTGGATCCATGTTGTGCTTTCTGGTTTCTATTTGAGCCCATCAATTGCTGCCAGAAAGGCCCTGGAAGCTCTATACCACTCGTTCCATGCAATGGGCAGGTCACCGGGGAGTTGTAAAAGCGGTGATGGTGGAGTGATGGATTGCATATTGAAGAAACTGATACACAAGTCTTGTAGCTACAAATAGCACAATGTTTGCAAAACAACTCAGTACCACAACAATGTGTGCATGAAAGCCAGCTGAACTATTAACACCAGGTGGACACTCGTCACCTACCTACCCACTGTATATCAGAAGGCAACATGCACGGTGTCACTATTTCACAAACCTTGTACTTTGAGTAGTTGATTGTGGCAGGCTTGATGCTCGTCACTGCATGCAAAGTAAATCAGGTGACAGAGCAAGCGTGACTCTGCTTTGTTTGCCTGCTTTTGTCTCATGAATATACACATCCCAAAAAGTAGAAATAGCCGCCAGCAACGTCTAGCTGCATGATGAGAGCACCACATCAGGAAGACAAGCATTCCTTCTCCCCTCAACGTCTATCTCCAATAGTTGATAAAATGGCTCTGTGGAATACGCCACCTCAGGATTCAGATCAAAGGCCAACATCAACAAAGTAGAAGTCACCACTATGCAAAGTCATGGGTCCGCTCCGATAAGCGCAGCATTATGGCTGTCCCCTTTGATCAAGTGTGAAACCTCACCTTTCCTTATCTCCACACTCCTCAAACTTCATCCAAATCACGCATCACTTATAGACAATGTTAAGCTGCAGAGCAACACTGCAGGCCAGGCAGGTTGGAAACAAACGGTGTTTACTGAGAAAGAGGTACCACGGGTGCAGCCGCCCAGCACAGAGCATCAGCAGCCGACCACCTCCAGCTTCAAGTCCTCTTGAAGGTCCCAGCCGCACCAGATGGGAGCATTCCAGAATCCTATGCTGCGACCAGGCATGCTGGACGCATGCACTAGGGTTTTCACAAGGTGGTCTTGCATGTGCACAAAATAGTCATAACTTCCACAAGTATCTCTAGCAGGCACACTAGGACGTTGAGACTTTTTGACATGCTGACCTTGCACAGCACGTGGGAAGGAGACGGGTATTTACAAGTCGGGTTTCCATGAACACAAAAAAAGACTGTGGCAAATTTCGCACAGGCCTCCTCCTCAGTGGCGCACGAAGTCCCCAGTGTTGTCATTGTCTGACACTGCCTTTACCGCTGTTCACGCTAGCCGCAGGAGTCGAATTAACCCGCGTGTCAGCCCCCACGGCCTCCCCTTCTGTTTCCCGAGGCACCGGCATCTGCCAGGCGCGCTCTGCATGATAATGCGGGCACGCTGGCAGAGGGCAGCGAGAAGCCTAAAGAGCGCGAGCGCCACTCGCCCTCCCTGCCAAGGTGGTGACAGGCTGCCCAGCGCCGCCACGCAGAGATCATCTGGGGAGAGTTTGTAATTAAAGGAAAAGATCAGTGATTAGCATTATTTCAGAAGCACTCTGCCAGAACGGGAGGCCTCGTCAGGTGCTTTCCTGAACTGGCGGGAAACGGCGAGACAGCTGCGCCGAGTGTTGAATGGCGTCTGGTGTGAGAGGCTGGCACAGAGAGGTTTAAAGTAAACAGAGAAACTTGGATGACTGTTTCATCGTTTATCGACCGGCCTGGGGTTGAGTAGAGATCGAGCAAACGAGCAGCATAGCGAATGGGGATTTTGGTTGTAGGAAACCCATGCTCCTCCTGTTTTCATTTAGGGGTGGGCGTAACTGGCGTAATCATTGGCCTAATTACAGCAACATTAAATTACTCGTAGGAATGGGTAATTACGCGAGAAGCGTAGCCATTTAGCACTCTTTTCTTAGTGCGAAATACACCTTTGCGTCCAAAATGGGCCAGCAGGTGGATTATTGCGCTAAGAAAATAGCCCTAAATGCTGCAGGACAATAACGGCAGTAGCCAGCTGCCTCTTGCTCACAATCCCAGGGGCATATTATCAAGAAACGGCGTTAAGATTATCGCTGCGCTAAAGCGGCGATAATGGGCTTGATAATATGCCCTTGAGAATTCCCATATAAGCCCATGTTCTGGTGCCAACATGGGCTTCTATTGGAATTCTCTGCGGCATATTATCAAGTCCATTATCGTCGCTTTAGTGGCAGTTAACGCCGTGCTTGATAATATGCCCCGTAGTTTGTTGTTTCTGTGCTCCTGTGGTAGGATATTTGCCCCTTTATCCCTCAGTAGTACTCAAGCTGGTGTAACCACTTAATTCTAGTAATTTCACATCAGAAGACTAATGCGTAATTACCAATTTTTCGCCAATTACTCCAGCGTGATTAGAAGTCCCCACAGGCATAGTCTTCATTTCAGGTCTCCACAGTAGAAGTTTCAAGGGGCCAATTGCAAATACTTCCTACTGAATCTAGATGAGGACATTTTTTTTGAAATTATAGTATATCATGCATCCAGTGTCAAAAACAAGGCAATTACTATTGATTAAAAACAATGCCAGCAAAGTGATACCATTAAACGCAACCAACTCTGAGCTTTCCTCTATCACTGCTCAATAGATGTATTCAAAAGCCATATTACAAGCAACAGGGTGATCAAAAAACTATTTGCCAGTGGAATTTTTCTTAGAATTTCATTGGATACCTTTCCACCTAAACAATTGTATTTCAGAATATCAGGTTCAGCAATAATATCGGACATAAATATCGTGTCTTAAAGATCACCTACAAAAATATCGTCCCATTGGTTGCCGTTTTTTTTATTATTAGCTCCAAAGGGGTGATTTTTTTTAAACACTTGTAGGAAATCTAGTCACAGACCCTCCACAAGACATTGGCTTCCAATGAGGCCATTATATTTCACTTGCACTGTGTTTTGGCTTGATTGGTATTCTATGAGCTACTTTCATGGCATACCTTTGAGACACAGAAAGGACTGTAAATGTTATGACGGGAGATACCTAGGGGCAGATTTACAAGACCCTTGCGCCACTTTTAACATGGGAAAAGTGACGCAAAAGTGGTGCAAGGGGCTTGTAAATCTGCCCCCTTGAGACTAGAAAGGAGAGGGGAGACATAATGAATTCACAGAGACAGAAAGGGAAATTTAGAAGAGAGAAGCAAAGAATCAGATAAGAATAACTGTAAAAACATCAGTAAGGAAGGAAGGAGTCGGGAATGACAGAGAGGTGGGAGATGAAAGCAATGAAAAATAAACAGAGGTCGAAGTGCCATGAGACTGGGCTAGAATGGGCTGGTGGGCATAGAGAAAACTGCTAGTAGCTGATCAGGCGCATTCAGGGGGCCATGAACCCTGAAAGCAGGCCTGCAGGAGTGATACATCCTTGCCCATCCGACCATTCAACCCAAGGACCACACAGACCCTTCCCCTGACTCATCACAGCCAAGAGAGATGGAGAGGAGAGCCACAAAAAGTGGTATATCTCTCAGAATCCATATGATTCTTCGACAAAATAAAGTAACTGAAACAATCCAGGTTCCTTTATAACATACGTGCTGATATGTGCTATGGAAATAGTCCTACTTGATGGAAGTGGGCAAAAGAAAAATCTGCTACTCGGAAGTGCCCAGGACAGCGCTCTGTATGGCACGGGTATGGTATGGGTGGATGGCTGCTCTGGACTGCCCAAACCCTGATAGAGTATAGGAGAGAGCTAAAGACACCCCTTCAAACAGTAGAGTGTAGGAACAGCCCACTTCTGCTCTTAGAACCCAGCTACTGTCCAGTCTCATGTTGACTGCATATTTGCCTGTGTCCCTGTACGGCACTATGCTGTCTTTCAGCTAAGCTTCTGCTAGACAAGTGCCACATACATATAAACATACTTAGGTAGTTACAGAACAACTTAAATCGCCCCCCTGGTCGTGGGCCGCCACAACAAATTGGCATAATTAGTAGACACTCAAAATGTCCTAACACTGCCAGGCTGGCTTTGGTGAGTAGGGTGGAGGAAATTAAGGGTGAGGTAAAGTGCTAATTGTCACTCTGAGGCAATATTTAAACTGGGATGGCAATTGATGGTTTTCATACATCAGCAGTGCAGAATCTAGCATTGCAATGACTGCTTGACATATTACGGCAATGTGAAAAACATCACAGCCCAGCAATTTGTTTATTAATCAACAATTGATGGCTAGGAATAAGTGTGCGCTCTCTTTCTTATTTGTACAGTGCTCCAGGTCCTTGTCGATAGTGAGTGGGTGCTCTACAGGGAGGAGTGGCCACCAAAACTCCCTTCCAAAGGAAACGCCCCCAAATTCACGAATGCATCCCCCAGCACTCCTCGTCCACATAGTCCATCAATGTACTATCCAGTGTCTAAACTGTATTTATTTTCTTTGATAAGAGAATAAATAGAAGGGAAGTGTGCATTAAATTCTAAGGCACTGTGGATATTGGGATTTAAAAGTAGTGTTATATTCTGGGTTATGAGAAAACTCTCACTGCAATGTTGCTCAATATACTGTGCTCACAGTGGCACTGGATCCAAGCGGCACTCAATTGATGAGCCTGTTGCATCCTTGCATACGCTCTTTCTCCTTCTCTGAGCTGATGATGCATCTTCACTTCATCAACTCATTGGATAATTGTTCTTGGGTTGCTTTGTTCGTGTTCAGAGAGGACCTGTGTGGTGGTTTGGGCTGAACTGTTCCCGTTGGAGCAGGAACAAGACTGATTTGCCTATGGCTGGGTCTAAACTGAGGTGGGATGGTGGGCAAAAGAATGATGGGTTGGAATGATACCCCGAGCGATTGTGAGCGGTTAGCTTAATTGTAAGCATTCCTCCAATCACCTTCTGTGTGCTTGATGGTCCAGGACGCTTCCTAGACGCAGCTACAATTTCTGTGGGGCTACATGAAGCAAAAGTTGCTTTTCTGGGAGTTACACAGCACACTGCAAGAGAGTTTGTGCGTCTCTATTTAGTACTTGCACAGTGTGAGGAATGCAGCGAGTTAGTGCAGTGCCTGGTAATACCAAAACAGAGCCCTACCACTCCACACAAACAAATGTGTAGGACATGATTTGTGCCTTTTTGGGTCAAACCCCTCCTCCCCCACACACTCATTGCCTTGAACCTTCCACTCCATGTCCTTGAGCTGTTTGCCATCCAAGGTCACAGTGCTGCCCAATCACTGCTTCCATGTATTTTAAATAGCTGTGAGACCAGAGAGGCGCGGAGAGGAGTGTGAGGAAGAAATGCAGATCGAGAGAACACCGACTTTTCAAAAGAAGCGGGTAGAACCAGTGAGAGGCATAAATGCAGGGATTGGCAGCAGAATAACGCGAAAGAAATGGCATATTAAATGGATGACTGAGATGGGGGAAGAATAACATTTTACGGGCAAGGAAACCAATGAGTGGAATTCACAGAGAGCTAAAGTAAGCTATTGTCGAGACAGCTGAGGGGGGAAGGAGGCGCTGAAATGGGAGGCTTTCAGCATGTGAGACAAAGAGACAGAAAGCAGGCAGGGAGGCGTGTTCTAGAGGTTAACAAAATAACATTTCGGGAAAAAATAACCGCACAAACGTGATTTGCCTTAATGTGCAACCTGTCTTACATTCAACTAAATATAGCTTTCCAGGTGCCACCGCCACGTCTTAGCACCCAAAACACCGAAAGCATGATAAATAGAGGAGAGCTGCGGGGGTGGAAGAGACAAAGGAGACAAGCGCAGGGCCATAAATGGAAAACGGCGATGCGAGAGCGAAAGAACAGGTGAGCAGGGCAGGCAGACAGGGTCTGTGAGACAGAATGTTCTGAGCTGTGATATGCTCGCAGATGTCGGGCTTCCGTTCGACCTAATTTGCATGGTTATGAGTCTTATCCTCCAGCCTGGGACCCCCAGAGATCCATCTATATACGAGTGTAGGAGGGCGAAGGCTTCCGCCGTGCCTGCCTGCCTGCCCGCCCAATGTGCCCTGCTGTCTCAGGCCGGTAACCTGCGCCCCGTGAGGTAGCATCGGAACTACCCAGCGGGCATTAGCAAACATTGACGTTCAACGTCAGGCATCACACCGTGACGCGCTCTGCTGCCTCGCGCAAAATCCAGGGATGACCAAGAACAGGCTGTAATCGATTTTAGATTAAGGGAGTCCGACAGCCCTGTTGAAACAGAGTCCAGTCACCCGTACTATAAACATTTATTTAATTTTAATTTTATTTTATTTAATGCATTTTTATATAGCGCGGACTTTACCCGAAGGTGTCAGAACGCTGTACATTGTAGAACCAGTTACATTACATTAGAGAAATGTTACAAAATAGAACGTTACAAATATAAACAGGAGACTAGGGGCCATATGTAGATAATTTCTATTTACCGATTCATAAATACCGAATTTTACCGATTCGGTATTTATGAATCGGTAAATAGAATGTAGGTAAACATTCGGTAATTATTACCGAATCGGTAATATTCGGTATTACTGATTCGGTATTTTCTGAATCGGTAATAATGCATCCCTTCCAATTCATTCCTATGGGCCTGGAGGCCCATAGGAATGAATGGGAAGCCATTCACTATTACCGATTCGGTAAATACCGAATCGGTAATAGGGGGAGAATATTCATGGGTGGCAGGGTGTCACATTGACACCCTGTTGCACCCCTGAATCGTGCATGTGTGCACATGTGGCGCACATACATGCCCTAAGGGCATGTATGTCTCCCACATGGCACTTTTCAAAAAGCACAAAATTGCTTTTTAAAAGGTATTCGGTATTTACCATCAACTTGTAGTTGGTGGCAAATAACGAATCCAGAAACCAAAAATGCACTCACTTGAGTGCCCCCTACATAGGATTTCAGGATTCGGTAATTTACTGAATCGGTATTTTACCGATTTCTTAAAATTCCGAGGGGCAGATTTATGTTGCACTTGCGCCACTTTTGCGCCGCCGTTGCGTCACTTTTGTGACGCAGCAGCGGCGCAAATCCTGCGCCATGGTGCGGGGTATTTACAACGTGACGCATCTGGCAGATGCGTCACGTTGTAAAGCCCTGCGCCACATGTAGGCGTTCCAGGGCAGGTGGGGGCGTTCCGGCGCATGAACGCCTCCTAAAAGTGGCTGAGTGAAATCTACAAGATTTCACTCAGTCACTTTTAGGCCCATGCTGCGTCAAAACCCTGCGCCTGCTTGAAGCAGGCGTAAGGATTGACGCAGCATTGTACAGATAGGGCCCCCCAGAACATTGCTGGAGCTGCGTCGCGCTTGCGACGCAACTCCAGCAATGCGCCACTTTTACGGCACAGATGCGTCACGCATCTGTGCCATTATTGCCCCATGGTGCACCGCATTATAAATGCGGAGCATCCATGGTGGCGCAGCTGTGGCGCATAATAACTGGCGCATCCCTGCTGATATGCAGGTATGCGCCAGTTATCATAAATCTGCCCCCGAATCGGTAAATTACCGAATCCTGAAATCCAGCCACCTACATCTCAATTGCCTAAATACCGGTCGGTAACAGGATATTTAACGATTTTCGGCCGTTAACTACCGGTATTTATGTACCTACATATGGCCCTAGAAGAGGTAGGATAAAACCATAGAAGGCAAGAACACAATATCAAACACAGCAAGCAAGGGTGAAGAATGTACAAGAAAATATTAAAAATTTACCATAATGAACGGACTTCCTAGAGGGGTCTGAGAATGAAGGTATTAGTTCTGAAAGTGTCTTTGAAAGAGAAAAGATTTGAGGTCAGCTTTGAAGATCCGGATGGAGGTGGTGGCACGGAGCAAAGGAGGAAGCGAGCTCCAGATTCTCACTGCATTACCTGAGAACGATTGGGCCATCGATCTTTCCCTTTTGAAGGAGGGGGGCTCAAGGAGAAACTTTTCTGCATTCCGAGAAGGTCTCGAGCCTCCAGACATTTTCAGTTTATTCGCCATGTAACGAGGGGAGGAAGTGTGCAAGGCTTTGTGGGTGATGCAGGCAGTTTTGTAAATAGATCTTGCCTCGATGGGAAGCCATCGAAGAGAAGACAGGATAGGAGTGATGTGGTCACTTCGTTTGGACCCTGAAATAAATTAGCTGCTGAATGGAGGATGGATTAGAGGGGGGAGAGGTGAGATTTGGGTAGGCCAGTCAGAAGAGAATTGCAGTAATCCGGTCTAGAGAGAACTAGTGATTGGACCAAGGTTTTGGAACATGCCGCAAACACATTTAAATGTCAACTGTGCCATCCAGCTCAAACGATAACATATTTTGAACTCAATGCTAAATATTCAATACTAAAGATAGGCACGAGCAGAGTAGGATTATTTCCTTTAAATTTGCATGAGCAGTGATCGCGAGAGTTAGCGGATTGTAATGTCTGAGGGCAGACGTTGTTGAAAAGACGCCTGCATTTGCGTGAAGGTGCAGAGTTTGGATTTGCTCAATGACGCCCCCGAAAGAGTGGACTCGGCCAAGTTCCTACCAGTGCTTTCCTCAGAGCCTTGACCACCTAAAGGTGCGCATACTTGTTCTCTAGGTATTGATAACTAGAGGGGCAATTATCTCCCCATTCCCCCGACTGCCTGCAAATGGCCTGCATCTACCTGCCTGCAGTGGGGCCCTCATGAGATTCGGATCCTGGCCCCACCCTCAGCCTTCAGGAGAGGAGACAGGGTCTCAGAAGACGTCGACAAGAGAAATTCCCCGCCCTCAAACTAGTATGGGGACTCTCTCAGTGTGCAGGGGATTGGCAACCTCAGCCTAGAAGAACAGCAGGACTCCCAAGCCTTTGACCATGGCATTAAAAGTAGAGGCAAGCCAGCCTCATGGGGTGAACGACCTGCTGGGCGTGCTCGTGTGTGCCAGTGAAAGAACTTGTAATATCCAATGGAGCAGTCAACCTCAACTTCAGCCCCCCACATCCATTCGCCTCTGCAGATAGTGGGCCGGGATGTATCCCCCTGTGCTAATGACCTTGAGGGAGTTGTGAGCTGGAGGTACTCTCAGGGCAAACAGGAGAGTGATGGCAAGAGTCTCACATCTTTCAACAGGAAGGGCTCTCAGGCAAGGATGGGGTCTGTCAGGAGAGAATGGGGGCCTGTGAGACCACAGGAAGAAGGTCAGTGCACAAGATTAGACCACAGGGAGGTAGGACAGTACACTATATTTGAACACAGGCAGGTGGGACAGTACACTAGATCAGACTACAGGGAGGTGGGAGAGTACATTAAATTATGCCATGAAGAGGTAGGACAATGCACTAGATGAGAGCCACAGGGCGGTAGGACAGTACACTAGATTAGACCGCAAGGAGGTAGGACAGTGCACTAGATGAGACCACAGAGAGGTGGGACAGTACACTAAATTAGACTATAGGGAGGCAGGGCAGGGCAGGGCAGGGCAGGGCATTAGGGGAGTGAGCCAGGAGGTGTTGCAGACCCTATGGTAGGGAGCACCATCTGACGTTTATTTATTTATTTTTATTTATTTATGAAATTTATATATCGAGCAAATACCCTGGGGTGTCTCTGCGCTGTGGAGTAAAAGGAGAGCAGCTAAATTAGATGACTACTGGTTGAAGAGCCAGGTTTTTACTTGTTTCCTAAATGTCAAGAGGGTGGGACTGGTTTTGATATGGAGGGGGAGGGTATTCCAAGTCTAGCCGTGGCAACTGTGAATTGACTATCTCCCCAGGATGTTTTCTTTGTGCGAGGAATAGTCAATAGGTGGGATGAGGAGGAGTTCAAGGGTCTGTTTGGGTTGTATGGGCAAAGTACTTTTTTTAGGAACTCAGGTCCCGTGTTGTTAATCGCTTTATATGCGATGCACAGTGCCTTGAATTTAGTTCGACTTCTGATAGGCAGCCAGTAAAGCTGACGTATGACTCGAGAGATCGATCTGAACTTGGGGGTGCCGGACAGAATTCTGGCAGCTGAGTTCTGAACTAGTTGAAGTTTGTTCAGAAATTTCTCCTGGGCGTTTAGGAGGAGTCCGTTGCAATAGTCAACCTTTGACATCACCAATGTGCACATGAGGGTCTTAACGGTGTTGGGGGGGAGGAATGGTAGAAGTTTCCTTATCATTTTAAGGGCGAAGAAGGATGATGAGACGACCGCGCTCGGGTGGTGGATGAACGACAGCTTGTCGTCAAACATTACACCCAGATTCCTGACCTTTGTGACCGGTCCAGGAGGAGATCCCAAATCGGTTGGCCACCAGGTGGGGGACCAGCCAGGCGCTAGGTTGTCAAAGATCATTACTTCCGTTTTATCAGAGTTCAGCTTTAGGCAATTGTTTGCCATCCAGGAGCTGATGGCTAGCATTCCCTCTTGGAAGCTGGCAGCAACTGCTCCTCCATCATTGTGTACTGCCAGCACCAGTTGGGTGTCGTCGGCGTATGAAGTTAGTCTCATCCCGTGTGCTTTGATGACTCTGGCCAAGTCCGACACATAGATGTTAAATAAGGTCGGACTTATGGAGGATCCTTAGAAGGGTCTCAGTTCCTGGTTGATGGGAATGCGTTAAATAAAAGAAAGAAGTTCACAGAGCAGAGCCAGTAAAGGCAGGTTGCTGTGGGGAGTAAACAGAGAGATGCACAAATCAGAATGCAACTGTGTGTGAGGATAGCTCCAGACAAGGCATGTGGGCAGAATCATTGAATAATGGGTGGATAAACAGATGATGGAAAGAATAATCAAAGGAGAAAAAGTAAGATGGAGAATGCATTGCTTCAGTTGCCAATGAATGAATGAAGCAGAGGTGGATTGTTTTCTTCTGTTAGTAAATGAAAAAAGAGTGCATCATCTTCATCTGCCTGTCGGGCTCCTGTCTCATGGCGTCTAATGTGCGTATCCAATTCCATCTCTCCCCCAACTACATTTTACACCTGCCTCTGTAATGCTGCATCGCCATCTCCCTTAATCCCACCAGCTTCACTATTTCTATGTTGTACCTATTTCATCTCTGTGATGTTAGCTGCATCTCCCCTCCACTCTTTTAATGTCAATCCTTGTCTACCACTCTTCCCGCAAGGCTAAACTTATTGTACATGGTCTGCCTGGCCTCTACACTTGATAAATATCCCTTCACTTTCTTTAATCCCATCTTCACTTGTGTTCTCCCTCCTGGCTCATCTCTTCCCTGCTTTCACTCTGCACCATGGTTCTCCAGGCTAGCCTTTCTCTTCCAGTTTTCTTAAAACCTACTTTTGTAACTTGCCTTCACAGGCTTGCTTCCCTTGACTTCACAAGCCCGCTTCGCTCTCTTTCACAAGCCTGCTTCACTCTCCTTCACAAGCCTGCTTCACTATCCTTCACACGCCTGCTTAACTCTCCTTCACAGCTTGCCCTCACAAGCCTGCTTCACTTGCCTTCACAAGCCTCATCCACTTGCCTGCTTCGTCGGTGGTCTCTTCTCTTCCTGTCCCCGCCCAGTAGTCTGCAAGGGTCTCCTCCCTTGTGTCCCCGGTGTATGGTACTGTAATGCACATTTCAACCCTAGAACACTTCAGAAAGGTTATCCATATGTCCTTCTGATCTATAATACCCTAAGTTACAAACATAAACCCTTCCTCCTACCCATAATAAGAAAGGGTAAGATGTGTGATGTCACAGCTTTACGCTTTTGGGTCATTTGGCATATTCCACATGTTTAAGTTTTCCTGTTTTCATCTACTGAACTCTCTCTCATCCAGAGACCATACAGGTGCCAGATTTCATGTGCAACCTGGAAAAGGCACTCGTCTCGGTCAAGGTGCACCCAAAGTGCTCCTCCTTTCACTTTCCCGAGGTCCACCCATCCTTACAGGTTAAGGGTGACGATCTGATAGGTGGAAGTATTGATTGGAAGTAGTTGGGATATATAAAGCTTCTATCCTGTACCCCTGTGGGTAAAGACTACAGACTCATTCTTTTACCTGACATTTTGGACGTCACTTTGGTATGATCTCTCTTGGGACACTACTTCTCTCTCTTCCAGTGATATGGCTCAAGTTGCCATGGTTTCGCTCAGACTCACAAAGAGTTATTTTGTTTTCTGTGCCGTCTGGTATTCCTCCACATGCTGTCATTAGGCTGCTGTGCTATGCCTGGCTCAGGACTAGAATCATTACCCAGTTATGGCTGAGCCCATGACTGATGGGCCAGCCAGGGCATAAGACATAACATTCTGGGCCTCATTTTGAAGTTGGTCAGAAAGCCTCCGACCGCTGGTCGGAGGCTATCCGACTGACATGAAAAGTTTACACTCCGACCGCTGAATTACAATGTCTGCGGTCAGAGTGTAAACCAGCCAGGGAAACTAACTCGGTTCCGATGGGCTCACAGAGCCCATTAGCCAGTCGGAAACTGCTCATAATTTCTTAAGGACGGCGTTTCCGCCGTCGGTATTATGATGTAGGTTTCCGAGAGCCTTTCCATGCCAACCTTTCCGACATGAAGAGGCTGTCAGAGAGCGACTTTGGGAGCCCCTAGCAGGGCCCCCTTCTCTCCTGGCCCTCCAGTTGTGGGCCTAGGGAGCACCTATGGTACCCCCTTCATATCCCAGCACCGTGTGGCAGGCACCATGAGGTGCCTGCCACATGGTGCAGGGATGTGCACACATTTCCAGTGTACAATGGGTGCTTGTGCTGCCGGCGGTTTCAGACTGCAGCAGAAGCTCCCATTGTAAAATGGAAGTGTGCGACAGCACGATGTGCGGTCGCATCTTAATTGTGGTGTCGGGACCACCGACCGGGGGTCGGTTGGTTCCGCATCCGAGGCGATGTTGGCCGGAGGCAACTCCGACCGACATCGCAATGATAGAATTTTCAAACCTAAATTCTGGATTGATTGGAATTGGGCTTCTGACCATCTCCTTTAGACACAAAAGTACTGAGTTCCTTGGCCTAGTGCACCAGAAAGCTGTTGACTTCTTGTTGCACTTTGGGGCTTCAAACAGATTCTGTGGCATTTCTCCATCCTAGGTGGGATGAGCATGGGCAACATTCTTCCCAAAGGCCTGCTTATCTGCCCTCAAACTGAGGAGCTGTCCAATGAAAGAGAAGTGATTTCGCATAAGGTTTTATCCAAGATTCCAGAAATGCCTGCCTGTTCCATCGAGAGACTGTGATTGTGATTAAGGGATAAGCAAAAGTGAAGAAACCAACCAGACTGCCCTGGAGAGACTTTTGATATTAACAAATAAAAGAAATATGAACCAGCCTATGTATTGCCCCTGCCAGATTGCCATGTTCATCCCATGTTGGACGTGGCCCATCCTAGGGGATTTCCCTAAAAGTTTAGCTTTTTTTCTCCTGGTTTTTGCTGATTCTCTTTTCATGGCCGTAGAACTCTGGGCACTTTCCCACTGTAATGCAGGATAAAAGCGGATACACCTTCTAACACATGCTAGGAAGTGGTGCTTACCTGATTGGCTTAGGTGCTGTACCTGTTACTACCCTGTAAAGAGGTAAACCACATACCCAGGGCAGGTACTGCACTGGCTACAAGTGGGCCACAGCACTGACTGGCCCACCCACAAGAATACCCTTTCCAACATGTCACAAGCTTGCCATTGCAGGCCTGTATGTGCTCCGTTGCACGTATGCTCAGGTTGGCATTTCTAAACCCTTAGCCAATGCTGAGTGGGCCATTCACTACCACTAGGGCACCCCTAGGGTAATCCCTGAGGGGTGGGGCAAGTGGTAAGTGAAAGGCAAGGCAGGTGCACATGGGTGTTCCCTCCCCAGGTAGTGAATAATCCCCCTGTGGGTTTCACTACCTAGGAGGTCTGCTCTTCCCATGGGTCAACATGGTGGAATTGCTGAATGACTTTTAAACTACAGTGTTAGCTGACAGCTGGGAGTAGCATCATGGCGTTTTCACACATGTCTTAAGCCTGCCAATGTAGGCCTGTGTGTGCGCATTATCACTTATGCTTAGGCTGGCCTTTCTAAATCATTGGCCAATGCTGAGGTTGCCTTTCGGTAACATTAGAGCACCCCAAGGGTGAGCCTTGTGGGTGAAGCAAACGAAAGGTGAAAGGCAGGGCAGGTACACATGTGTGTTGACTGCCTGGGTAGTGGAGAACCCCTATGTGTGTTTTCACTACCTATGAGGTCTGCTCTTCCCATAGGTTTACATGGGGGAATAGCTGAAGTTACTTTAAGCTGCAGGTGACTTACAGTGGAGCAGCATCATGTTGTTTACTATCATTGGATTCACAATGACAAACCCTCTCTTGTCGTAAAGACGGATTTGTCATTAATAGCATAGAAATTCCACTTTTAGAAAGTGGGCATTTCTCAGATCTAAACTCTTTTGTGTGCCTTTTAGTTTAACTTCAGTCCGCCCCGGAGGCTGAGAGAGCACATCTGTGCATTCCCCAGAGACAGCCATGAACTTTGGGCATGCAGCTGGAATGACAAACCGCTGCCATTTGAGGACTTGGCTGGATAGATTGGGGGAGAGGTTTTGACACTTGGCCTCTGGGAAGCCCGATCATGACCCCACTAAAGATTAAGATCTGCGGAGGGCGTGGCCAAGCGGTCTGACATGGCGGATGCGCTTTTGACGAGCTCCGGAGGCCCGTCCTAATATCCGACTCTCATCCTATGGCTGGGTTCAAACTGGAATGGCATGGTGAGCAAAAAAATGATGGATTCAGGCCCAGATCTCTGTACTGGAGTGAATGCATGACATTGTTTTGCATTCTGTGCATCAACTGTTGTTTTTGCATTTGTCACCCCGAGTGGGACGGATATGCCCAGACGTGGGTCCTGTGCTCTCCATGCTACTGGAATCAAGCTATCCTGGCTGAAGAGGGGTGAAACCCCAAAACCGGTCCTAGGATGCTTGTTTCCAGTCCAGGGAGGACTTGGCTTGGCCATTCGGGCTGGACTGTTCCCATGAGGCACAGAGTCAAGACTGATTCGCATATGGCTGGGTTCAAACTGGAATGGCATGGTGAGAAAAAAAACTATGGATTTAGGCCCAGATCTCTGTACTGGGGTGAATGCTTGACATTGTTCTGCATTCTGTCCGTCAACTGTTGTTTTTGCATTTATCATCCTATGCCATCAGCGACCTTCTTTCCCCTACATTTCCCTACGCTGTACCCGATTGTGCCTGCCATCTCGTAGCAGTAATCGGAGGCCAAATTGACGCTGCTGTGGCCAACCGGCGGAGCCCTCTACCTGATCAGAGCCTGCTGCCTCGGCTCTTGCGCTGCTGCAGCCTAGCTCCTTCGGTGCCTCGTGCCCAACTGCCCTGGGAGTCTACAGCCTACCATCCGGAAGCTCCCTAGAAAAGACCTGGACGGGGATTGTGCTACTCCAGCTTGAAGTCTGACGAGGAGCTGCACCGGAGCTGCGACGCTGTCCTCCGGCCATGTGTGGCGAAGGAATTGAACCCGGACACCCGCGCTTGTGTGCTCCCCACCGCCCACCTCTTTACTGCCTACTTGTTTGGCGGCCCCGCCGGCGGGGGGGTGACTGCGACCTGCCTCCCCTTCCCTCAGCTGTGAGCGGACGCCCCGGGGGAAGATACCAGCTTTCTAGGTGTGGTCACGGCCGGGCCTCGACCACAAGACGCTGCAGCGGACAGGCCTGGTGATCAGCGACATTGGGCCCACCGCACTACGTAACTGCTTCTGACTTTGGAGGCCCCTGGATATTCCCTGAACGTGCTGTGCTCCCGTCTGGACCCGCTGTCTGCTCGAGGGCTCCCTCTTCCACTGTTCTGCCTGTTGCTGAGGCTGGGGTGTCACGCAGCTGGTGCTGAGCTGCGTTGAGCACGGAGCTGTATCCCCATGACCTGATCTTTAATCTGGGGCCCTCTATGTGCACAACTGTTGGGACTGGCGGCGGCCTTTGAGGCCTAGACCCCCCTACGACTCTGAGGTGTAGCTATGGAGGCAGAGTGGATCACTAGCCTGTGCTGTACTCAGAGTGCAGTTGCCTCCTACCGACGATCCTGCGAGGGACCTGCCCCCCCGCTCACCGCATGTGGCGTGGGGAGGAGCTGTTGCTGGTGGGTGTAAGGGACATTGTATATTCATCACGGTCCCTGTGGAGCGCCCCCCACTTCCAGTCTATGCGGCGCGGCGGTAGCACCCATTAGGGAGGTGGGGAGTTGACTACGTGCAGAGGCAGTGCTAGGCCCCAGTGCGGCTTGTGTGTGGGTTGGCTCAGTGCCTGCTTCCCTGCCTGCTCGGTCGGCGAACAATATCTGGATTGCCCGCTTGCTGTGGAAAGCCCTTCCCCTTCTCTGCCTCTCCGGTACTTCTGCCTTCGCCACGGCCGGTCTGGGTGGTGACGTACCGCCTGCTGGCCTCCCTTGGAGTCAGTTGATGTTGTGTGGGCTCCTCTGTCCCTGCCAATCATGACTCGCGACAAGCCACAGAACTCTAAGCAGAGCATGCTCGATCGCTATGCCAGCTCTGGGACACAGTCGGCGGATCCACCAAGTCAAGCGTCTCCTGGTCCAGACAACGCCGGGCTGATGGCGGTGATAACGAAGTTGCGAGATGCACTGGAAGCCAAAATCGGGGCAGTGGGGTCCGATGTGATGCTGATCCGCCAAGATCTCCGCAAGGCGGTGGACAGAATTATGGAGTCCAGGACCCGGATTGCAACCACAGAAGATATGGTTGCATCCCTCCACGAGAAGGTATCCGCTCTGGAATCCATCACCAGGGGTCTGGATGCGGAGGGCAGAGCCCGGCGAAATAACCTCTGCTTCGTTGGTTTTCTTGAGGGCTGTGAAGTCAAGGACGTGAAACAATTTCTTACTACGTGGATCATGGGTTGGATCCCTCAAGCGTCTTTATCTCAGTGCTTTGTAATTGAACGTGCGCACCGTGCCTTAATGCAAAAACCTCCACCAGGGGCCAGACCTCGACCCATTATAGCTTGGTTTCTCAATTTTCACGACCGGGATGCGATCCTCACACAGGTCAGATTGTTGGGTAAACTCCAGTATGACTCCCATCGCATCCTAATCTTTCCTGACTACGCGACACTGGTGCAGCAGCGTCGACAATCGTTTTCGGCTGCTAAAGCCCAGCTGCGTGACCTTAAACACCAATATGCATTGCACTTTCCGGCCCGGCTGAGGGTTATCTTCAACTCGCATACACTTTTCTTTGACACCCCCAAGGAGGTCTTTGCCTGAGTGGACGAAAGACAGAAACTCAAACCACATACCCCGTCACGCTTCCATTCGGAGTCGTCCTCTGGGGAGGCAGCGCGCCAGCTTCCCAAGCCCAACGGGAAACCCGGTCGTAGATCGATCTCGCGGTGCCACTCATACTCTCAGGGAGCTTTCAGCTCCCGGATGGCCGGGGAGCCACGACACTCATCAACGTCGCCTCATGGAGACTGAGAGCCACAGATGATGTCCCTACACAGCCCAGATGGACCGGTGAACTCTGCCTCATTTTCATTACTCTTCTCCTCTTTCGCCTGTATGATGTTGGTATTGGGGTCTAAGAGTTGAGACTCGGTTATTCCTTATGCTGATGTCATGAAGTATGGGACTACATGAGTCCTTCCCCCATTCCTCTCTTCTCAGTATTTAAGATCTATACTGTGTGTTTTGGGGATAGTGTTATGGGGAACCATTGGTGTAGGGCTGTGCCCTGCCCCCGTTGGGGCCAAGGTACGACATTCACTGCGAGAGATACTTCTATTGTTTTGAGGTATTGGGTGGGGTGGGTGAGGGAAGGGTTTTGTTTTTTTTAACTGTTTGGTTTTACTTGCCATTGACACTGGCTCCTCCGTCATATTTGTACCTGGGACTACCACTGCCACCCATCTTGTTCATTTCTTCTATACATGCCACTACCGTCTAGGTCGCAGAACTTAGCAGGGACCGGGAGTAGAGAGCTTTGAATCCTTAGCTGGAATGTCAATGATCTGCTCAATAAGATTAAACGTACCGCTGTGTTGCGCCAAGCCAAAAGGCACAGAGCAGATGTCCTCCTTCTACAGGAGACTCACCTGGCGGGAACTAAGACACCTTGTTTGGGAAGGTTTGGTTTTGCTCACAAGTATCACAATGGCTTTACTAGAGGTTCCCAGGGAGTTGCAATCCTTATACATCGCACTGTCCCCTTAGTCCACAGCCATACGTGGTCGGACCCACAGGGTAGATACATTGTGATATATGGAACTTTATATGGCAAACCTATTGTTCTAGGCAGTGTATATGCCCCTCCCCTCCTCTCGTGACCCGTACTTGAAAAATTGACGTTGCTCTGGACTGACCTTCCATCAGGACTGACTCTAGTTGGAGGGGACTGGAATGATGTTATGTTGCCATCACAGGACAGGTGGCGCGCCACGCCCCGAGTTGCAGAACCTTCAGACTCCAAATTGCTGCCTCTGGCTCAAGACCTGGGGTGGGTTGACTCATGGAGAAGCGTACACCCTGACGCGCGTGCTTATACATATTTTTCTGGAGCCCATTCATCCTTCGCTTGCCTAGACTACATTTTCCTCTCTGGGGCACGCACTCATAGGGTAGGTGAGGCTGCGATTCTCCCCAGGGTGCTATCTGATCATTCACCAGTTCTGTTCTCCTGTCCCTAGATCCCAGGGGTTCTTGATTTCGGTGGCGTTGTCGCTGTGGTTGTTGCGAGATGATGACTATAGGGCGCATATTCATAAATCTTTGATGGACTACTTATTATTTAACACAGACATGGTAGAGTCTCCGGTCACCCAATGGGAGGCAATGAAACCCACCCTCAGGGGAGCAGACATCGCCTTCTGCACCGCACGACGCAGATAGCGATGTGATAGACTGATTAAAAGCGAGGCCCAATTGTGTGTGCTGGAGTGTGCTATCAGAGACACAATGGGGCAGTTCGAGCGTAGGCAGTTGCTACATGCACAAAAGAAGTATGCCAGTGAACCCTTAAACGCAGCCCGACTCTATTGGCTTGCTACCCGTAGTCGGATATATACCAATGGGGAGACAAATCCAGTGCTCTGTTGCATCGCTTGTGCCAACGGACACTACGCCCTCAGGTGCTCCCAAGTATACGGAATCCAGATGGGACAGCTCCTACAGACCCAGCCGTCATTGCAGACCACTTTGCCTCGTATTTTGCAGACTTACATGCCTCCCATGAGGTACTTCCTGCTACCCTGATACAGAAATTTATTGACGACTTCCCCCCTGGGCACTATCAAATACAGCGCAAGATGCCCTAGACGCCCCCCTGTCAATAGATGAACTGCTGCTTGCATTGCTAGCTATGCGTGTCGGAAAGGCGCCAAGCCTGAACGGCTACCCTGTGAGTTTTTCCAGAAATATCATCCGCTACTCTTAAAACCCTATTTATCGGCGCTGGAAACTGCCTGGGAGAGTGGTGGTCTCTCGCCAGACTGGCAGCATGCCGAGATTGTGGTGTTCTTGAAGCCAGGTCGTCCACCGGAGCACTAGTCGTCTTATCGCCCGATCTCTTTGCTTAATGTGAAGGCTAAACTCCTGGCCAAGGTGATTGCAAACCGCCTAGTCCCCTATATTGCGGACCTGATTCACCCAGATCAGGCAGGCTTCATGCCTAACCTCGCTACGCGGCACAATATCAGGCATGCCCATAATGCTATTGCCGCAGTTGATAGACTTGATGCCCCTGCCGCGCTCTTGCTGATGGACATGAACAAAGCCTTTTATTCCCTAAGGTGGACATATCTCTTCGCCCTACTTATTGGTCCCCGGCTATTGTGCCTTCTTCGCTTACTCTACAGTGACATAACTGCTGCAGTCCGAGTGGCCGACTCGGTTCACCGAAGCTTTCCTGTCGGGCGTGGGAACGCACCAGGTTTGCCCACACTCTCCCTATCTTTTTGCTCTTGCTATGGAGCCGCTCGCGGCTTGGATATGCATAGAAGCGCAGCTGCGTGGTTTCGAGTGGGCACCGGGCTTGTCTGACCGCATAGCGCTCTAAGCAGATGATGTCTTGTTTTTCCTTATGGACCATGACTGAACTGGTCCGCGTCTTCTCCGCATCATGCAGATCTTCGGCAAAACATCCGGCTTATACATAAACCGCGGGAAATCCTATTTGTGGCTGCTGCGCGGCGGAGACCGGCTGGGCGCTTGGTCGCGGGAAGTGGTAGTGGCCCCAGATGGCTTTAACTATCTGGGAGTATATCACTCATTGTGCCCGGCACTGGCGTGGAATAAAACCTCGCCCCCCTGTGGATGCAGGTGGGTGTTCAGACGCAGATGTGGTCCCATCTCCCCCTATCTCTCTTTGGTAGGTCTGCTATTTTTAAGATGATTTCCCTGACATGTCTCCTTTTCAAATTACAAAATCATCCCTATCCGATGAAACCGACATGGTTTCGCCAGCTAAATGTTATTCTGGCCCATTTTCTCTGGGGAGGCGGAGCATCGCGTGTGGCTCTGAGGACCTGTTTCCAATCCACCTACACTGGAGGAGTGGCCACTCCGGATGTCCAGGCCTACTACATGGCCTCTCATTTACTTGTTCTTAATGACTGGTGGTATGGCGATGGCAGGGACTCGGCATATGCTATAGAACGTTGGCTACTGGGCGACAACGCCCTCCACCTGGTTCTCTACTCAGGGGCGTTACTCCGAGAACTACCACCCGCCACAATTACGGTCTTCAAGATCTGGAAGTCGGCGCTTCGTCGGATGGGTTGGTGGGGGAAATTCACTAGGGAAACTCCCCTGTGGCATGACGGGCAGCTCCCACAGCTCACGCACTTGTCTGATTTTCGAGGCTGGGAGACCATTGGAATAGACACGGTGGGGGCAGTTGTACGGGGTTGCACTCTCAAGTTCTTCCTAGATATTTAGACTATGGTATGCCCCGCACACAATTTTATCGTTATCTCCAATTCCGACACGCCTTTACCCCATATTTCTCAAATCTAACAGAGATTCCCGAATTTAACCCTATCGAGGCAAAGGTCTTTAAGGGCGACCTGGGAGACCATAAAATAACCAAAATATACCGCACACTTATCAACAACACCCCTACTGCATTACACAAAATCAGTGAGGCATGGCAACAGGACTTAGCACCGCTGGAGGAAGATGACTCGGTGGAGGCTCTGGAATCCCCACGCAGCGCGACAATTGCGGCCCACCTGCGTCTTATTCAATTCAAATAGTTACATAGAGGCTATAATACCAGGCACAGGCTGTGGCGTGCTGGGCTCATCGCGTCCCCACATTGTCTTTGCTGTACGTCTATGGAGGGTATCTTCCTACATACCGCCTGGTCCTGCCCAACACTGTCAAAGTTCTGGAAGGCGGTGTTCAAGTGCTTGTCTGAGATTTTGGGGTGGGTCATCGCACCCTCATCAAGGCTTGCCTTGTTGCATATTACAGAAGACAGAGGTGGGAATAGATATAAGCAACACCTTCTATTTCTTGGCCTCACTCTTGCAAAACGTGATGTCGCCAGGCTTTGGAAAAATTAGGCTCCACCATCACTTGGGGTATGGAAGAGCGGCTTAGACTTCTGTATGGGCTTGGAACTCCCGGTCCTTGTGGCAAGGGGATGTCCCCGTAAACATTACAAAATCTGGAAAAGGTGGGCTGATTATAGGGAATTATATCTGGAGCCTCCTCGACCCCGACCGACGCTGAGGAACCACTGCTATGACACCATTCGAACGACATTTAAGTAGTGCTATTGTTGGATGTGATTATGGGTGGCAAACTCTTTCCCTCTACTCAGAACTGTGGTATTTGTTGTATGGAGATATTGTGGCAATGTCGTTTTCATTTCTTTTCTCTTTTTCTTATTCCTTTCAATCTCGTCTATTTTTCCCTGCAATATATTTACTGTGGAATCCATCCATTACTATTGTTGGAGAAGTAAACTTTCTTGCAATTTACATATCTTGGGTTTCCTACAAGGCCCTTGTATTATGTTGGCTGTCAACAATAAAATAATGTTGTGAAAAAAAAAAGATTAAGATCTGCATTCCAAGGTCTCATGAAAGACATGACTGTTATTTAGGGGAGACACGTGTGGTTCAAAGGGAACCCTCTGAACCACACCCTAGTTAAAATGCACACTACAGTATAACTACTGGTGCCATACCTCAGCAGGGCAGAGATACGCTTCTGGGGACGTGGGACCAGGCATCCTGGACTGCATGCTGCACACTGCCAGAGGAATCTGTTGCACACAGGATGATACTGCCATTGGAAGAGACGTGCACCCTGAACAGTGGCTGGCCTGGTCTGACTACCTGATACTGTGTGGCGGTCTGAAGTTTGCTCTTCAAGGGCATGTTGGCTTGGTCCCTGTTCTTTGTGGAGGTCTCAAGGCCATCAAGGAACTCCCGTGAGGGACCTACTCCCTTTACGTGTTTTAGCTGGAGAGCGGTGCCATCTCAAGCTCCTGCTTCATCTGCTGGATCCTGACTGCAGCGCAGAGTGAGTGTGGAATTTAGTATTGTGCTTGGAGACTGGGTTGCTTTTTGCAGAGCCCCCAAACAGTGCTTGCATCCAAGGAGTGTGGTCCTGCATTGTGGGGCCTCAGCATGCACAAGCGCCTCGTTGGTGGTGAGCAGATTCACCGGTTGCGGGACTCATCGTGGCCCGCTTAATCATCCATAGTGCATCTTTCTTATGCGACACGCCGACTGCATGCTCATTGCGCGCGGTGTCCGATTCACAGGTTGTGACTCTTGGAGGGAGGGTGCATCTGTAGTAGTGCCTCATCCTACCTCGTGCGGTACTACTAACCTTGCAACTGTGTGTGTGAGACCGGATTGTCTGGTGCGACTCATATCATCGTGCACCAGACTTGTGCCTCATTCCAGGGAGGAATGGCAAACCCAACTGTGTGTTGATGGTAACCGCATTGTCTGGTGTGACTCATATCATCATGCACTAGACGTGCCTCATTCTAGGGAGGTACGGCGAAACCGACTTGTCGTTCATTGTGACTTGATTGTCTGGTGCGATTCAGATCAACGCGCACCAGACGTTGTGTATCACTTCCCGTGGGTTGCAGGGACAGCTGCACCTCCCATTCACCGAGTGTTCCGTCTTACCCTCAGTGCGGCAAACCAACTACTTTGTGTTGCCCGGTACTATCACCCAGATCAGGCCAGGTGTTGAGAGTAAGTGGCTGGTCTGAGAGTGATCTGAAGCAGGTCGTGAGACTGCGTGATCCCCTGTGCTTCACATAAATGGGCTGGTGCCGGAAGGCCAATTGAGGAACCTCTTGATTGAATAGGGACAGCCTCAAGCCCATTTCTGCTCTGCATAAAGTGGATTAACTTCCTGAATGGTGGCCAACATCCCCCATTTGTCAACTGTTGCCTGGTTATCCTGTTTGGTACTCCAGCTTCTCCCCTAGGGCCTTAAGTGTGACTCCAGCCTTAAACCGGTATAGTAAGGGATGATTTTTTTTTACTCTAACCTGTGGGCAGAGTTGTGGGGGGTCAACTGAGAGGTGTGGGAAGGGATTGTGCCACGAGGTCCACATTCGAAATATCAACTGACCTGCCGGATATCATTTGCACCACGTTACAGTGCCGAGTGTGTGTGTGTGCGAGGGTGCATCATTCAGACTAGCCAATATCCTTTGCACCATGTTACAGTGTGTATGAGTGTGGGAGAGGGTGCTGCATGAGATAAGCCAGTTAATAGTTGCACTGTGCAGCTGTGTTGTTTTCCTGGTTTGTTTTATTACTTAATGAATTCTCTGTTTTGACATTGGTTTTACCCGTGTGGTCTTGGCCCATGATGCTGCTGAAAAGTGTTTTAAATTCATGTGTGTACACATTCCTGCTATTGTTGTGACCTGGTGGGCACCCTAGAAATGTGTGGATTTGAATTGTGTTATTTGCCAGGGTGAGCCCAGTTCTGACAACGTATCGCACTGCATAAGGGTGCTGGGGTAAAAGAGGATTTTTCCCAAGTGTGCATATTTCTGATGTCATTTTTACACTGTTGGGCCTAGTACTACTAATAATATTCCCAAGTGTGATTTATGCCCAGAAATACCTGATGTTCATGGTGTGTTAATTGATGCGTGTGTTGAATACAATCTTTATTTACATACACCCCGGGGGACGTCTCTTTTGTGATGCTCAGTGTATTTATTGTGTGAGAGTGCTGTGCCAATGCTTTACACATTGCCTCTGTGATAAGCCTGACTGCTCATTGCCAAAATTCCAAAGGGTGAGTGCAGGTTATACAGTTAGTGTAATCATCTAACCCTGACAGGAGTGGTAGGTTCAGCCTGCTTTGGGCCTCAGCCAACCAAAAAGTACCAGTTCCAACATCCTGTACTTATAAAATATCTTTTGCGTCCGCAAACAGTATCCTAGAGTCTATTACTTCTTTCTTTTGGTTCGATGGTGTCTGGATTTTTCTAGCTACAACATGGTTGGGGCCATGAACTTGGGCATTTTTTGCACCTCTTTCTTACCCTAAAACCTTTTGCAGATGAATCCTTGAAACCCGCCTCATAAAGTGCTTCTAGCCTGATGGGCCCACTAGCCTACAAGTTCTCTCACAATTCAGAGCACCGAAATATTTTAACTGACCACCTGTACTTGAATAAAAGCACATAAAGACCCAGTACTACACGGCCGCCAATTAAAAAGCAATCATAACTGGGTAGTTTTGCGCTATGGCCACGAAAGTTCATTCAATAGAGTGAGTCTTTAGAGATGAACCGGATGTTTTGCCAGGCATCTTTTGAAAACATTGGCTAGAAAATTGTGAGAAAAACCCCAGTCCCGACCAACTCCCACTTTCAGACTAGCAGATCCAACTGTTCACTTTTCAAGTGGTCAACAGCAAAGAGTCTATGCTTTTGGAGCTACCCTGACCTAAAGAACACTGGCCCTCAATTACAAGTTGTGGGGTAAATTCCGCTTGGCACACACATTAGTGTTCCAATGACTGCATGTGCGCAATTTACCTCTAGCTGATATTGCCAGGAATAATCTTGGCAAAATTTATCAGGGTAAAATAGCGGTGATAAAAGTGACACAAGGGATAATCAGTGTAGTAAACAGTAAACCACCAATATTGCATGTGATGTCTAATTTTGGCTTGTCACATTCGTAAACAGTGGTATTTACCGCACGCTCTACATATCTTTCCATGGAGTATCAATACTTTTCAGGTGCATTAAGAACTGCCTCTAGTCTACTCAACTTTCAATTGTAGCCCAGGACTGTTGGATTGGACAAGGCAGACAGTATATGTTCAGGTATTCCTGAGTGCCCGCCTGTGACCTGGTAAAGGACCGCCATGGGACCCCCACTGCTTCTGGGACACCACGCCTGGCGACCAATGCCTGCGCGTCTTATAGGCTGGTGCTTGCGGCATCATACACCGACGCCCCAACCCCAAAGGCAGGCACTGGCATCCATCATAGGCGCATTGCCCCTTAGTCTGGGATGCCATGGCATGTGGTAAAGGATCCCCATGGGGTCTCCTTCACCCAACGTGTCCACATCACCCCGTTTCGGCACAGAAAACACACAACACTTTCTTTATGAAAACTTTTGGGTTAGTCTTAAAACCACCAGGAGTATTTATTACACAACAAAAAAATCAAACATAAAAACTTTCAATATCACTTTTACAAAATGATATGCATAACCCCCATACAGTATTAATTACAATTTGTTGGAGGGCTAACCTCCTTAACATAGACTCTAATATATAGCCATTCCTAACCATAACTAGTTTTGTCCCTGTGTACCCTGCATTGAGCTACTAGTGAGATCATGACTGGTCCGCCTGTGAGGTCCAACCCAGAATAATCTTGCACAGGGGGCCCATCTGCCCACAAGTTTACCTACCTCAGGCATCCCCTACAACCTTAATATCACCCCCCCAAGGGCCTGTGCTGCTAGCTTTTGTGCCCACGCGTCCGTGCAAGGATTGGCCGTAAATCTTGTTGGGAGTGTGCTCTCCGACATCCGCCGTATCCTCTAGGGAGTGTGACTTGCTGGAAGCACCCCCTGAAGGGCCCTGTGGGACAGCTGTCCTCACCTATCCCAAGTAAAAAAGATGCCTTCTGTGGACCGTAAATGCCCCACCAATCATGACTCCACCCGCCACAGGCCTGTATAGTTCACCTACTATCTGCGCCCACCCCTAAGAAGGTCATACACACCTTTGCCAATGAGTCAACCATTCCAGAATATTCTCCAGAAAAATCTTGTTACCCATGTTTGATTGGTGGACCCCATTTTGTACAAAAAAGCGCTCCCCTTGTATGCACCCATGCAGAATAGTCTGCAGCTTAGGTGACCTACATAACTTGTCCAATTCTTATTAATCTGAGTGATTGAGGGCCCAGACTCCCCTTCTTGCCTTTGCAACAGTGGGATGATGTGGGACCATGTTATGACTGACTGCAGGGATTTCTTTGCCAACCATCCCATTTCGGTAATCAACACCTCAAAGAAACCTCTCCTGCTAAGGTGTACCAAATCATTGCCCCCCAGGTGTACCACCACTACTCCCAGAGGCGTACCCCCTTGTGGAGCCATACTCTAGAGTGTTCCTCAACTGTCCCAAACAGAGCCCCTTATTGCCCATGGAAAGAAACATGGATGCCCGCCTTGCTGGCCTGGGTTTGCGACCCGTTTGCACATGCAAAATGTGAAAGGGCTATGTACAATTCTTAAATAGCGAGTCGCAATTTATTTGCGACTCGCTATCTAGGAATTGCGAGTCGCTATTAGGAAGGGGCATTCCCTTCCTAATAGCGACCGCAACCCCATGTATGAATGTTTTGCAACCGCAATTGCGGTTGCAAAACACTCGCTAATTACCACCCTGAGTGTGGTAATGCAGTCGCAATTTGGAAGGTGTCCCCAGGGGACACCTTCCATTTTATGACTGTCTCTAAAGATATTTTTAAGGGCAAGCAGTGGTCCCAGGGACCACTACCTGCCCTTAAAAAATGAAACTAAAACGTTTCATTTTTTTTTTTTTTAAATGCCTCCCATTTTCCTTTAAGGAAAATGAGGTGCATTAAAAAAAATCAGCTTTATTTTAAAGCAGTCCCTGACATGGTGGTCTGCTGAGTCCAGCAGGCCACCATCCATGGGAGGCCCTGTCATTCCCAATGGGCTCGCAAATTGCGAGAGGCTCATTAACATTCATGAGCCTCGCAATTTGTGACCCTGTTGGGCATCGCAAACAGTGTTAAACACACTGTTGTACATGCCAAATAGCGCCTTGCAAATTGTGAGTCGCAATTTGCGAGGCGCTATTTTGCACGTCGTACATCTGACCCCAAGTTGCCACAGATGGTCCACAAAAGATTTGGGGCTTCTGTTGCTTCTGGGGAAAGGGACCTAAAAACCTGCATCTTGAAAGGAAACAGAGCGTCAGTGGCATTATTCAGCACCCCTGGGATATGCTTGGCCCTAAACAATACATTCAGTTTCGGGCATTAGAGCACGATCTCCTTCAACAACCTCAGTATAATTTTACATTTGGCAGCCTGTTGGTTAATGCACTCGACCACTGTCATGTTATCAGACCAAAATATGACCGACTGGTTGTGGAGCTGGTCCGGCCAGATGGACATTGCCACCAGGATTTTAAAAAGCTCCAGGAAACCTATGTTGGTAATCAGGCCTGACACCACCCACGCAGCTGGTCAGCGCTGTGCACACCATGACGGGCCCAGGATGTCACCAAAACCCTTGCGACCCGCCTCCTCTGTAAAAAGGCCCGGTTCCTCACTGGCAGGGCTGGGCCACGCCATTGTGCCATTGAAGGCTTGCTGGCATGCCAGCCAAATATGCATATCCTGATGCACCTCATTTGACAACCTGTTGTGGTGGTGTTTCTCCCTTAAGGCCGACATTGCCTGTCCAATTGATCGCGAAAAGAGGCGGCCCATGGGAATTATCCTTAAAGCAAAATTGAGCTGCCCAACAGTCTTCTGCAACTGATCTAACATGTCTTTCTCCTTACTCAAACACTTCTGCAAAGCCTAGGAGAAGGTGGAAACATTTCCTTGTTGGAGCTGTGACACTCCAGTATCTGAGTCCAATTCAATACCCAGGAACTCTATGACGGTTGACAGCCCCACAGTCTTGGCTCGTGCTAGGGGAACTCCAAACTCACTCATCAATGCACAGAAACACCTTACCACACTCTGGGAGCAAGGCAATCCCAGGAAGAGAAAATCAACCAGCTAAATTAACACCCATCGAGGTCTCACTCTCTGCGTGAACACCCACTCGAGGAAGGAACTGAACCTCTCCAAGTAGGAGCATAAGACTGAGCAACCCATGGGCATGCACTTATCCAGATAGTATTTCCCTTCAAACTGAAATCCTAACAAGTGAAAATCCTGAGTGTAAATGGGGAGAAGCCAGAAGGCAGATTCTATGTCTGACTTTGCCAGGAGGGTTCCCGGCCCCAATTCCTGAAACATCTCAATCGCCTGGTCTAATGGAAGCATACCTCACAGAGCATAAAGTCCCATCAATTACCTCATGTAAAGAGTGCCCCATAGGAGCGGACAGGTTGTGTATTAACCGAAATATGCCTGGGTCCTTCTTGGGCACCAACCCAGGGGAGAGCAGACAAAACCTTCAAGGGGTACTGACTCAAATGGGCCGGCCACCCACCTCAACCTCAACCTCAATTCTTTGACAATCTTTGCTGCAGCCACTGCTCGATTGGACCTCAGGGACTGCTGGTTCTTGCAAAGGGTAACCCCCACATATCCCGGGCTGGCATCCTGAAACCACCCTTTAAACCTTCAAAGAGAACCTGGGCTGCCACTGTGCTACCTTACCTATTCAGCCATGGGATCATTGCCATCGAATTCAGTGGGGAGAGGGCCTTGATGAGGTGTGGGTCATTAATCCTTGTACTTTCCCCCTCTATCCTTAGACTTCTTGAAACGTTTTGATTCAGGATGTGAAGGCATACCGCAGAATGAGCAGGCAGGGAAGCCTGGTACAGGACTGCTTACTAAAATCCCAACATGTCCCCTTCTTCCCATCCCCTCCTGGCGTGCTGGAGGGACCTGACAAAAAGGACTGACTGGGGGAGCGTCATAGCGTGGGTTTTTTATATGGCATAACCATAAAACAACTTCAATCTGATCTCACTCCAAGACAGGACTAGTTGCCTTAACTCTCCTAAACTGCTTGTTGTATTCTCACCATCCAACACCGCCATATTCATGATGCAATTCTGTTCTGGTAACATGCCAGCTGGGCGCCTAAACCATTGAAACACTCGGCTAAGATTGCCTGATAAATGAAAAAAACCCTAATCCAATTGACTAACGTCTCCTCCACCCTCCTCTTGTAAGGCCAGTGGCCACAGTCCCTGGATTGCGCGTGCTCTTTGCACCTTTTGGATTCCTCCCTATCCGTTTTTTCCAGAAGCAAATCAAAGATATCCACATACGTCCCCTTTCAAATCTTTTCCTTCACTTCGGGCGCAATATGCCTGCCCAACTGATCCCGGCCTGACTGCACCTCCCCCAAACCTAGACTTGGCAGCAGATCTGCCATAACTTTATCCACAGAATCTTGAGCCTTGAAGGCTATCCCCGTCGCTGTCGCACCGCCTTGCACTGGATGAAGGAGGATATTTCCCTCAACCGCAGGCCCTTGGGCCACTGCCCGATTAGCCACTGTGCCCTGCCTCCCTCCTGGTGCAGTACCTGCAACCTTTCATCAACACTTTTTAATTATTTTATTGAATTGGTCCTCAAAGAACCCCGAATGTTCTTCGTATATATCCATATTTAGTTATAAACTTTACTAATTTGTGCACTACTCTCCAGCTCACAAGCTGTGCTCACAACTCCAAAAACCTACCACCCCTGCCATCATGGCTACCCCTGGCTGGACCCCCTGTGGCCCAAACCCTTCTAGGTGCACCACTAACTTCTGGCCTTCTCCAAATTATCACCTTCTGTCGCCATGGCCCCACCCCAAGCAGGAGTGGCTAAAATCCAGAATTTCGAAAGCCACAGTAAAACGCTGGCCAGATTGGCCACTAAATCAGGTGTGCTCCCGCTGGAGTCATCCCGACTACCAAACAGCCATTGCGACACTGCACAATTCCCCCACAGCTGCAGGCGCCATCACTGCCGAACATAGCCTTGTGCCAATACCGAACCCGGGGCATCTGCCTTCACCGGCACACTCACCAACACCCCCTCCTCTGGCCTGCCTAGCCCAGAGGCACTTGGCATCTCTTCCTCTGGCAAGGCCTCAGGGGGCTTTTCCCCCTCCATTCCTATTGAGCTGCCTCTTAGCTCTTTTAGGTACGTAGGGAATGCTGCCTTAGTGGCCACTCCTGCCCGCCTGGACCTTTCCTCCAACTCTCCCTGCCCGCCTGCAGGAGGGCTGTCCTTCAACTCAGCCAAGGTTTTGTCCATGGCATCCATCCTGCGCATCATAGCTTTCAAAAGCTCCTCCATGCACGTGGGGCTTCCACCCTTCTGTGCCCTTGCTGGCATCCCTGCCCTTAACTGTCTGCCTTAAATGTATCCTGCGAGACACATCTGGTGCAATAACCACCCAGGTAAGCCTCCACTCCTAACACAAACCGCGTGATGACCAGTAAGCTAAAAGAATTGCTGCTTACCAACAAAACCCCAGTGACTATTCCTCAATACTGCTTGGCTGTTCCCTTCCTTTGTAAGGGTGAAAGGCTGAGTGATCGCACCTGGATCTGAACTTGTGACTGTGATATCAAATACCTGGATGTATTAGTTCACTAAGCCACCAGCTTACATGCCCAACAAAAACACAACCAAACTAACTAGTCAGGACACAAACAAGCTGCCTACCCAGTGACCACTAAAAACACTCAAAATGTGCCTGCCCCAAACCAGACACAGAACCTAAATGGATCCGACGCAAAACTCTCCCCCCAACTGGGTCCCCGCACCGGATCCGCCACCATGTGTTGGACAACCCGGATCAGGCACATGCAAACTCGATCACATGTGGCACCCGGCTGGCCCGAGGTCAGCTGATGGAGGATTGAAGAGTGGAATGGAGCGGGTGTCCCTGTTCTGGAGAGAAAACACACAAAAAAGGTTAGTTCTGCCCCGTGAGGGAAGCTGATAGCATCTGTGGTCCAGAGTGGCTAGCAGTGAAAGAGCGAGGTCCAGTGCTAACTGTTTCCCAGGTGACTTAGAAGCGTTTAAATGCTTCCGGGCCGCTGTGCGCCTGTCCACCAATGCCTGCGTGTTTTGTAGGCTGGTGCCGGCGGCGTCATATGCTGCTGCCCCAAGCCCCACAGGCAGGCACCGGCATACGGCCATATGTGTGTCCCTTCTAGTTGGGGTTGCCTTGGCATTTGCAACTCTGTATCCTTTCAAAGACTGAACTAACTAGCATTTGCAATGCAATAGGTCTCGCATTTACGCGAGACCTATTGCATTGCAAATGGTAGGCATCACAACAACGGGAGGGAAGGTGGGCGTGGGAGGCAAGAAGGCACGGACAACGGGAGGGCGGGCCGGGGGAGAAGGCAAGGACAACGGGAGGTCAGGTGGGGGGAGAAGGCACGACAATGGGAGGGAGGGGGGAGTAAAGAAGGCACCAAAGCATGTCGTGCCTGCAGTAGGAGAACCTCATTAAAGAAAATAGTGCTCACAATCTAAATAACACGTACCATGTAACAACCGAAGTAAAGGGGCCAGTCACCATGGGAGATGACAAATGAAGGGGAGGCGTACTAAGGAGGGACTAAAAAGCCTATCGATGAATCAGAAGACAGCATTTAGGACAGACAATGACACAAGTCAATGGCAAGCCAATGGCAAATATGGACGGAGAGTGGGCAGAGCTTCTATTCACCTACTCCTCTACAATAAGTCTAGCAGAGCAGTGCATACGCACTGGCTCTAGGCTCGACCTAAAAACTAAAGAACATATAATCCTGAAGTACTTCAATATCTGGGAAGTGCTCAGATAAGTCCCATAGCCAGGCAGTGAGTGAGCTACATTTTGTCATCATTGTGAACTGTACTATCTATTCTATTTTTCCACCATGACATAAAATATATTTTGCTTTTTAAGGGCATGCCCCTGGCTGTACAGTCACCTTTATTAATTGGGATGACTTAAGTGTGATATTTAGGGGCTTGTTAGATGGAATGCTGTTTTGGGTGGGGGCTAACAGGGGCTGGAATCTCCAATTCCAGCCATTATCACTGAAGCAAAGTCCAGCCCTCCATCCACTCTTCACTCTGCATCCAGGACCAGTGCTAGGCATGGGCACTGTGTGCAGCTGTCCAGGGCCCTGCACTCAGCTCACCAACTTGAGGTCCTGCGCCAGTGTCACACAGCCAGGCCACGGCGACACAGGCACACCGGTCCTCTTGTGCCTCTTCCCGTTGAAACTGAAATAAATGTGTCTCGTTGCAATTGGACACACAGGAAGGGCCCCATATCCTGGGTCTCGCAGCTATGGTGCAGCAAGGCGAGGGCCAGGGCAGGGGGCCCGCCTATGGTCTCAGTTGCAAGGAGAGACCGTCTGCAGGTTTGTCCTAAAATGATATCTCCTGCAAGGCCTCCCTCACAGAGGCACCACGGGATGCCTTTTACAGTTTGGCCACCAAGTTTGAACCCTCTCGGGTGATGAGCAACTCTCACACCTCCAGCTCTCTAAGAGCTGTAAGTGGCGTGTAGGTGGGTAAGAGGGAGGGGCTGCAGCCCGGGAGGGGTCTGCATCTTCAGGAGCAGGGGCATCTATTAAGAGGCAAACAGCCCTAGAATCGTCCCTGTCTACATCTCTTTCTCAGTGCTGCCCCTTCCCCAACCATCTCACTAAGTACACTGCACTGCTCTGGTTTCCGCTCTAGATCTCACTTGAGGCCCACCAAATCTAACTGCACGCCCTCCTCCATGCCTCCTTCTCCTCACCTCACCAAGTGTGCGGCACTGCACTCATTCTTATGTCTGACCACTCCACCTTTTGCCCATCATACAAAGTCTCAGTGTACCCCGTTTTCCATCTCTGCCCTTCCAACATTGACCTCATCTCACCAACAGGTCGCACCGCACCATCTTCCATTGTCTGCCTCTCCCTTCCTCCTCCTTCCTCCTCTTATCAAAGGTCACTGCACCCCTGCCCATGTTTGACTCGCTTCCGCTGCCCCACACACCACCGCCTTGTGTATCTGCACCTCACTGCTATATCTGCCCAACCTTCCCCAAGGCTGGCATATGTGGCAATCAGGCAGGTCTGACACGTCTGTGAATGGTCCGTCTTTTGGTTGTTTGTGGGCCCGTTTTATGGTCTGCTGGGCCAGTTTTTACTGCTGATTTTCCTGATAGAAAAACAAACAGTGATTGCAGCAAGCTCAGATCCATGCACTGCTCCATAACTTGCAAAGTAAAGTATGTCATTATAAGCTTAAAACTGTCCCAGTTTGCAAATTTGGGCCACTTTTTTAGCTATCTAGTTTACTAATGGTGGGTACTTTCATTTTGCTGCCTGGGCTTCTATTCGGTCCCAGTCCGACCCTGACGTTCCCTGAATCTCACCCTCTTGTCTCCCTGAGCCCCCTCCCCATATCTGCCCAGACCCCCTTCCCTCCCTCTATTCAACTCGCTCCTATGCACCCTTGTCATGTCTATCACCACCCTTTCTTTTTTCCATCGTCTTCCATCACTGCACCCCCTTCACGCACCTGTCCCCTCCTCCTTGCTTGCATCTCACACCTGTCCACCCCTTCCCACATGAACCCCATCCAGCATCCTTATTTCTCGTCGCCTTCCTTCACTACACCCTCTTTCATATCTGCCCTTTCCGTGGAATCCACCCCCTGGCGCCCCCTACCCATGGCCATAGCTCCCTCCCCGTCGGACCTGCATCTAGGCGCTCTCCCTCGACGCCCCCCCTTCCCCTCCCGTAATCCGCCCCACGGAGGGGACTACAGCGCACGGATTGAAGAGCGCGCCTCTTCTCTTGTACAACACGTTTGATCTTTTCCACCTTTTTATACCAGGTCACGTCTTCTGTTCAAAGGGAAATCTGCACAAATTAGCATTTTAAATGTCAATAGATTAAAACTCGGGCAGAAAGGAGGCGCGGAGAGTGGTATTTATGGGGAGAGAGTGGGGAGAGGAGACGAACAGAAACAGGCGGGGGATATAAAGAGGGTTGGAGAGGGAAGCGAGGGAGAAAGTGAAGCCGGTGAAGAGACCTTGAGAAAGAGCAGGAGAAAGATAAGAACGGAGAGAGGTGAATATGTGCCCTTGACGAACATCTCTTTGAACCCGAGCAGTGCAGGGCTTTACACCATCACCAAATCTTTCCATTTATTTTGACTCAGTCTTTATCATCGATCCCGATGACGCGTGAATCACTTTTGTCCTAAGTGGCATCACATTGATGCAGAAAAAAACGTATGTCCAGTGAAGGTGATGCCACCTTCTACAGGACCAACAGGAAGCGCAGATATTTTAAATAAAGATGAGAATTCGCACCCCAGAAAAGGCATCTCTGGGTGTAGGTTCCCATAAAGGATCACACTGCCTCACCCCAAAGCGACTCTGCTCGTGCACCTCACCTGAGAAGGTCTCATGCTGCCACTGTAGTAACCGGCTTCATAATCTGTAGCTGTAGTGGTTCAAAAAACAAACAATGATGAGTACTTCAAGCAATATTCATGTTTATATCAAAATGTTGATGGAGAATAACTAAGGGGCGGGGGTGGGTGATCATGAGTTGGACTGCCAAACCTGCGGCGGTGGCTACTAGCGCACCGGTGATCCAACCGCCCTATTAAGAGTATGGCGGTCGGACCGCCACAAGCCTACTTCAACCGCTATTTCCCAGCGGTGTGAGGCAGTAATATGCTGGTGGTGCCGTTGTGGCATCGCCAAGCCTATTTCGAATTTCCTCACTGCCAGCCTTTTCATGACGGTGAGACTGCCATGAAAAGGCTGGCGGTCACAGAACTAAGGGGTCCCCCTGTGTGCATGTACCCCCTTTAATGCATGGCATGGACTGCAGAGTCCACGCCTTGCAGGAACAAGCTTTGGCGTTCCCACTGCGGTGCCTTCAAAGGCACTGCAGTGAGAACGCCAAAAGACCACCCGACAGACAACGAGAAAACTCTTAATCTGGTGGGTGGCTGGCAGAGATCTTTGATGGTGTGGGAGCAAGGCAGTGGCGTGCCCCCCCGCTCCCACACCGCCAAACTTAGAATTAGGCTCTAAGACTTGGCCAGGACTAGACACCACAGTCCAGTGCAGACCATATGGAATACTACCCAAAATGCTCAGAAAGCAATGCAGACCTGGAATGGACTTTCAAATGACCCCACCAGAGGTTTCATACAGCTACTTAGGGATGAGTCCAGCTGTCTAGGAATGTCATGGTTACTTTCTAGAAATCTTCATTACAGTTAAGTCGTCCCGGTTACAGTCATTGCATATGAGGGGAGGTCCACTTTGAGACTGGAAACTTCAGGTAGATGTTGCACCTGCAAGCCAAACCCACCCATAGTTGGTGCCATAAATGGGCAGGCATTCCCAGCATCGTCCTGATTATACCAAGTTATCTCCAAAGGCCAACCCACTCAAAGGAGGGTAAGTGCAGAGTAATGAAGATTACCAGTAAGTAATGAGGGCATTATCACAAAGTCCTTAGTCTTAATCTCAGTTATTTCTTTAGAGGACTAGCAAAGCTAGAAGGCCTTTGGACTCTAGTAAAAGCTCCAGCTACACCCGATACTACAGGAACTGGGAAGATGTTGCCAAATCCCTGAAGACTGTCGCCTGGCCTAGCAAGGGCCCAGTCTTTCAGGAAACATGCTGACGCAGAGGAGTTTTAAAGAAGAACTGAAGCATTAAAAATACAGAATCCACAAAACTCAGGTTAGCACCACCCCTCCAAAAGAGGGGCACTTCTGAGTAAATGATTGAGAAGACAATACTGTTGTTTAAAAGAGGAAAAGTAGCATCGTTTTAAAGAACTGAAGCACTAGATCCCAAGTTCAACACAAATAACCCTGAGGGGTATATAGAGACCGATCAGTGCTAATCCTCCAGAAGAAGATTTGAAGAACCACTAAGGCAGAGGCTCGTAATACCAGGAATCAAGATATCTGAGTGACATAACTTGGCCCTCCATCCATACAGAAGGGTCAAGCATCCATAATTTTCCCCAGAGCTGCTAATGACTTGAAAGTCAAAAGGGAGAAGTCACACAGCATTACCCTCCTATAATTTCCCAAGAACACAGGAACAGTAAGGATTCAAAATAACTCTCTAAAGTACGGAACCTATTCTTTTGACTGTACGATTTGTAAGGTAGCATCTTCCAATACAAAGCACTACCTACTGGAACTGTCACCAACAAGGCAGTTAGGGCATTCCAGCATATAGTCACTAATCATGACGTGTCCACTGAAATATTATAAAAAAATGACCAAGTGGCCAAAATATTGTGACTACAAAATATATATGGTTGATTTTTAGTTTTTTACAATCATAAATACTGTTTACTACAATAGCATACTTATTATGATGTATTATGCTTTATTTCTTTGTCTCTCTAACAAAATGTATTTTAAATTCATCTTAAATAATATTTTTTTGTCAGGTTGTTGAGTTTGTTGTGGGATTGGGTTGATCTTTTTTTAAATATATAGGGGCTTAATATGATGTCGGATGGAATCACTTCCGGCAGACACCGACTTGGTCATGGGACCGACCAACACCCGGTCCGCGGTCCCAACCGCCTCATTAGGATGCGGCAAACACTGTTCGGTCGCATTCCTATATTTCACTATGGGAGCATGCATTATGCCTTAATGCATTGTTGTAATATTACTGCTGTAATAAGTTGTGTGTCACCACACGACTTATGATGTTCTCTTCTCTATTCAGGCATTCCAGAACGTGGTCGTTCAGTTGTGGAGAATTCCATGCAACGCCATTCCTGGTGTTGGATTCTTCACAGCTGTCTGGCTCCAGTCGTGGCGACAAGTATTTCAAAATAAACTTGCTTTCAACTCTACTACCATCCTCGTACATCTTTAATAACTTGGCGATGAGCGGGAAACCCTCCACACCCACCGCCAAGAGCCGGCAATCACTAATTTACAACGAACGGCGAGAAGGTCCTACCATATCAACCATGTGTGGGCAAAATCAACTGTCAACCTACAGGTTCCACATCCTGTACAATGTGTCTGCACCTCTAAAGAAGCTGGAATAAGGTCGTACATTTATTTACCTTATTTCTCTTTTGGTAACATTTTGGCACTTTGCTCCCAACGCCATACTCCTGCTTCCAACGCGTCATTTCAATGCCTATGCATGAGACTCTGCTTGCTTTATTACGCTGCAGAACATGCTGACGCTCAAAGCAAAACATCCAAACAAGCCGACCTCCTTTAAAAAGCTACTCTCAACCATAACCTTGGTTACAGCTTCAGGCGGCCATCTTTAAAAGCGATGAGAAGGAATTTCCACGTTCACAGCGATAGGCACGCTTTATCACAAGTCTTTGCCTGTTGTGTTCAGATTTCTCAGAGATAGGCACGCTTTCTTTAATATTTAACCAAAGCGCCTGTGTTCATACTTACAGTGATAGGCACGCTTTCATTACTTTGCCTATTGCGCTTCCATTTTCTTCAACAGCGATAGGCACGGTTTATCACAGCTTTGCTTATTATTTTCATTCCTTAGTTATAAGCTTTTGCCTGTTGTGTTCAGATTTATCAGTGATAGGCACGCTTTCATCAATATTTAACCAAAACGATTGTGCTCATTCTTACAGCGATAGGCACGCTTTCATTATTCTGTCTATTGCGCTTACATCTTTGTCCACAGCAATAGGCACACTTTATTACAACTTTGCTTATTATTTTCATTTCTTCTCAGCGATAGGCACGCTTCTTCAAATTTATTAAAGGACATTATTATCTTTCCAAGAGCATTAGGCAAACCTCCAATTCTACAGAGACATCTTGCTTGTCATTTTATTTCAACTTTCTTGCACACCGTCCACAAGGTTTCATCATTCCATCTTGTACATTACATTCTCATGGCTTTGTCTCAGCAATTCCAAACACCTGCCCCGTTTTTACAAACTCCTGGCAAACCAGTTCTTAAATGGCGACAATGGTTAAAGGGGTTTGAAAACTACCTTGTAGCAATTGATGCTGTCAAATGTCCTCCAGCACATAAAGTTGCTATTCTACATGGTTGTCTGGGCGTTGCATCTCAACAAACTTTTGAGGACCTTCCGGTATTTCCTTCTCCTACTGGTTCAGGTGAAGGTTGGGACACATATCAAGAAGCTCTTGCTCATTTAAACAAACAATATTCTGATGAGCTGAGTATTGTTTTAGAACGCCACAACTTCTTCAAACGAAAGCAGAGTATAGAGGAAAGTGTTGAAGACTACATTGCTCAGCTTAGAATACTAGCATCTACATGTGAATTTGGCACAAGTACAGACGCTCCCATAAGAGATCAATTTATTTTTTCATGTTATTCAAAAAAAATTCAAGAACGCTTGTTGAGTTGCAAAAATCCCAGTTTCGCTGAAACTGTAGACATTGCCAAAGGCATTGAACGAGCAACAATATCATCAAATCAAAAATAATTCAAGACTGCTTGTTGAGTTGCATAAATCCCAGTTTGGCAGAAACTGTAGACATTGCCAAAGGCATTGAACGAGCAACAATATCTTCAAAAAAATGTACAGTAAAGTCTCTCACAACCTAGTGTTCATATGGTTGATAAAGGATCTTCTTCTGCTTGTTCAGTAAATTTGATCAATAAGCCTTCTAGACAATTTTTCAAGAAACCAACCATCTGCTACAGATGTGGATCAAAAAGTCATATTGGCAATTCCCTTAATTGTCCTGCAGCTGGTAAAAGATGTTCTTCTTGCAATAAAATTGGACATCTTCAAACTGTAAGCAGAAGTGGCAAAAGGTTTACCAGGGTTAACAACATTGAATTTAACGAGAACTTGGAGTCGTGCTCTACCAAGCTCAATGATGTAATGTTTAACCCTGGGCGTAGTTCGCGAAGTAGCACTTCACGAAGCTCCGCAAAGTGCACTTCGCACTACGCGAGCTACGCGTAGCACTTCGCGAACTGCGTAGTACCTTGTTCGCACTGTGCCAGATGTCGTTTTCAATGATTGCACAGTGCAGACAAGCAAACGGCACTGTGCAATCATTGAAAATGGCATCTTGCACAGTGCGAGCTGTAGTTTTCTGCTGCTCGAGTAGATTTTTACTCGAGGGGCAGCTTTCTCAACGCGAACTGGTAGTTTCTCATCGCGAGCGGTCGCGCGCATACGCGACCACTCGCAATGAGAAACCTGACCTCCTCGCGTTGGGAATCTCGCCGGGAGGTTTATTTTCCATGCTTGCGATCGCCAACTTGATGTTGCTGATCGCGAACAAGGAAAAAGTCTCGCCGGGATGTCATTTTGCTTGCTCGCGGTCGCCAACTTGACGTTGAGAACTGCGAGCAAGCAAAAAATGACCGCAGCACTACGCAACACTACGCTACGCGTGTTCGCACTGTGCTACGTGCAATTTGCGTAGTGCGAAGTAGCGCGAACTTCGCAAACTACGCGAGCGTAGCATAGTGCTTTGCCCAGGCTTAGTAATGTTATCCATCGAATGTGATTCCATGGATCTTTGTAAAGTCAAGGGTCCTTGGTGTGAACTTTTGGTTGGAACAATACCTCTGGGGTGTAACAAACACCCCCGCAGCCCCCGCGGTGCAGGGGGGCCCCCAGTCTTCAGGAGGTGAAGGGGGCCGGACTCCTCAGCTCTTTAGTAGAGAGCTGCGTGTCTCACACTCTCTTGCTCTAAAGCAGCTGCAGTGTGCAGACTGCTCTGATCTCCTCGAGCTGAAGAGAAACAAAGTAACAAGTTACATTGTTTCTCTCAGTCAGAGCTAGGCCCGGAACAAGGATGCCGGGCTTTCTGCTGAAGTATTATTTTGCAATTTAAGGCAGGGTGCTTTAACAAATGTGGGGCTTTTTTGTAACTTTTGACTCGAGATATCTTGAAGAGCTAACGATCATTGATAAAGCCAATAGTACTGGCTGATTTTAGGTTCTCAGTTGTGTTATTTATCTGGATACAGGTACAGAAACCTCAGAGAGAAACCAAAATACCAATTGGTTGGCACACTATCAGAATCACAGAAATTTAGTTTACTTCTTTAAGTCACACCCTTAATTACACAGACCACCCCCGTTTCAGAGACCCCCGCTTTTTTGAGCACAAAACGCAAAGCCAACCTGTTAAATGTATAGATTTAGTCATTTTTTTGTAAAACCCAAGCACACAGCCGGTCTGCTTTTAGTTATTTAGGCTCTCTTAATACAAAGAAGGGTGTTTGATGTATTTCTGCACAAGCTCTGATATATTGTACCGTTTTGATTATATTCCTAATTAATTTTGTAACTGCACTAAATTGTTTAATTTAGTTCAGGATCATTTGTGGCGACATTACAGATGCTGTCATTTTTCACTTTGACAAAAGGCGTGGAAATATGCATTTGGTCAGCACTTTGAATATGAATCATGTATACTTAGGTAACAGAGTGGCTGCCTTGGAGTTCTTTTTTACACAGGTGAAGTGGCGGTTGCTTTGGAGCTATTTTTACATAAGTGCCTTGGAATTATTTTTACGCAGGTGAAGTGGTGGTTGCTTTGGAGTTATTTTTACGCAGGTGAAGCGGTGGCTGCTTTGGAGTTATTTTTATGCAGGTGAAGGGATAGCTGCTTTGGAGTTATTTTTACGCAGGTGAAGGGGTGGCTAGTTTGCCAGGAGTAGCAGGACTGTTCGATCTTTTTATAACGCAAGGTACACTCCAGTGAATTCACTAGGACCGGACTGGACATTGTGCCACTCTGGCATTTCCCCAGTGGGCTGCAGACTCCTGGGGTCTTCTTTGCTTTCAGAGCAGGACAGGCTGCTGTGGCCCTACCATGAAATGCCTATTACTCCCTCCTACCGCCACAGCCTCCTACAGTGTAAGGCTGGTTTGAACATTTTATTCTAGGCTGACTTTGGCTTACAGCTCTTCCCTCCTATCCAAAACTTTTCACTATTTACCAGCGAGTCACTGCGTGGATTTTCACACTCAGTTTGGGTGTAAAAATGTGGGAACAACATCGAGTTACATTTCTTCTGCCCCTGAACCAATTTGGCGATTGGATGTTGTACAGGTAGTGCTCGGGCCCTGTATTGAAAATATAAAAAGTGCATATAGGTTCAGAGGATGACCCCAAGATCCAGCAACAGGTAATGGACAGCACCATGTACATACAGCACTGGATAGGAAGAAAATGGCTGCTCAAGTTCGTCCTGTTCGGCCGGCTTAATGTGCCCATCACACTGCCCTTCCACTTGCCCAGCCCAGGAGTTCGCCACACAGACCAGAGAGTCCCCTCAAACAAGGACCTCTTATCCCACAGATAGTGCATCCATGGACGTTGATTCACCAAAATGTTGGGGGTAGGGAAAGTGACATCACATCCCCTTTGACCCTGTCATGTGCATTCATAGGAAGTGACATCACTTAACCTTTAACCTTGACATTACAGAAAGTGACATCCTGTGTCATTTGGAACTGATAGACCTAATAATACAAAGAGATATGTAAGGATAATCCGATGCAGACAGATAGTGAATGGAGCATAAAATATTCTTAAAAAGTATACAGTTTTCCCTTCTTTCAGGAAGCTTCACCTCCTCTCACTGTCACTAAAATCACACAAATCATTCTATGACCAGTTATGTTAATTGAAAAACATTATGCATTGTTTCCATGACATATATTTTGTTTATACCTCCCTACTCTACACAGAGTTTTATATTTATTCATGGTTCTTGTAAAGCCTGAAGGCCACCAATGTAGCCTCAGATAGCTCTTGGTTTGTGTCCTAAGGATGGAGGCGAATGCATGCATATGGTATTTCGCAAACCTAGCCAAAAGGCAGCGAGGCACTGGACAGGGTCAACACATGTGTAAGGTGGCAGTAATCCTAAACCACGTGATCTCATGACAATTGGTAAGAAGCTGGAAAAGCCATAGAAGGGAAAAAAGTGACCCGTTAATGTGGCAAATCTAGATTTAGGTGTCTAATCAGTCCTTATTAGAAACAGGTAGAGAGAGCACAGGAGTTTAAACTGGTATGATGTGATGAAAATGGCATACATTGTTTCCAACTGCATCCTTTCCCATGAAAGTAAAGGTCGAGATTAAATTTGAATTACATTGATTACATCAAATTGAGAAATGGTGTGATCACCTGGCCCAGGAAGCTGATCCGTTGACATCACATTACAACCAAATAAAGTCAGCTGTCAGCCTGGCTGCCTTTAATGCGAATGCATGCTATTTACACCAACTCTGTAACATATGGTTACATAAAGGCAGACTCATTTACAGCCTTAAACATTCACTTCTTTCAATTCATATACAAACATAGGGACCTGTTTACATGTGCTTTTTCTATCTGAATACATACATTGCACATACATTTACTGCTATCTAGGATAAGGAGAATATCAAAATGCAGAAAAGAATATCATGCCTACTGGCTGGCCCTCTGGACTCCACCTCCTGTACGAGTCTCACCTTGCAGCTCACAACTGTCCAGTGGAGGGCGTGCTAACCAATGAACCTGCTGTAGTTCGGTCACATAGACATGCTAAAGCACAGGGTCAAACCTGCAGCTTCAGCAGTGGACACTGTTAGGGCCCTCGTGCACAACAATGAACTTGTCCATTACAAGCAGACTATGAATACATACTCTAATAGCCATGTACTCGGGCATGGCATGCAACAGAGTGGACAAGAGTGGCCACTTTGGCCTACACTAGTTGCATGAAATCTGTACTACATAACACAATGTGAATATTTGTATAAATCTGTTTCTATAACAGTTGTGACTGTACAAATAGGCTTTTTCTCATAAGAATGAGGGGTAAACTTAAGACGTCTCTTTCTTGTCTAATCACTTGTAAGGAAGGTGCAGATACATGGCAGATTTCAGCAACAGAATAGCTCCCACATTCAATGTGCTCTATTGGCTTTTCCTTTACTAATGTCTTAGTACTCAAAGCTCTGATTCAGACTTGTCAGAGTGTCCAGTTCTTCTGATTCAACTTGTTCAGCTTCAAAGCAGCACATGGGCACTTTATTTAAGTGTTATCAGGTGCACAGCCGGAGACAGCTGAGGGTCTCAATGACCATAAAATAAGGAAGGGATTGCAGTCATGTACAAAATACGTAGGTCCTCATTTCCCATTTTGTGTATCCGGGTGCTTGTTTTTGTTGTTCATCTAAAGGTTATTCACTTATTTCACCTAGAAATGCCAGCGCTGTTAAAAAGCTGAAAATCAATAATACTGGCATTGAGTTTGAATCTTAATAACAGTGCTTAGAAACTGTATGCATGTACCCCTCTCTCTCATGCTTGTATTCCTTTTCTATCTTTTCAACTTTCTTGTTCTTTAACCCAGGTTCACTTTCGTGCCCTGCTTTGCCCTCTCTGTCTTTCCATATATATTCCTCTATCTCTCTCATACTCTCTCTGGCTCTATGTTTAGTCGTCTGACTCACTTTCTCTTTCTCTTTCACTGTTCTCCTCAATATCCCTCTATAAGTCTATTTTTTTCTCTTTGCCTGTCTATTCCATGCTTTGTCCTTCTGTCTCTGTCTCACTCAGCTTCTCCCTTATGCTCTTTATGTGCCGCACGTGTTTGCCCTCTCCCTTGCCTCACTGTCTCCTCATTGTCTTTTTCTACCTGTGAAGCATATAGGCCTAGTCTCAAGCCCAGGTAGGCATCCCTTGACTCTGCACAATCAGAATCATGAAGTTTCAAATGGCCAGGCTGTGGTTGTGCATACTCTAGAGAGAGGCAGGGAGTGAATATGTGCATGTATGTGAGATTGATATATAGCAAGTGTGATACCCTCAGACATTTACAGCTCTCCAGCTAGGCACACTGAATGCTGGGATGTCCAACCTCATACATGAGGGAAATGAATAACATCTCCAAAAATGCAACATTCTATTGGCTTGAAGGTCAGGACTGTCTGGAGTTTGTCAAACCTGGCATTACTGACTTGGTGGGGTGTCACATAATTTTATTTTTTAAAAGATTTTATAATTGCAAAGTTTGGCTCTGTTCTCAATATCTATCAGATATACAATCTCCTCTTCATCAGGACCTTAGGCCGGTATTAATGTATAGTACGTTTACCAGATAGGCCATGTCACCAGGGGCACCCTATTCAGGGCCATCTATTCCTTTTACAAAGCATTGTAGTTTGAAATCTTTGTATCTGGCCAGAATAGAGAAATAAGGCTTTACATTTTAAGGATTGTATATTGTATTAATCTTTTCAATCAAGACAACAGAGGAAAGTTTTTCAAAGCGTACATTGCCAGGATGAATATATTTATTTCACAAAACATAAAGCGGCTGACACAAGACGTTTCTGAAAGTAAACCGTTCTTATCGGCATCCTGTTTGCCTTCTGCTCTTCATTTTGATCTACCTGCCATGGGTCGCAAGGGGAGTGCCATGGGTCGCAAGGGGAGTGCAATTGGTAGCAAGGTGTTGCAGGTGCGATCCCTGGCGACTTCTAAATGATAGTCCATGGCTGCATCCTTCCTCTTGGTACTTTTCATTGGCTCCTGCCTCTGCTGCAGTGCCTCACTAGGAGCCCCTGCCTCGCAGCTAGCACTGACTACTAGAGAAGAGCACAAGCCATCAACCTCTGGAGGGCATAGGATGACTAGGTGTCCTGGATTCGCCAGGACAGTCCAGGTTTTTTACCAGCTGACCCATTAGATTTCAACAATTTTAGCACATGTCCTGGTTTTCAGAGAGGGTCGACTAAAGACATAGGAGGTCACGTTTTTATGTGTATCATGGGCAGTACGGCGGGTCGCTGACCTGAGAGCTCTTGACTGGCACGGAGACTGAGGGGGCCCCTCCAAGTACTTTGCAGGGGGGCCCCCTCAAGTTTTGTTACGCCACTTCAATACCTTTACAAGGGGTTCCGAATCACCATTTTGTCAGAGTTAACATTTTATGCAAATTGGGATGGCAAGGTGACCCGTATCAAATCTGATGTCAACCCTAAGGCTTATGGTGAAAAGGATATAGACATGCTAGGGTACTTTCATTCCAGGATTGAATGCCTTGGCAGACGCAACTTCACCAAAGTTTACGTCGCCTTAAAGGGTAGAGACATTTTTGGTTGGTTGGATCTAGCCAAAATGGGTTTACTCCTTAAACCTGGTTCAAATCAACCTGTTACTCTAGGAGATATTCCACATGACTACTATGAATATCACGAATATGAAAAAGTTAAAGTTTCTGATTTGTCTGTATCAAATTATAATGTTAATTACTTACTTAATCAACTTCCCAAGGTTTTCCAGAACAAGGTTGGCACTGTGCTAGGTTTCAAACATGATATCCGCCTTAAATCAAATGCTCAACCTGTTGTTCACAAGGTCCGCTCTCTTCCCCTGAGTGCAAGAGATGAGTTAAAAAAAGTTTTAAAAAACGTATGTGATGAAGCAATCATCACACCTTGCAACTCCTCCGAGTGGGTTTCTCCAATAGTTTTGGTGCGCAAAAAATGACAGGTGAGGTTAGATTATGTGCCAACTTGCGCTCTTTAAAGAACAACATCATTGTGGATTGCCATCCATTACCCAAAATACACGATCTGTTAGCTAATTTGGGTGGGGCAAGATTTTATCTCTATCAGATCTCAAGTCTGCATATCACCAGATCCCACTGTCTCCTTAGTCTCAAGAGTTAACCACTTTTGTAACACCATTCGGGGATTACACATATCTGAGACTTCCCTTCGGCCTAGCCTCTGCGGCTAGTGTCTTCCAGAAGTTAATGGACACCCTGTCAAAGGATATTCCAGGTGTACAAGCCTATCAGGACGATATACTGATATTTGCTGGTGACATTTCTGACCATGATAAACTTCTGTTCAAGGTATTAGGAGTTCTGGAGAAGGTTGGAATGACTCTTAGACATGATAAATGCAAATTTGCAGTTAAAGAATTGGACTTCGTAGGTCATACCCTTTCACCTAATGGCAAAAAACCCAAGATTTCCCTCATAAAAGCCAGTAGAGATGCCACGCCTCCCAATGATAGAGATTCCTTACGCTCATTTCTTGGATTAGCGGAATACTATGCTGGTTTTGTACAAGGCTATGCTCAAATCGTTGAACCACTGAGAGCTCTTCTAAAAAAGGGAGTAAAGTTAATCTGGTCAGACAACTTACAAAAAGTCTTTGAGCAAGTTAAAAAACTAATTGAAGACTCCCCAGCTTTGCACCCTTTCTTGGATGGTTTTAAGTGCTTTATTACTGTTGATGCACGCCTTACTGGTTTAGGAGCTGTCCTGGGACAATGGGTGGCAGGAAAAGAACACACTGTTGCTTTTGCATCCAGAACTCTTCAATTAGCTGAAACTAGGTACAGCACCATCGAGAGAGAGGCCTTAGCCTACGTTTCGGCCATTCAGAAATTTAAGTCGTACATTTGGGGTCGTGAATTTGAGATTTACACGGATCACAAACCGCTTATGCACATGTTGTCGAATAGTACTTCGAACAAAGCCTCTGCCAGACTTGTTCGATTACTTTCGAAACTTCATGAATTCCACTTCATCATTAAACACATTTCTGGGGGATTTTTTTTTAGGGCTGACTGTCAAGGATGTCTTTACATGAAACTCCTGAGATTGATGATGATGTTGAATGCGTAGTTACAGTTATTGATGCCATTGCCGAATGTCCACCTTTTTCTGAAGGTGAGTGGAATGCAGCATATAACAAGGATGACACACTTACCAAGGTTAAATCTTTTATTTCGAACAAATGGGCTGAGTGTAGAGTGTTATCCCCAGCTTTGGGGTGATTTGCAAATGTCTCCGAAAAACTTTCTATAGTCAATGAGATGGTTATGCGCCATGACTTATTTGTTCCACCTGAATCTTTACGTGATCTCATCATTAGGATAGCACATCAAGGACATTTAGGAGTTACCAAAACATGTCAACGGACCAAACAGTTTTACTGGTGGCCTTCCATGTATGCCCAAATCAAATGATTGACAATTGCACAGAATGCCTCCTATCCGACAAACATTGGAAGACTCTCACCACTCCTTTGCATCCTGTACCACTTCCAGAGGGTCCCTGGGATAAAGTGGGATTAGATTTTTCAGGTCCCTATGATGTTTTATCTAGTGAAAACAAATATCTAATTTTATTAGTTCATTACCACACTACGTGGCTGTACTATTGTTTCTGCAATGGAGCTACAACTGATAATGCTATCAATTTTTTGCAAACTGTATTTGACGTGGAAAATGATTGTGACTGATAACGGAACACATTTTGTTTCACAAAAGATGTGTTCCTTTCTCAAGATACATGACATCTCTCACTTTAAAGTTGATTTGTATTCTCCCTCCTCTAATGGCCTGTTTGAGAGAGGAAACCGGATCATTAATGAAGGTATACAAACTGCAATTTCTAGTAGACTTGACCCCTTAGCTTTTGTACATGACAAAGTTTGGGCATACAACAACACTCCACATGCTACCACTGGTATTGCACCATTTACTCTTCTCAGGAAAAGAAAAGTCCATACACATCTGAATCCCAGTTGGTTGCATAAAAATTGTAGCTTCACTGACGGGTCTTCCCCTCTTCATGAACATGTAAAACTTAAGCAAGATTCTATGAAAGCACGCTTTGATGCTGGTAAACATTCTCTGGACCAACCTTTACAAAAAGGGAATTGGGTTCTCATTAAAAACCTGAGAAAGGTGCCTAAAGGCAATTAAAAGTTTTCTTCTCCAACTTTGGTAACACAAGTGAGTAGAGGTTCTGCTCTTCTTGATAACAAGGGATGGTGGAACAGGTGAGCAGTCTAAATATCGATAATTTAATTTCGACCTACCATAATATCGAGTCTAGAATATCGTAGGGACAGAATATCGATGTCAAGAATATCGATGGACAGAATATCGACCCTAAGGTAAGTAATATCGATTTTTGTTATATCGATGATAGTAATATCGAAGTTAGTAATATAGATATGAAATATATCGATGTTACTAATATCCATGTCACTAATATCGATATTTATAATATTGTTATGTATTTTATTATGTATTTAATATGTATGTGTTAATTATTTTTTGTTAAGTGTTCTACTGTTTTTAAAATATATGTATACAATTTATATATGTTAATAATGGTTTTTTTAAAGTAAATTTTGTGTTTTAGTACCGTAGCGGGTTGTGGGTTTATAGGGGAATAGGGTGGGAAGTAATTTAATTACATGAATTTAATTATACATTTTTGGGAATTATAAATTAATTTTAAATATTTTTTGCGTTTAAATTCTGTAGCGGGTTGTGGGTTTATAGGGGATTAGGGTGGGAAGTAATTTAATAATATGAAATTAATTATACATTTTTAGGAATTATAAATTTTTTTAAAATTATTTTTGCGTTTAAATTCTGTAGCGGGTTGTGGGTTTATAGGGGAAGAGGGTGGGAAGTAATTTAATTGTAATTAAGTAATATTTATATTTATTTATTGGTATTGATAATTATATTATTGTTAATTAAGTATTAATTGGTAATTAATTGTTATTAATTGGTAATTAGTTTTGAATAATTGATTAATTGTTAATTATATTATTGTTAATTAAGTATTAATTGGTAATTAAGTTTTTATTAATTGGTAATTAATTTTGAATAATTGATTAATTGATAATTATGTTAACTGTATTATTTTATTATTTGAGTGTTTCGTGCATTTATAGGGGAATAGTGTTGGAAGTAATTGAAATCTAAATAAGTAATTATTAAATTTGTAGTTGGGTATTGATAATTAATTAATTGTAGATTAATTATTAATTGGTAAATATTTAAAATAATACTTTTTTGGTTATGAAAAATAATTTATTGTTGATTAATAATCAATTGGTAATTAAATATGTTTAAATATTATTTAGTGATATTTCTAATTAATATATTAATAAGATATTATTAATTGGTAATTAATGTATAATAATTATTATTTTGTGTTAAAAAATATGTAATTGTTTAAGATTTTTTAATTGGTAATTAATGTTTGATAATTAATTTTTGGTATACAACATTTAATTGTTCAATAATTTTTAAATTGGTAATTAATATTCCTTAATTATTATTTATTAATAATTTTTTGCTAATTAATTATTTATTGGTAGTTATGTTTTTAATAAATATGTATTGGTATTTGTAAGTAATTTTGAGTTATTTAATAATTAAGTTATTCATAATTTTAAATAAATATTTTATTTAAAATTATGTTATTTTTAACTTCTAAGCTATCCAACACTTTCTCTACTGTTGCACTCTCTGGAGTTAGAATAGTAGTTTTTACCCCTACGCAATCCAACACTTTCCCTACTGTTGCACTCTCTGGAGTTGGAGTAGTAATTTGTACCCCTACGCTATCCAACACTTTCCCTATAGTTGCACTCTCTGGAGTTGGAATAGTAATTGTTACCCCTACGCTATCCAACACTTTCCCTACTGTTGCACTCTCTGGAGTTGGAATAGTAATTGTTAGTCCTACGCTATCCAACACTTTCCCTACTGTTGCACTCTTTGGAGTTGGAGTACTAATTTTTACCCCTACGCTATCCAACACTTTCTCTACTGTTGCACTCTCTGGAGTTGGAATAGTAATTTGTACCCCTACGCTATCCAACACTTTTCCTACTGTTGCACTCTCTGGAGTTGGAATAGTCATTTTTAACCCTACGCTATCCAACACTTTTCCTACTGTTGCACTCTCTGGAGTTGGGATAGTAATTTTTAACCCTACGCTATCCAACACTTTCCCTACTGTCGCACTCTGTGGAGTTGGAATAGTAATTTTTAGCCCTACGCTATCCAACACTTTCCCTACTGTTGCACTCTTTGGAGTTGGAATAGTAATTGTTACCCCTACACTATCCAACACTTTCCCTACTGTTGCAGTCTCTGGAGTTGGAATATTAATTTTTACCCCTACGCTATCCAACACTTTCCCTACTGTTGCACTGTCTGGAGTGGGAATTTTAATTTTTACCCCTACGCTCTCCAACACTTTCCCTACTGTTGCACTCTTTGGAGTTGGAGTACTAATTTTTACCCCTACGCTATCCAACACTTTCTCTACTGTTGCACTCTCTGGAGTTGGAATAGTAATTTGTACCCCTACGCTATCCAACACTTTTCCTACTGTTGCACTCTCTGGAGTTGGAATAGTCATTTTTAACCCTACGCTATCCAACACTTTTCCTACTGTTGCACTCTCTGGAGTTGGAATAGTAATTTTTAACCCTACGCTATCCAACACTTTCCCTACTGTCGCACTCTGTGGAGTTGGAATAGTAATTTTTAGCCCTACGCTATCCAACACTTTCCCTACTGTTGCACTCTTTGGAGTTGGAATAGTAATTGTTACCCCTACGCTATCCAACACTTTCCCTACTGTTGCACTGTCTGGAGTGGGAATTTTAATTTTTACCCCTACGCTCTCCAACACTTTCCCTACTGTTGCACTCTCTGGAGTTGGAATAGTAATTTTTACACCTACGCTATCCAATACTTTCCCTACTGTTGGACTCTCTGGAGTTGGAATAGTGATTTTTACCCCTACGCTATCCAACACTTTCCCTACTGTTGCACTCTGTGGAGTTGGAATAGTAATTGTTACCCCTACGCTATCCAACAATTTCCCTACTGTTGCACTCTTTGGAGTTGGAATAGTAATTGTTACCCCTACGCTATCGAACACTTTCCCTACTGTTGCAGTCTCTGGAGTTGGAATATTAATTTTTACCCCTACGCTATCCAACACTTTCCCTACTGTTGCACTGTCTGGAGTGGGAATTTTAATTTTTACCCCTACGCTATCCAACACTTTCCCTACTGTTGCACTCTCTGGAGTTGGAATAGTAATTTTTACCCCTACGCTATCCAACACTTTCCCTACTGTTGCACTCTCTGGAGTTGGAGTACTAATTTTTACCCCTATGCTATCCAACACTTTCCCTACTGTTGCACTCTCTGGATTTGGAATAGTAATTTTTACCCCTACGCTATCCAACACTTTCCCTACTGTTGCACTCTCTGGAGTTGGAATAGTAATTGTTACCCCTACGCTATCCAACCATTTCCCTACTGTTGCACTCTCTGGATTTGGAATAGTAATATTTACCCCTACGCTATCCAGCACTTTCCCTACTGTTGCACCTTTTGGAGTGGGAATCTTAATTTTTACCCCTACGCTATCCAACACTTTCCCTACTGTTGCACTCTCTGGAGTTGGAGTACTAATTTTTACCCTTACGCTATCCAACACTTTCCCTACTGTTGCACTCTCTGGAGTTGGAGTACTAATTTTTACCCCTACGCTATCCAACACTTTCCCTACTGTTGCACTCTCTGGATTTGGAATAGTAATTTTTACCCCTATGCTATCCAACACTTTTCCTACTGTTGCACTCTCTGGAGTTGGAATAGTAATTGTTACCCCTACGCTATCCAACACTTTCCCTACTGTTGCAGTCTCTGGAGTTAGAATATTAATTTTTACCCCTACGCTATCCAACACTTTCCCTACTGTTACACTATCTGGAGTGGATATAGTAAGTTTTTAGCCCTGCGCTATCCAAAAATTCCTTTATGTTGTTTTTTTGGGAGCTGGAGTAGTAGTTTTATTGTCTCTGCTATTTAATATTTATTTTTATTATTTTAGCTAATGTAGTATATAATTAATTTTAACAATCTTTAAATTAAATGTAATTTTGTAAATTTGTTATACATAATTATTTAATTTTTATTTATGTTATTGTTTTATGTGTGTAATGTGTTTGCAATTTTTAATATTTTAAAATAATTTATAATTTATTACAATAATTATAAAAACATTATTAAGTAAGTATATATATTATATATTATATGTATATGTTTAATTCATTTTTTATTAAATTATATTGATTAATTATTATTTTTTAACATTATTAAATATATTTAATTATGTTTATTTTATTTATAAGTATTATTATGTTTATTTAACATATTTAGGTGCCGATCACGATCCGGTAAAAACCGGGTACGAACCGTCGGACGGAGCATATTCTCCGTCCGACGCGTACCCGGTCGTCAAAATTTACAAACAAGGAATTACGATTCGCACGGAACACCATTTCCGTACGATTCGTAAAAAAGCCCGACCGAACAAAATAAACCTACCACTGCGATCCGGGAAAGGGCCGACCTGACGTCGGGACGCGCGCAGCCTGCCATTCACGAACCAGGAATCACGATTCGCACCGACGTCATCCCGCACGGTGAATATTTTCCGGCTGCCAAAAACTGCCGGGAAATCAGGACGACGCGAACAAGGACCACCAGTACGCGACGGACACACAGGACGACGCGAACAAGGAGGACCCATACGCGACGGACAGACATGGACCCGAACCTACGGGTCATCCCGGCCCTCATAGCAGTCCACCTCCTCTACAGGTTACGACACAGACGCCGCAGAAGGTCAGAACAACTAAGGGAGGGGGGAAAGGAGGGGGGGGTGGGGGTGGCAGGACCAGGGCAGGCCACAAAACCCCCACCAACGTCACACACCACACATGCCCAGGACATACCTGACACCCATGCCCTGGTCACTACGAGGGGGTGGGGGCGTGTCCAGCTAAGCCAGCGACCGCCACAACGGAAGTCCGTCACCACGCGAACCGGCAACACAACCAGACCGGTACGTCCCGTACCCACGCCTCAAGAGCGTGGGTACGAGACGTACCACGCCCACACCCACGTCACCCCAACAATGGCGGGACGGATCGTACCCACGTGGCAAAGGCCTGGGTATGGCCCGCACAAGCATCACATAGCGTGGGGATAGAGATGTACGGACCCTACCCCCACCCCCCTATGCATGGAACGTACCCCCACCCCAACAGTGTAAGTAGGACCCGTACCCTCACCCGCGTATGCATGGAGCGTACCCCCACCCCAACCGCGTATGTACGTACCGTACCCCCACCCCAACAGTGTAAGTACGACCCGTACCCTCACCCGCGTATGCATGGAGCGTACCCCCACCCCAACCACGTATGTACGTACTGTACCCCCACCCCAACAGTGTAAGTACGACCCGTACCCTCACCCGCGTATGCATGGAGCGTACCCCCACCCCAACAGTGTAAGTACGACCTGTACCCTCACCCGCGTATGCATGGAGCGTTCCCCCACCCCAACCACGTATGTACGTACCGTACCCTCACCCGCGTATGCATGGAGCGTACCCCCACCCCAACAGTGTAAGTACGACCCGTACCCTCACCCGCGTATGCATGGAGCGTACCCCCAACCGCGTATGTAGGTACCATACCCCCGCCCCAACAGTGTAAGTACGACCCGTACCCTCACCCGCGTATGCATGGAGCGTACCCCCACCCCAACCTCGTATGTACGTACCGTACCCTCACCCACGTATGCATGGAGCGTACCCCCACCCCAACAGTGTAAGTACAACCCGTACCCTCACCCGCGTATGCATGGAGCGTACCCCCACCCCAACCGCGTATGTACGTACCGTACCCCCACCCCAACAGTGTAAGTACGACCCGTACCCTCACCCGCGTATGTATGGAGCGTACCCCCACCCCAACTGTGTAAGTACGACCCATACCCTCACCCGTGTATGCATGGAGCGTACCCCCACCCCAACAGTGTAAGTACGACCCGTACCCTCACCCGCGTATGCATGGAGCGTACCCCCAACCGCGTATGTACGTACCGTACCCCCACCCCAACAGTGTAAGTACGACCCGTACCCTCACCCGCGTATGCATGGAGCGTACCCCCACCCCAACCTCATATGTACGTACCGTACCCTCACCCGCGTATGCATGGAGCGTATCCCCACCCCAACAGTGTAAGTACGACCCGTACCCTCACCCGCGTATGCATGGAGCGTACCCCCAACCGCGTATGTACGTACCGTACACCCACCCCAACAGTGTAAGTACGACCCGTACCATCACCCTCGTATGCATGGAGCGTACCCCCACCGTGTATGTTCCAAGCGTACATATCCAGAAATAGGAGGTGTGTGTGCAGAGTCCTCCCAGCAGTGCCCTGAGACAGGAGGGGTGGGTGTGGAGTCCTCCCAGCAGTGCCCTGAGACTGGAGGGGTGGGTGCCTAACACTCCCAGCAGTGCCCTGAGACAGGAGGGGTGGGTGCCTAACACTCCCAGCAGTGCCCTGAGACAGGAGGGGTGGGTGTGGAGTCCTCCCAGCAGTGCCCTGAGACAGGAGGGGTGGGTGCCTAACACTCCCAGCAGTGCCCTGAGACAGGAGGGGTGGGTGCAGAGTCCTCCCAGCAGTGCCCTGAGACAGGAGGGGTGGGTGCCTAACACTCCCAGCAGTGCCCTGAGACAGGAGGGGTGGGTGCAGAGTCCTCCCAGCAGTGTCCAGAGACAGGAGGGGTGGGTGCCTATCACTCCCAGCAGTGCCCAGAGACAGGAGGGGTGGGTGCAGAGTCCTCCCAGCAGTGCCCTGAGACAGGAGGGGTGGGTGCCTAACACTCCCAGCAGTGCCCTGAGACAGGAGGGGTGGGTGCAGAGTCCTCCCAGCAGTGCCCTGAGACAGGAGGGGTGGGTGCCTATCACTCCCAGCAGTGCCCAGAGACAGGAGGGGTGGGTGCAGAGTCCTCCCAGCAGTGCCCTGAGACAGGAGGGGTGGGTGCCTAACACTCCCAGCAGTGCCCTGAGACAGGAGGGGTGGGTGCAGAGTCCTCCCAGCAGTGTCCAGAGACAGGAGGGGTGGGTGCCTATCACTCCCAGCAGTGCCCAGAGACAGGAGGGGTGGGTGCAGAGTCCTCCCAGCAGTGCCCTGAGACAGGAGGGGTGGGTGCCTAACACTCCCAGCAGTGCCCTGAGACAGGAGGGGTGGGTGCAGAGTCCTCCCAGCAGTGCCCTAAGACAGGAGGGGTGGATGCCTAACACTCCCAGCAGTGCCCTGAGACAGGAGGGGTGGGTGCGGAGTCCTCCCAGCAGTGCCCTGAGACAGGAGGGGTGGGTGCCTAACACTCCCAGCAGTGCCCTGAGACAGGAGGGGTGGGTGCGGAGTCCTCCCAGCAGTGCCCTGAGACAGGAGGGGTGGGTGCAGAGTCCTCCCAGCAGTGTCCAGAGACAGGAGGGGTGGGTGCCTATCACTCCCAGCAGTGCCCAGAGACAGGAGGTGTGCAACACATGTGTGTGAGGCTGGAAGTACCCACATGCATACTGCCTACAAGGGAACATGTCCCCATGAACTCATGTCAACAGACTCCACACACAAGTACAGTGATCACCAAGGATGCCACGAATGTTGCAGGTGGAGACATGGCCCTGCATGCATGGCCAAAGTAGAAGGGCTCCGTCACACACACAGCTCATGTAGACACAGCTCTGCGCTAAAGATTGGGAACACCCTGCAGGGAAGATATCAGGGTACACAGAGGGAGGAATACACCCTGGGACAATTGCACCATGCAGTAACTGCTTACATGAACAAAGAAAGTTAGCTAACACCTTGTGATGGCACACAGATCCCAGGGTCCCCCCAATGAGCAGCCCACTACTACATTTCCCACACACCCAACACATAAACACCACCCAAAACCATGTAGCAGCGCAACCAACACCAATACCAGCATAGCAGTAGTGTCAGAATGAAAACAAAAATAAAGCTTTATTCAGCATGATCACAGTGTCCGTGGATTGCAGGCAGTTAAATATTCACAAAGCCCATAGGGCAGTCAATAAGTCTCAGCTGGATGGGGGACACAGTGGGATGCGTGTCCCCTAGCTTGCCTGCACAGTCACATGCCGTCGTCTTCCACAGGGGTGAGGCCATCAGGGGGGGGGAAGCACCAGGCACCGCAGGGACATCAGGGCAAAGGGGAGGCGTTGTGGGTGCAGGGATGGAGGACTCCACCACAGGGGGTGGGGCAGGGCCAAAGGCGGAGGCCAGGATGGCACTACACACCTTTGCAAGGTCCTCCAGGGAGTCCCCTGCACCCGAAGGATCCACAGGTCCCAAGGAGGGGGGGGGGTCAGAGGGATGGGTCGCAGCGCCACCGGGGGAGGGCGTAGACAGGGGGGGAGAATCAACCACCGTGACCGAGGACTTCCTTGACCGCTTGCGGGGTGGTGTCACTGTGGGGCTCAGGGACAGAGCGGCCATGAAGGAGTCCTTGGGGGAGATGTGGCCAGGAGAGCTGAGGGGAGGGGATTTGGAGGGAGTGGACTGGGTGGAATGCGGACTCCCACTATGGCTGCATGTCACACGTTTGCCCCCCCACCCAGTGGGTGTGCCTACCTCACCCTGTGTGTGCGTGTCAGGAGGAGTGCGGTGGACCTTCCCTGCTGGTGTGGTGCCTGTGTCTGTTGATGTGGGTGCATGCCGACGTCTGGGTGTACGTGGGACAGGCATGGGAGTGGGAAGTGTGGATGGGGCAGGGGTAGGTGGGGGGAGGTCGCGCTGCAGGAGACCCACTGCTGCAGTCAGTGTCGAGTCTATGGACCTCAGCAAGTTGCGTTGGTCAGCCTGCGATGAATGAATGCCCTCCAAGTATGCCTCGATGTTGTTGAGTGTTTGCCCGTGGGCATGGAGGACATTAAGGATCGCAGCCTGACCAACCTGCAGTTGCCGCTGGATGTCCACAGACTCAGCATTGGCGGCAGCAGTGGAGACAGGGGCAGGGGGTGCGGTGCCTGGCATGAAGGAGACATGCGGTGACCGGGCACGCTGGGAAGGGACACGAGCAAGTGGGAGGCGGCTGATGGGAACTGAGGGGGCGGTGCGAGGTGTTGTTCCGCTGTCAGCTGCTGGTGCAGCCTCCGCCCACTCGGAGACATCCTCCTAGGACCTGTCAGCTTCGTATTCTGATGTGCCAGTCGACAGGTCCTCGGCCACACTCTCCTCCGCCTCTGTCCCACTCGATGTGCCAGCCCCGATGTCACGGCTGGCACTGGTGCTCGGTCCCTCCGCCTGGTCTGTGTCCATGTCTCCCTCTGTGTCCCCCGACGATGCTGTGGGCAGGGTGGAGAGACAGAAATTAATCAGACACCTGTACACATCTGTCACATGAGTCCAATCTACATAGGTAACATTGCATAGCCTGAAAAGGAAGATCCCTAACATCTACGAAACAAGGTACCGATGTAGGGCATGAAACACACAGTTGGTTGAGCCACCATGCCACTGAAATACCATGGAGAGCATGAGACAATAGCTAAAGACAGGAAACGGAGTCTGACATAGCACCCATGTCCTGGGGACAATCCAGCACTGCATCTGCACCACACAGCGTTGGCGAAAATACCGATGACCAGGGACCATATCCATGAACTTGAGACACATGCTGCATAGGTAATGCAGAAAACATGCACAACATGACTCGGTCACTGCACCTTGCGTGTGTGTCCAGACAAACATCACACACTGCCCAGACCCAGCAAGTAGAAATCTGGATTTGACATATAGGCTTTGCCCGCCCCAACCACCCCCTACACGAGGCAAATAGTTGAGACACAGGTGGCACCAACATCTCATAGTCTGGGTGATAAACACAGGGGCAGGCAAAATGCAAGATTGGACGCCAAACAGCGAAGGTGCGCCTGTACAAATAATGAGGCACCAGTGCCCATCCTCAGATGAGTATAACAAGACACACAGGCACTAGCAACTGTGAGTATGAAGAAGGACATTCAGGTCAGGCTGCACAGTGGACACCTGTACAATATAGCACGTCTATATACATGGTGCCAGGGGACAATGGCACAGAGCACAACCTACGCTGTAGACACTGAGAGTGTCCACGTTTATGATGACACATACAACACCGATGAAAAGGTGCCCCAGGGGACAGTAGTGGCCACGCAACTCCATGCTCCTGAATGGTAATGACTGCAACCCACGCCACCATCCCTGCAGTATGCGTATCGCACACTCATGCACATCATGTCACAGGCCACTACATAGGACATGCGCACTGTAAGGCATGACACATGAGAGACCAACTCCCATGTCTGGAGTCAGCATCAGTGCCAACTGACATGGAACCCACATGCAGTGAACTTGACAGGGCACAGCCAAGGTCCCAAAACCTGTTACCCACCACCCCCACACATGATGCTACAGGCATAGTTCTCGTGGACAAAGCGCCAGCCTAGATTACCTTGTGAAGGAGTGGCTACACACAGACCAGGGAACACATTGCAAGGAGGGGAAGTGTGGCAGGGGCGCAGCGCTATACTGGGGCAAAATGGATCTGCACAGCACCTTTAAACCCTGGCAGTGAATTCATGCTACTGTGCCCTTACAAATGCCGGTGACACACAACACACACATGTACCTACTCCCTTCCGGCTGCTGCTTCGCCTGTAAGCGCCGATCCAAGTCTGGAAAGACCACCGGCAGCACACGCCTGTGGAGGTGGCTCACACGGCGGCGCCCGCGGTTCTTGTGGCTCTCAGGTGAGTCCTCCAGCAGGACCCGTGCAATCCTCCGCGTCCAGCACCGGATATCCTGCCAGCGTTTCCTCACCTGGGACAGGCTCCGCCTCCGACCATCCACACCCCTCACGGCACTGACGGCGGTCAGCCAGATCTGCTCCTTGGCAGTGGCGCCTACCTGTGAGGAAGAACAAGTGACACCACATCAATACACCAGCCACATGTCACAGAGAGACATTTGATAACAAATTAGCTGGTAACAACAAGGCATGTCATGCAGCCAACGCATTGCACCTTTGTCATAGGGACATGATCCTCTGGTGAGGGAAAAAGCAGTACGTGCCATAGTGGGAACACAGGTGGAATGATGGCAATGTCACAATCAATGATCAAGGCTCAGACTGTGCATCACACCCACCCCTCCTGTCTCAGGGCACTGCTGTTAGTGATAGGCACACACCCCTCCTGTCTCAGGGCACTGCTGGGAGCACTCTGTACCCACCCCTCCTGTCTCAGGGCACTGCTGGGAGCACTCTGTACCCACCCCTCCTGTCTCTGGGCACTGCTGGGAGCACTCTGTACCCACCCCTCCTGTCTCAGGGCACTGCTGGGAGCACTCTGTACCCACCCCTCCTGTCTCAGGGCACTGCTGTTAGTGATAGGCACACACCCCTCCTGTCTCAGGGCACTGCTGTTAGTGATAGGCACACACCCCTCCTGTCTCAGGGCACTGCTGGGAGCACTCTGTACCCACCCCTCCTGTCTCAGGGCACTGCTGGGAGCACTCTGTACCCACCCCTCCTGTCTCAGGGCACTGCTGTTAGTGATAGGCATACACCCCTCCTGTCTCAGGGCACTGCTGTTAGTGATAGGCACACACCCCTCCTGTCTCAGGGCACTGCTGTTAGTGATAGGCACACACCCCTGCTGTCTCAGGGCACTGCTGTTAGTGATAGGCACACACCCCTCCTGTCTCAGGGCACTGCTGGGAGCACTCTGTACCCACCCCTCCTGACTCAGGGCACTGCTGGGAGCACTCTGTACCCACCCCTCCTGTCTCAGGGCACTGCTGGGAGCACTCTGTACCCACCCCTCCTGTCTCAGGGCACTGCTGGGAGACATCAGGCATCCCCCCCCTGGGACCTCCCCAACAGTACATGGCATGTGTGTCACACCAGGACACAATGGCAGAAGTCACAGTCACAACATAGGGACAGTCTGTGCCAGTGGCCTATGCACTCACCTGATACCCTGGTCGCCCATACAGCATGGGGTACTGTGGGAGGATCACATCCAGCAATGCCATGTTCTCCTCCAGGGTGAATGGCTGTGACCTCTCCACAGCCCTTGACATGGTTCCAGGGAATCAGTAGCAGCAGCTGGGTCGACGAATTCAAAGATGTGCAGGCAAGTACTCCCTCATGGGACCTGGCTGCCTTATATGTGCCTTTCTGCCCTGTCTCATGCACAGGAGTACAGAGTGATTGGTCACTCACATTTGCATCCTATGTTTCCACCAATCCCTTCAAACCTAGCAGTCTGTGTGTACTCTATCGGTTTCATTCTCCTGCATGATGTCAGCTCCACAAACACATTGCAACAAAGTATTTTTATTCCAACTGACTTCTGCTGTTCACCTTCCAGAAGAAATTCGAATTTAGAACTTGGTCTCCATGACAACCAGCATGCATGTAGGCCTTAATACTTGTCCCTCATGTGTCCCCTATGTGATTCTGAGCTCCACACACAGGTACGGTGCGTTCCGGGGCCCTAGGGCACCCCAAATGCATTGCAACGGCCCGTACACGCGTGACTACGTTCACTATCAGTATGTGTGGCCTCGCGTATGCGTACTCGTAGTGGTACGGGCCGTAGACACGCCTGTACGCTCCCTATCACTACGAGTACGCATACGCGAGGCCACACATACTGATAGGGAGCGTACACACGCCTGTATGCTCCCTATCACTACGAGTACGCATACGCGAGGCCACACATACTGATAGGGAGCGTACAGGCGTGTGTACGCTCCCTATCAGTATGTGTGGCCTCGCGTATGCGTACTCGTAGTGGTACGGGCCGTACACACGCCTGTACGCTCCCTTTCAGTATGGGTGGTCTCGCGTATGCGTACTCGTAGTGATAGGGAGCGTACAGGCGTGTGTACGGCCCGTACCACTACGAGTACGCATACGCGAACCACACATACTGATAGGGAGCGTACACATGCCTGTACGCTCGCCATCACGATGGGTACACATACGGCTGCACTCCCATAGTGATATGGGAACGTACACAGGCCCTCTTTGCAGCAGTACAGCGGGATTCACACATCACAGTGGTGACAGGCGGCACACAGGTAGGGATAGGGCGGACATACTTGTCCATGGATGGACATACTTGTCCATTAATTGACATTGAGGCATCGTCTGTGCATCACTACATGTGTGGGGCACAGGTGTGAAAGGCCTGTGATGTGGAACATTACTCCTGAGTCGAGAAGGCACCAGATGTATGATGAGATGTGTACAGATGTACTGTGTGATGGTGCGATGTGTGCCAGGCATGCCCTTGACTCCTTTGACATGTGTGCATGTCGTACTGCGCACTTGGGGTGAGCGTCACTGGCATGGCACGGACACCAACACACGGAAGTGTCCCCTGATGCCCGGTACAGGGGTTATGACACCGGAATTGTCACTACCCACGGTGCACAATGTGACTATGTCATGTATGTGTGGGGGCTTCACATCAGGTTGATGTTGGAGCACCCTCAAAAGCTGCAGCCGTTGCAGCAACAAACATGTGTCTGTGTGTAGATTGTCATTGCACACTGTTCCGCACACCATGCCACATGTGGTATCGGATGTGAGGTGCACATGTATGCATGGGACACGGAGTAGCGTGACAAGGACATGTCAGCATCCTCACAAGGTATGTGTGGTGAGTCATAACATGTGCACCTTCATGGCAAGGTGTGTGGGCTGGCCTAGTGTAATGTCATGTGACCTGTGGCTCCAGTGTTCCGCTACCAATCTCTGCAATCGGCATCCTACTGCTGCTGATGTGTGGGCGTATGTCACTCCTGTGTTGCGTCTGGCTGTTCACTTGCACTGGGACACAGCTATTCCCATGGCGTGGCATGGGGAGGTTCTCAATCTCCGTGTGTAGCTGGGTCTTTGAAGGAGTGTCACCTTGCATCCATACGTGTCCTGGCCATGTAGCACATACCTGACTCCCTATGTAGCATGTGTGTATTGCCAGATTAACATGTGCTCAGTACACATGAGTTGTTGTCGTAGTGCACTCACTCTTCCTTGTCACTTCAAAATTACTGCAGAGCGCCGCCTCTTGCCCGAAGAATTCCAGACTTGGCTGCCATGCAGGATAATGACAGCATCCGGCTCTACCGCTTCACCCAACCGTTAATTCTGGAGTTGACGGCGAGACTGGCACCACACCTGCAACCGCAGCACAGGTATCCCACGGCACTGACACCCCAGCTGAAGGTAATGGCTGCCCTACATTTTCTTGCCACGGGTACCTTTCAAAATACCATAGCTCATGTTGGTGGCATGTCCCAGAGCACGTTCAGTGGTGTGCTGCATGATTTCTTAGAGGCCATGTTGATTCACCTGGATGACTTCATCAAGTTCCCAACCCCTGAACAGATGACTGAGGTCAAGCGTGGATTCTATGCCCTGGGAGGGATGCCCCATGTCATTGGGTCCATAGATGGGACACATGTAGCTTTGGTACCACCACACGCACGGGAGGTGGCGTACCGCAATCGGAAGCACTACCACTCCATCAATGCCCTTGTGGTGTGTCTGTCAAACATGGTGATTTCACATGTCTGTGCTCGTTTTCCAGGATCAGCACACGATGCCTACATCATGAGGCGTAGCGGGATGCCTGACATGATGATGCAGCTGCGCAACGAACGGGCATGTGTTGTTGGTGGGTACAGTCTGTCTGTCCTGTATTCAGTATAGCCTACCAGCACGACCGCTTCACCACTTCTAACGATGACCATGTGCTTTCCATGTAGGGGACGCTGGCTATCCCAACATGCCTTGGCTGCTCACACCTCTCCGCAACCCCATCACGCCGGCCCAGCTCCGATACAACACCGCCCATGGCCGGACAAGGCGAGTGATAGAGAGGACGTTTGGCATGCTGAAGAGCCGATTCAGGTGCCTCCACAAGACCGGCGGCGCACTCCCATATGCCCCGGCGAAGGTCTGCAAGATCTTCATGGTCTGCTGCATGCTGCACAACATGGCAGTTGAAAGAGCTGTGCCACTCATCCTGAATCAACATGACGAGGACCATCCACCCGTGGAGGACGAAGGGCTTGGCAATGGGGCTAGTGATGTGGAGGATGTGGAGCCGCAAGAGGACATCCGGACTCGGCTCATACGCGACTTCTTTGCATAGTGGTGAGTACCAGTGTCTGAGTGTGCACGCATTGGTCCCCGTGTGGCATGCGTTGTGATGTGTGTCTCCACCTGCATGTATGGCACGTGAGTCAGAGGTGTGTGTGGGTGTGTCACTGGAGTGATGGTGCCAGTGATGGTTGTACTTCCGCAGTCATAATTGTGACCTAGCATGTTGTCATCCATACATGTGTCGAGTAAATGCACATGCAAGTGGCTGTGCTTTTTGTGGCTGACTTCTTTTGTGTTTCTCTTCCCCAGGTACCTGCGCATGCCGTCTGCTGGTTGCATTGTTGTGGCACTGCTATTCCTCATGGACATGACATCGTGGGCTGACTCAGCGTTACAGGCACGGACACGTTTGGAAGTCTCCATGGGTAAGGGATGCATCTGGGGTGTATTGGGTGTGGCAGTTGTTCACGATGTGTGCACACTGCCCCTGTCGGTGTTTGGTTCCTCTGCAGCCATGTCGCATCCCCATGGGACACGACATGCAGCTGTGTACACCTGAATAGATGGTCTGCCTGGTTGACAGTCATCAGTGATGGGATAGGGGATTGTGATGATGGCATCAATGTGTGTGACACTGCCCTCGGACACATTCGGTTAGCATTGGCTTGACATGGTGTGGGACTTCGACATCCGCGGATCTATGGTGTATGGCAGGCTCTCCGTGTGCAGCTGTGGGTATTTAGCTGTTAGCCGACGCTTGTGTGCCAGTTCCATGGCGAACACGCATGTGTGCTGCTGAAGGGGGGTGCCAGTGTTGGACCCACATGTTACTCCACATGATGTGTTCATGTGTACTTCGAGTTGCCTCTGCAATCCCGAATACATGACTAATAAAGGTGTCCCTATGCCTCCAAGGTGCCTCTTCTCAGTCAATGCTGGTGTGTTGCCATGGTGCATCCTGCTTGTCTGGCATGGTATTCCCTGATTGTGGCTATGTGTCAATGTGTCGAGTGGCAAGATGCAAGCTGTGTGTGGGCTGAGACTGTGTATTGGGCATGATGTCCATGACTGTGTGGGTATTGTGACATGTGCCATCCCCATGCATCCAACGTTGGCCAGGCCCCCATTCTCTGCATCCACTGGACTCAAGCTTGCAGGACATGTTTCTGCCACCTGTCTACACATACCTGGGTGCCCCCCAGGACACTGGACTGGATCCCTGACCTCTGCGCATGACTGTTGCTGTACTCAATGTGTCTGTCAGCACGGTTGTTCGGTAACCCCCTCAGCTGGTTGGGCCCATCACGGGTGTGTATGGTGCTCCATGTCTGCCTTGCCTAATACACTGTGACCCATGTGTCCTGTGCCAGACTGAGGCCCCAGGGTGTGGGTGGTTGAAGACAAAAGATGACTCAGGCATGTTTTGACTTTACAAGACACATGTTAGGTAATAATGCTACCAGCAGGCATCTACTCTTCATAGTGTGATTTATTATTGGGGGGGGGGGGGAACCAAAGTGAGTGTCTTTCCGGGAAGTTTGAATCCAAAGTCCAGTAGGGGAGTTGGTGTCCTTGCCATTGGATGTCCTCAGAGTCCATGCCACAGTCTTTGTCAACATTGGTCAGCCAGTGACCAGCAGGGCCATGTGGCAGAGAATGTCTCTTGATGCTGTGATGCTGTTGCTCCAGTGGGCCAGGTGCCAGGCCAGGTATCCTGGGAGATGGTGATGTAGCGCCGACCCTCACGGTCCTTTCCGTGGACGACCCGGCCTCCTGCGGGGAACCTCACCAGCAGGCCGTGAGACATCTCGGATGTTTCCTCCTCCTCCTCCTGATCCCTCCCTGTGGGTGGTGATGTTCTCCGACTTCTGGCACAGGGAGGGTCGGCCATGTTGTCGGCCATCCGACGGAGTGTAGCGTGAATCCCCTGGAATGCCGTCACTTGCTCAGCCTGTCTGTCCTCCATCCTCCGTTGGTGTACCAGTAGACAGGCATGTAGCTCCGCATGTTGCTGGGCCTGCTGGGCCTTGATCCCCTCGAGGACGGACACAACCTGGGCCATGCCCGTGGTGTCCTGCCGGTATGAGTCCAGAATGTTACGGACATGGGAAAATACCGGATCCCCAGCCAACTGGTCAGGCTCGTGCCTCCGCCGTCCTCCACTCCCACCACCCCTGCCCACTTGCGCCTGGCCTGCCCTTGCGGGCACATCGGGTCTCCGGGACCCCTGAGGGGTGGCATTGGCGTTGTCGCCTGCCTCCTCCTGGGTGCCCGGGACACCGTGTCCCTCCTGGCCAGCCTGGCTGCATTGTGGTGTTGGGGCAGGGATCCTGGGTGTCTCCTGGGATGTGGCAGGAGTGGGGGTGGTGGTTGGCACAGTTGTACCTGACGCAGGTGCTGCAGGCGGTTGGACACCAGAGGGGCCAGGTCGGTCGGGGTCGTCCACAGAGTGGTGAGAGTGGTCGCTGCCGGTGGGATCGGGCTCCTGCAGATCCGGGTCCTGTGAGTGTTCCCCCCCAGTGTTGGGGGGTGCACCACGACGTTGACCTGTGTGTGAGAGAGACAATGTTAATTTTGGTCCATGCAACATCCATGTTTCATCATTTCATAAGTTGGCACATTTCCTCTTGGAATTAGGATCTGTCTTGCATTCCACTCACAGTGCACTTGTGCATGGGTGTGTCCCTTGGGCACCACTTTGGCACCTTTAACTATGTGTGGCACAGTCTTACTTGCTGCGTCAAGTGTGACTGCAGTCAGCAGTGGAGTGGGCCGGTGTTGCGAGCCATGCATTGGCGTCTTCCGTGTAGCACTGTACATGTGCACATGGAGTTGTTCCACACCCTTATGTGATGCAGGTAGCTGTCATTGTGCTCGTGCACAGGTTGTGACATGGCCCTGTGTTTTGCCATGGTGAAGAGGGGGGGTTCTGGCACGGGCCACCCTTGGCTACATGCACGCAGTCTACCTGCTGACAAGCAGACATTCCCACACACCACACGGCTGATTTGCTCTCCCTGTGTCTCCCTCCCTCTCTGTCTCCCTCTCCCTCCCTCTCTGTCCCCCTCTCCCTCCCTCTCTGTCACCCTCTCCCTCCCTCTGTGTGTCAGCCTCCTCCCTCTGTCCGTCTCTCTGTGTCTCCCTCCCTCTCTGTCCCCCTCTCCCTCCCTCTCTGTCCCCCTCTCCCTCCCTCTCTGTCCCCCTCTCCCTCCCTCTGTGTGTCACCCTCTGTCACCTCAGCCCAGCTTCCTGGGCACACACTGTTAGCAGATCTTTGAGTGGCCCTTGGCTTGTTGATGTGAGTTTGTTTCTGATCTCCAGGCACCCATTGGGTGTGATGTGTGTCTGTGTGCTGCTGCTGTGGTGGTGTGTGCTGCCACTCTTTCACAATGTTGGCTGTTCATTAGCTGCTGTCATGTGCAAAACAGTGCCTTCACCCCCATGTGTTGATGCAAGGCGTCCGCCATTTGCTGGCAAGTCATTCCTGTGTTGGGACACACTGTTTGTCTGGCTGTGACCTAGGCCATATGGGCAGAGTGCATTGTTGTCTGCTTCGGAGTCGCACTATGTGATTTTTGGGGCCCAGCCTCCCGCCATCCGGGTTACCGTGTCATGTGTTGTTGTCTTCTGTGACTTGCCATTGTCCAGCTGGGTGCATGGGGCATGGTGGCAGCAGTGGCATGTGCGTGCTCATGGAGTGGGGTTGAGTAATGCGATGGCTTGTGGTGGTTGCGTGCCTGTTAGTGATTTTGGTTGTGGATGCCGTTCCCCCCATGTGATGTGCGTTGTTTGTGTACTCACCCGGGTCTCGGAGTCCTTCTAATCCTTCGACTGCCTCCACCGGCAGTATGGCCATCACCCTCTCCTCCCAGGGATGGTACTGTACGGGTCTGCGGGAGGGCCCTCCTCCGGTGGCGTTGGCCTGGTCGTGTTCCTCCTGCCTCTTGGCTCTGACCCTCCTCCGCAGATCGTACCACCTGTTCTGGCATTCCTGCCTGGTCCTCCTGGTGTCCGCAACAGCATTCACAGCATCGACGATGGTCTGCCACATGGCTGTTTTTGCTGCCAGGCTGGTATTTCTGACCAATGTTCCAAAGATCTGTGGCTCGACTCTGAGGATTTGATCAACAAGGACCTCCAACTCTCCGTTACTGAACTTTGGATTCTTGGTAGTGGGCATGGTGAGGGGTGTGGGTGGGGATGGTGGGGGGGGGTGTGGATGTTGGGGGGGGGTGTGGATGGTTGTGTGTGTGTGTGTGTGTGAATGTGATGAGGGGGTGTTTGTGAGGGTGGTTGTGTGAAGGTGTGCAAGTGTAAGGTGTGGTGTAGCTTGTTGTATGGTTCTGTGGTGTCTGGCAGCAGTGAGTCTGTTGCAAAGGCTCATGGTTTGTGTGTGTGGGCCCTTTTTATTGGTCCATGGGTGGGTGTGGCAGTGTTTGAATTTTGGGTGGGTGTGTTATAAGTAGTGGTGGTGTTTTGGCCCTCTGTTTGTCTTTGGCAGTTGCAGGTCAGTGAAGGTGTATTTGTAGTGTTTGTTGGCCATGTTTAGTGGCTTTGTGCCATTCGAATAGTGTCTTCTTGTGTTGTTTTGTTTTGTCCTGGTTGTGTACGTGCGTTTTGAGCGTGTGTACGGTGTGTAGATGGGCCATTTGGTTGTACGGTGCTGTCCTTGTGTGTGGGTTGGTACGACTCGTACATGCGGATGTGATGTTGGGGCCTGGGGTGCACACCGTACTTAGGAGGTTGTGTTGGGGGTACGACTGGAACGTACTGGGGTGTAGGTACACGGGGGGTATGACACGTACTGGGGTGGGGCTCGAACGTACTGGGGTGTAGGTACACGGTGGTACGACACGTACTGGGGTGGGGGTGCGACTGGAACGTACTGGGGTGTAGGTACACGGGGGTATGACATGTACTGGGGTGGGGGTACGACTGGAACGTACTGGGGTGTAGGTACACGGGGGTATGACACGTACTGGGGTGGGGGTACGACTGGAACGTACTGGGGTGTAGGTACACGGGGGGTATGACACGTACTGGGGTGGGGGTGGGGCTCGAACGTACTAGGGTGTAGGTACACAGTGGTACGACACGTACTGGGGTGGGGGTGCGACTGGAACGTACTGGGGTGTAGGTACACGGGGGGTATGACACGTACTGGGGTGGGGGTGGGGCTCGAACGTACTGGGGTGTACATAGATGGTGGTACGACACGTACTGGGGTGGGGGTACAACTGGAACGTACTGGGGTGTAGGTACACGGGGGTATGACACGTACTGGGGTGGGGGTGGGGCTCGAACGTACTGGGGTGTACATAGAGGGTGGTACGACACGTACTGGGGTGGGGGTACAACTGGAACGTACTGGGGTGTAGGTACACGGGGGTATGACACGTACTGGGGTGGGGGTACGACTGGAACGTACTGGGGTGTAGGTACACGGGGATATGACACGTACTGGGGTGGGGGTACGACTGGAACGTACTGGGGTGTAGGTACACGGGGGTATGACACGTACTGGGGTGGGGGTGGGGCTCGAACGTACTGGGGTGTACATAGACGGTGGTACGACACGTACTGGGGTGGGGGTACGACTGGAACGTACTGGGGTGTAGGTACACGGGGGGTATGACACGTACTGGGGTGGGGGTGGGGCTCGAACGTACTGGGGTGTAGGTACACGGTGGTACGACACGTACTGGGGTGGGGGTATGACTGGAACGTACTGGGGTGTAGGTACACAGTGGTGCGACACGTACAGGGGTGGGGGTGGGGCTCGAACGTACTGGGGTGTACATAGACGGTGATACGACACGTACTGGGGTGGGGGTACGACTTGAACATACTGGGGTGTAGGTACACGGGGGTATGACACGTACTGGGGTGGGGGTACGACTGGAATGTACTGGGGTGTAGGTACACGGGGGTATGACACGTACTGGGGTGGGGGTACGACTGGAACGTACTGGGGTGTAGGTACACGGGGGTATGACACGTACTGGGGTGGGGGTACGACTGGAACGTACTGGGGTGTAGGTACACGGTGGTGCGACACATACAGGGGTGGGGGTGGGGCTCAAACGTACTGGGGTGTACATAGACGGTGGTACGACACGTACTGGGGTGGGGGTACAACTTGAACGTACTGGGGTGTACCTAGACGGGTGGGGGTATACATACACGGGGGGTACGTGTCGGACGTACGGGGGCTGGGGGGAGTGTTGGGCGCATATGCGGGCACATGTCTCCATGGTTACTATAGGAGTTCGGTGCGGACGGTGTTTTTTCCATACGGTTGTACGCTCGGACGCACGGGATGGATCGTGATTCCTCGGTCGGACTTGGCTTTTCACGTTTGTAAGGTAAATCGTCCGAGGACGTGTCGGACACATTTTCCGACCCGAGGACGTGTGGGGAATGATTCCCAGTGCAGTTCGTATGGACTTTTTACCATGCGAATCGTGATTGCCAGTTCGTACGGCACTTGTACGATTCGTACGGTAAAAAGACCCGATACGAGTCGTACGGGGACATTTTTTACCGGATCGTGATCGGCACCTTATTGTAACAAAAAAAACGATATTTTTAAAAATGATATTTTTGACATCTATATTTTTTTTTCGATATTTTTGCACTTACCATGTTGTAGATAGGATGTCGATATTCTTGACATCGATATTTGTGTTGCGATATTTTTGTAGGTCGATTTTCTGACCTTCGAAATTTTGTCAGAGATCCGGTGGAACAAGAGGGCACGTGTCAAGGTTGCTCCTCTTCAGGCTGATGTTATTAATGAACATTCCACCTTGGAGACAGAACATTGTGACTGGTTTGATTTGTGTCATGAGGAAGAGTCAAACTCTAGCTGTGTTTTGGAACCAGTTGTTGTGCAAACTACTCACCCCATTATTACTGATAATAGTGATTTGTCTGAGGCGTCTGTCAAGAGGGCCTCACGTCTTAGACAACTTTCTTGTAAGTTGAGAGTTTATGTATTAGAATAGTAGCACATATTTTTTTTTCTTTTCATCGCATTGTACTTGCAGTTCCCTGCTCATTCACTCAAAATGTTCACCTAACTATGTTTGTGTTTCACTTACTTATTTATTGTTCTTACTTATTTACTGTTCTTACTTATTTATTGTTCCTTTGTTGCCCTTCGAAGAGGGGAAGATGTTGTAATATTACTGCTGTAATAAGTCGCGTGTCACCACGTGACTTATGATGTTCTCTTCTCTATTCAGGCATTCCAGAGCGTGGTCGTTCAGTTGTGGAGAATACCATGCAACGTCATTCCTGGCGTTGGATTCTTCATAGCTGGATGGCTCCGTTCTTGGGTGCAAGTATTTCGGAATAAACTTGCTTTCAACTCTACTACCATCCTCGTACATCGTTAATATGAATGCTTCCATAGTGAAATGGGAGGTGCTGTCCATCCCTGCGCCCAGTAGCAGGCACCTCAAGGTGCCTGCTACAAGGTACAGAGATCAACAGGAGGCACCTTTGACCTCCAACCGGAGGCCGTGCACCAAAGGGGACTCTGCTGGGGGCCCCCCAAACACTCTTTCTGACATGGTTTCCATGTCGGACAGACTGGCATGGAAACCATGTCGGTAACCGTGATCGTAATCTCAAGGGCGGAAAGACCCTTGAGATTACTTGATGGCTTCCGACTGGCACACAGTCTCCCAGATCCCACACAGTCTCCCAGATCCCGTCGGAAGCCAGCGCCTCTTAGTAATTAATGTTAAATGATTAACATGTTATTTATTTTTTAGCTGTTATTATGCATCTATATGTTTAATATTTTTTCAAATATTTTCTTAATTTTATTTTCCAGTTGTGAGTTTTATGGTGCGACTAAGTGAAGTAGACGTTAAATGTGATGGGATGTAATTCTTTGCTCGAATTACAACGAGCAAGTCTGTCTTCTTTGCAGATGGTTTGGAGGGGGGTCTTTCAAAACTCACTTGCACACATTCTTATTCATTTGCCTTCACTTTCATTTGCATTTACGCCCATTTTTACTCACTATGACTCATTCACTCATACAGTCCCACTCATTCTCATTCTGATCCAATCAGTTTCACTCAGTCTTTCTCACTCTCATTCATTCTCCCGCATTCTGATTCACTCAATTTACTCTGACTCAATCAGACTCACTTAGTCTCACCTGTTATTACTCAGTTAAAATCACTGTCATCATCCATCACTCACTCACTATTCCTATCACTCATTCTGACTTGCTCCTTCACTGACTCTCTCTCACTTTCACACACACAGACATGCTCACACATACATACACTCTCTCTCAGAGACACACACTTTCACCCATATGCACACAACATTTAAAATCTTTTTTTACTGATCTTGCTGCCGCGCAGGTCATATTTGGACTTCTGCTCTTCCATTTACCTTCAGGGCAAGCGCATAGCTCCTCTCTGTGTCCAACACTGGAGCATAAAATTGAAACCTCAAACCTGTGAAGTCGCAAGTACCAGGTTTCAGGTTCTACTCTTACTCCCCACCCTTTCTCAACACTGTGATGAGTTGGGAAAGGATGGGGTGACAGGCTGATTAACATGTAGCCCAGGCACTGCAGTGCTGAAGCTTGCAACACCCATGGCTACCTTTAGCGCTCACGCTTTAGCATGTCACCGACAGGGGAGGCACTAAGTCCTGTCAAGCACCTGATGCCAGGGCTGGGAGAGGAGTTCACCAGCCCTGGACAACCTCTCGAATGGCTGGTACAGGCACCTTCTTGTGCTTATGCCAGCCATCAGATAGCTTCACTAGCCGCTTCAGGCTGTTGTTGGATTCGATGTAGGTTGGCATTTCTTTATTATACCTAGAGTAAATCATATATTATTTACACTTGGCATAATTAAACAGGCCATAATAAAAGAGACCTGGAGTCCCAAAGGGAAAGCTGGCTCTACCTGAGTGGCTAATGGTTTAAATAAAATATATATTATTTGATATTAATTGTCTGATGAATTATTATGCTAATTTAAAATGGAAATGTATTTTTATGTTCTTAAGTATTTTTAAATTATATAATTAATAATTTACACATATGTTAAATTATTTTAGCAATTTTACATTTACGTTGTGAGGTATATTACTGAGTGGGTGGGTAATGATTTCTGAAAAGTATAAAGGAATTATTATTAATTGTTTAATATATTAATTTCATAACTTCTCATTATTATGCATTTGTTTACATGTTTAATAAATTACCAATCATCTATTTAATTTTATTTTCTGTTTGTGAGGTTGTTGGGGGATTGGTTGGGCAATGTTTTAATCACAATACAATTTAATTGATGTTACTTAACTAATAGCAATTTATTAGTCATTTTCATTTTTATCTTATAAATTATTTCTAAAGTGTTTAAGCAGTTTGCATTTATTTTGATATCTGATTATATGTTTATTTTGTACAATATTTAATTTTTTGGGATGGTTAAGTGGTGTATTAGGTATTGTGTGAGTAGTGTTTTATGTTTATGACATATTAATAAATAATTATTTAAAATCTAACTTTTAAAATTGTTCTTTATTTATTTTGTTGTACAGTTTTTTACTATCAAAATTGTTTTTAGTGGTTTAGTGGTTTTTTTGGGAGTTCTGATCGGCAGTTTTACATGCAAAAATATTTATTTAATAACTTGAAAAGATTATTTAACATTCTAATATACTTGGAAATATTACATGATTGTTTCAATGACTACAATTGTAATTCATGAAAATGAAATATAGCTTTTAAAGTTCTTAAATTTATTGAATACGTTTCAATTCATAGTTATATTATTTTGGTGTATTGTTTCAGCAATGATTGATTATTATATTGCCAAATCTGCAGTGGAAGTTTTCTATTTTGATTTTTCATTTAGACTTTTTTTTTAATGTATTTTTTAAATAAAGGTAATTTCAATAATAAACATTTTTAAATTATACTTTATATTGATGTGTATACCAATTTCATTCAAGCTAATTGTGTGTTTTAAATAAATATATTCCGTTATTTATGCTTGTTGGTTACCAGTGACAATTTTGAATTTTACCCCAAAATGTATGCATATTCCCAAATGGTTCTAACTATAGAATTAGAATACTAAATATTAATGCCCCTTCCTCATTGTATGCACTTTCCCCAATACTTCTAGGGCTGCTATTAAAATAATAAAGCTGAGTTCCCTATATGTATGCACTTTCCCACTGTTTGTTGGCCTTGAGGTAGAAAAGTACATTTTAACCTATTGATTGTACACTTTCCTCAGTGTTTGTTGAATTAAAGTTCAAATAGTAAATCCGACCCTCCTAAACTATGCATTTTATCCACTGTTTGTTGGTCTAGATTCAGAATAATAAATCTCAGCTCCCACCATCTTCTCACAATGGGTTCACTTTCCCAATATTTGGTACATTGGAGATATATTAATAAATCTCTTCGCTCATCCCCCACCCAAAATCATGCCCTTTTCCCAATATTATAAATATGACCTCCTCACACATATAAACTTTCCCCAAGGTTTGTTGGACTCGAGTTAGACTGTTAAATCTAGCCCCTCCATAATATACGCACTTTCATCAATGTTTTTGCAATGGAATTGGAATAGTATATCTGCCACCCCCTATGTATCCACCTCCCCTAATGTTTGCTGCCTTGGAGTTAAAATAGGAAATACATCCATCGCCTCTTCCTCCCCAATGTATGCACCCTCCCCAATGTTAGAGTAGAGTTAGAAGACTTATTCTGACCACCATATGCACTTTCCTCAATATTGGTGACTATCAAATATATGCTCTTTCTCCAATGTTTGCTGGACTGGTGTTAGAATAGCCAATCAATCAGTATTTGTTAAGCGCGGCTTATCACCCCAGGGGGTATCCAGGCGCTGGGGTGCAGGCAGCCTCAGTCGAAGAGACAGGCCATGAGTACCTTTCTGAAGTTGGCGAGTAAAGGGGAGGTTCGGAAGTGGAGTAGGAGGTCGCTCCAGGACTTGGCGGCGAGATAGGAGAAAGTGCAGCTTCCACTGTGGCTCCATCAGATGTAGGAAACAAATGCGAGGGTGAGAATAGTAAATCTGAAAAGAAGTGAAAAAAGTTTCTATAATGTAAATTTTCCAAATTATCTAAATTGTCAATGTATGGAATCACAAAGAATTAAAAGGGCATGACAACCAATGTAACTGTCCTGCTGACCCACTGTAAATAGACACTCAAATCACTACAAATCAGGCTCCATATTGAAGACCTTGGTCGCTCTTGCTTCTGCCATTTTGCAAAATAGCTGCTTATCCTTACACAACACATCAGGCAATGACATCCTTCTCAGTAGGCAGCGGGAGCTAGCAGTAGCAGAAAAGCAAGCTTTGTAATACAACAGGCTCACAAGTTAGTAAGGTTCTGCGGCACAATCATGTCCATGCCAGGAAGAGTCTGTAGCCAGTAACCCAATCTTTGAATGGCGGAAATTTGCCCCGACTTGCTACACACGTGTGCTATCTTGCCCCTGCATCACATCACTAGCACCACCAGAGCAGTCATTAAATCAGCCAGCCACCATCACACTCAAGGTATCATGAACAACCCTTCCCAGAGCAGATTGGGGAGATACAACACAATTAAATATGTTTATAATTTTTACATTGAAACTGAGTCTCAATGTAATGAAGTCAGTCTTTGGCACTACCAGTGCTGAGTCTCCCACAGAGTGCCACTGTGTCCCCCAAAATCCAGCAGGACAGGACAAAGAATGTGAAAATTGAGGCTCAAGCCAGGCCAGGGACCTTACCAACATCCTGAAGAAACTTGCCTCAGTCAGAGATAGAAGGAAAATTAGGATGCTGGGAATGCCTGCCATTTTGTGGTGAACAGCTAAAGGCAGGTGGGGGTTACATTTACAGCATGTTTTTGAAGTTTCCTGTAACAGAGTGGGATTCGCTTGACAATTTAAGACTAGGCTGAAGACGAGGGATGTAGAGGTAATGAGAGTGGTAGTATGCTGTTTGGAAGGGTTATCAGGGGCTGAATATCCAGTACTAAATATTGTTATAGCATAAGATCATTTTCAACATATTAACAACCAAAATATCGAGGAGGAAAGTATATAGTGGTTACTATAGATGTAATATTCTTTAATCCACATCCACATACCTTGACGATCTATATATTATCAAGGTACAAATATGCGGAGTTACCTATAGTACATCTATAGGTACCTGCATATTATGTTATGTTATGTTAGAGAAACATACAGAGCACGTGTATACACAGGGGTTTCTTAACACTGTGACAATGAAGAGGGAGAAAGGAGAAAGGGGTAGGGCTAATCAAAAGCTTGCTTCAACAGCCATGCCTTCAAAAGCTTCTTGAACCTCAGGAAGTTAGGTTCCAGCCTGACAGATGAAGGGCGTGAGTTTGATCCAGCGCGGAGGACAAAATTGACATATTCTCCTTATGTCAGAGATTCTTATTCACAACGGCTCATTCATACACTCATTCATTGATGGGGCCCATAACACCAACACACTTGTCATTCAATCAATCTCTCTCGAATCTGTAAACAGGAGGAAAAGGCGCTGGACAGGTGGGTACCTTATTGCCTATCAGGATCAATTTGCTTTTACATTATATACACATTCTATATCCATCTTCAGAATCCTGACTTTAACATCAAGGCACTCACTATTTGGTCGATGGACCAACTAGTTGGACTGGTTGATGGTGAATTTGAACCAGCTAAGACACAATTAAAGCCTAGGAAACATTTGATATTTTCTGTAATTAATTTAAGAACCACAAACTCATTTCTTATTATTTCAATTTTGTTTATCTTAGTATTAATTAAACTGTTAAATTGTGCACTTATAATCTAGAGCTCATTATTTGATCATTAAATTTATTAAAGAAAAATATGAACATTCAGAAATTACTTTTAGACATAGATTTTCAGAAAAGTACATTGAATCATTACCAATTGAAAGATGATGAAAGGTTCAAATCAAACAGGGAGTTATCAGCATTCTCAAATGAAGGCTCCCTCGAACAGGCAGTCCAGTCCTCACCAAAGGATCAAACCGGCGTGCGGAATACAGGATACAGTGTAGTAAAGTTCAGAATTTCAGCAAAGTCCGAACAACAATCCGGAGCATGGACCAATTCCACACTCAGACTGATAGCATAGAATTTAGGAAACACAAAGAAATAACCCAAAGATATATAAATCACAACCGAAACCCAACGAACGAACGAACGCTGATGTAACCAACCCTTCCAACTCCAACTGCCACGTAATGATTGATGAGAGGGTTTTTATACCCTTTTCTGCCTTACTTCATTTTAGATATAGTAACTTTCGGGGCAGACTAAGGGCCATATGTAGGTAGCTAAATACCGGTCGGTAACGGCCGAAATTCGGTAAATATGCCGTTACTGACCGGTATTTAGTCAAGTGCGATGTAGGAGGCCAAAAACCAGTTTTCGGTAAATATGAAGCGGTAAATACCGATTCATATTTACCGATTTCTAAAATACCGATTCATATTTACCGAATACATATTTACCGAATCGGTAAATATGAAGTGGTAAATATGAAGTGGTAAATATGAAGTGGTAAAACTGAAAAAGACATGTAGGTAAATTCGGTAATTAAGAAATCCATGAAATTCGGTAATTAAGAGTCGGTAATTAACACAGATTGAAAGCAGGTGGTAAGCATCAACAGTGCATATAAGCAATCCCAAAATGCAACAGCGTGGACAACATGGCCGCTCTGTATGTCATTGCAAGGCGCCTACGTCTACAGGCAGCAGGAATGAGGATTTGGAGACGGGAGGAACGCATCTACAGACAGCGCATCACACTCTTTCAACAGACTGACGCAGAGATACATGAAAGGTACAGGCTACACCCACAAACCATCATGGACCTGATCAGGGACCTGCACCCACTCCTGGACCAGCCAACAAGAAGGGCGCATGCCATACCACCACATGTGCAGGTGCTCTGCAGCCTACATCTACTCGCATCTGGCAGCTACCAGGGGGTGATAGCTGCGGTGGGCGGTGTATCCCAGAGTTGCCTGTCCCGTTTCTTCAGGAAGTTCCTGGATGCCATGATGCAGAGAATGCACCACTACATCAGCTTCCCAAACACACAGGCTGAACTGCAGAAAACTAAAACTGACTTTTATCACATGGCACAGTTCCCCCATGTCATTGGCTGTATTGATGGCACACACATCCCAATCTGCCCACCAGCTGCCACTGAGCACATCTACAGGAACAGAAAGTCCACCCACTCCATCAATGTGCAGGTAATCTGCGATGCAGGGAACATCATCACTGATATTGTTGCGAAGTTTCCTGGGAGCACCCACGACTCCTACATCTTCCAGAACAATGGGATCTACACACGACTGCTTGCCGGAGAATTTGGAGAGGGATACCTGCTAGGTCAGTAACAGTGACGCCCCATAACACTTGCAAATCATAGTGTATTGAGGCATGTGACTGATGGTTCCCCATTTACTCACCTAGGCGACAGTGCATATGCCGTGCGGTCATTCATCCTCACTCCCTACCTACACCCAGCAACCCAGAGTGAGAGACTGTAGGAGAGTGGAATCTGACTAACGGTTGCCCCCAACTTTTTGCCTGGTATTTAAGTGGTTTTTGACTAGTCTGGCTGGGATCCTGCTATCCAGGACCCCAGCCTATCTGCTTTCTCCCTAAAACTGTTGTGAGTACTCTAGGTACAAACATAATTGGATGCTGGGCATGCCCTACCAGTCCCTTGTAGATGGTACCCTAGGTACCCAGGGCATGGGTCCCCCAGTAGGCCCACCAGGGCTGCAGCACTTATTGTGCCACCCTGGGACAGCCACCCAAACTGACACCACCAGGCCACTACTGTAGCCTGGGTAAGGTGGTGCTAGCACCCCTTACAGGGATGTAGGTACCCTATGTCCCATACCATACAACACATATACTCTCATAGGTCACCCCTATGGCAGGCCCTGGTAATCCTACAGGGCTGGGTGCTGAAGTATGTGTGAGGGGGGACCCCTACGTGATTAGGACCTCTCTGCAACCTTCGTAAAATCGTTACTGGGTTGTTTGTAGTGTAGCCATACCATATACTCTTAAACCGCATTATAAGTTATTGCGTCATCGCTGTAACTTAGGAATGGCTACACAGAACCATATCGTGTTTGGTGTCAAACATGAAGGAATCATACCCCCAGTCCAGCCATGGGCATGGGGGCATGGTTCCCCCTTGCTAGGAGGGTGATATGGGAAAAGCAGTAGAATTTGGACACCAATTTAAAAGTGCACATGTACCACAAAATGGCTACTGTTCGCCACCTACACGACTCTGGCTGGCTGTTGCTGGGGAAAACCCCAGCCTCGCCATCTGGACAATAGGGCTCCTGTGGCAGGGAGGTGCCAGCACCTCCCCAGACAGGATATGTGGATTGGAACAGGGTGGGTGCACCAAATGTCCTTTCAGAGTTGCACGTAGGCAGCTGCAGAGCCCCAATTCTGCATACACCGCCTGGAACCGGTTCAGGGGCGTCCTGCCCCTCGCCCAGGCGGGAAAAACACAAAGGGGAGTGGGTGTAGCCACCCTTTCCCGCCTCTACCCTGATTGGTAGGCTCTCTGTTGGACCATCCCCTAATCTTGGGGATATATGGGAATAACTTTGCCCTAGAGCCTTAGATTCGTACAGGACTTCACAGAACTGACCTTCGACGAGCTGCTGCCCAGCTGACTGAAGAAATCTCCCTTGGGATAAAGGAGTTATCCCCCTGCTTGGCAGGCACCTAAAAGACTACAAGATACCCAGTTGGAACTTCGTTGCTCTCACGACCTTCGACGCCTTCCAGCAACCTCGAGGTGGGTCTCCAGTGCATCCCAGCGTCCTGTGAGTGTGCCCAGCAAGTCTGAGCACCCTGGACCACGTGGGTGTCGAGATCCCTGCATACCCCGAGACACCGGCCACCTCTTGCCCAGCACACGACCCCGACCAGTGGGGAAGTTGTGCTTTGGCCCATTCTTGAGCCAACCATCAAGCAGCATTTGTGCCGACTCTCAGCTCCATGGCCCGCTCCGGTGGCCCGTGGGAGCCCTTTTACGCACTCCATTTTGCTGCCTTCTGCGGTCCCTTGTCTCTCGACTTGTGGGCCCTGACGGAGGACAATCTTCTTTTCCAAGAGTTCCCCTGGTTGCTCCAGGCCTGCTCTACGCTCCCTGCAAAAGAGAGCACCCTCAGACCTCGTGGGTCTGCACCAGCAGCTGCTTTGTTCATCTTGCATGGGTTGCGGTTGCCAATGCTTAGTGGATCCAATCGGGACACTAACACCGCAGCGACCCTCAGCCGATGTGGGACAGTCGCCCTCCAGAAGCTGGCCTTCCTTGAAGCCTCCCGGAGCCCGTGACTGCAGAGCCCAGCTGTACCTTCCACACCTGAAGCACCCAACATCCACGAGTTCCTTCCTGTGAGCTCCCTGGTCACTGTGCTGTGACCCAGACTCTGTCCCCTCTGCTTTCAGGTTCATCTTTGTCTTTTCTTCAACTTTAATCTTCACGACTTCAACGACACTTCCAGCTAGCAGCAGTTTGGACTCCTTTTCCATAGAAAATCAGCCCGCGACCCGACACCAGAATCGACCTATGCACCCGGCTTCCCTGGGGCAGGTAACAGTGGTACTTCGGTACTTCCGTGGTGGTGGGCTCTCCAAAGCCTTAAGTCTCAAGTCTTAACTTTGTACTGTTGTTAGAAGTGTCCTTAAACCTTAATTATTCAACCGCGACATTCTCCATAGGCTAACATTGCGATCCCGATAGCAACTTCTGGCACTGCACACGCCTCCCGTGGGTCCCCTTCCTCTTAACTGTGGGTGGATTCCGAAGGGGCCAGCGATCCTGAATGCCCTAGGCATTGCCTGTAGAATTGTCGTGGTTCCTATACCACTATTTTAGTATATGGTTTGGTCCCCCCCTGGGGCCCATTGATTTCTGTGCTATTTATTGTGTTTATAAATGCTTGTTTGAAGTGTAACTTTGCCACTAGCCACATAAAGTGACTGTGGGATTCTGTCTAGAATAAATACATATATTTTATATATATACCTGTGTGGGCTACTCTTTCATTTGGTTATTCAAGAGGTTATTATGGTAAAACAATAAGCTTAACACTCCTTCAAGACTTAGCCTGAAGGCTGCTCTCCACAGCTACCACTAGGATAGCTTTCTTTAAAGGTTGTCTTAAACCTATCATCAATAGGAGTCGAATTGGACTGGTGCAAGGTGTCCCTATAACTAGGAACAGCATATGCCAGACCAACTTCTCACATTGGTGTGCAGCGGTTGGATTCAAGCTTGCCATTGTTTTACCAGATAACAAATTGAATTTCTAAAGTGAAAGCCACAAGGTACCAAAGGTACATATAAATTCAAGCTAGAATACAATAAGTTCTACTGAACTTGGAGTTGTGTGTAGAGGGTTTAGCACACCTTGACTACAACTCAAGAGAGGGTTCAGTAGGCCACACTTAGTGTAGGTAGATACATCACTACACTAAACATGTCTTCAGGTGCAGGTGCCACTAAGGCTATGGAAGGACCCCAGAGGGTCCCAGTAGATAAGTATGATCATTTCTCCTTTGCAGAGCTCAGGGAAATGTGCACCCTTAGAAAACTGAAGACAAACAAAGGTGCCAACACACAACGTCTCAGGAAAATCCTGCTCATAGCAGACTTTATGGAATCCATAGGGTCCAGAGGGACAGACAGAGTGGGTGGGCATCCTTCAGAAGAGGACACTCCCAGAGTGGACTCTGATGAGGAACAGGAAGAGGATGAAAATCCTGACCTGGAAGAAACAAACCACTCACAGCATGGAGGTGATGGCTCAAGAGGCACTCCCTCCACCCTTAAAAGGAGAGTGGTGGATCCAAGAAGGAACAGATCCCCCTCAGTGGGATCCAACCATTCTAGGAGATCCAAAGGGTCCTCTGCCTCTTCTCAGAGAAGAGAATCCTCTCATGAGAGGAAATGCAGACTGATCAAATTTGAGCAGGCTAAGCTTGAGCTTAAAAGAGAACAGTTAGCATTGGACAGGGAAACCCTGGAGCTTCAGAAAGCTTCAAGAAAGTGGGGTCTAGAGATCCCTGGTGGCAGTAATGAAACCCCTAGAGTTAGAGAGAAAGTCCCTGACAATAGGAACCTCCACAAGATTGTGCCCCCCTATCAGAATGGGGATGATATCCACAAATGGATATCTGCTCTTGAAAGGGCCTGTAGAGTACAGAGGGTCCCAGTAGAGCAGTGGGCAGCAATCCTGTGGCTCTCCTTTTCAGACAAAGGAAGAGACAAGCTCCTCTCTGTAAGAGAAGAGGATGCTGATGACTATTATATCTTGAAAGATGCTTTAATAGATGGGTTTGGCTTAACCACTGATCAATACAGACTTAAGTTCAGAGACACCCAGAAAGCACAAAATCAAGATTGGGTAGACTTTGTGGATTGTGCAACCAAGGCACTGGAAGGTTGGTTAAATGGCAGTAAAGTTAATGATTATCAAGGATTGTATAATCTCATAATGAGGGAGCAGATTCTTAATAATTGTCAGAACCAACTTTTACACCAGCACCTGGTGGACTCTGATCTGACCTCTCCCCAAGAATTGGGAAAGAAGGCAGACAAATGGGTCAGAACCAGGATTAGGCCTAAGAACAAAGTTGGTGACCAGAAGAAGGATTCCACTAAGCCCAAAGAGAAAGGTGGGGATGATAAACAAAAAAAGTCCTCTGAAGGGCCCCAAAAACCCAGTGCTGGGGGTGGGTCCCAAAATACTTCCTCTAATAACAAGAAACCATATTGCCATGTGTGTAAGGAACCTGGCCACTGGAAAACTGACTCCAGCTGTCCAAAGAATGGCAATAAAGAGAATGTTCCTCCAAAACCAGCTCCAACACCTCCTGTTACTACTAGTAGTAATCCCCCAGGTGGTGGGAGTGCACCCAAAAACTTAGTTGGGATTTCTTGGGGAACTCAGGGGGACTCTGGCCTATCCAGGTCCCCTACTCAAGCAACTATGGTCTGTGATGGTGGCATGGGGTTTGCCAACTTTACCATGAGCCCCAGTATTCTGGGCAGGTACAGACAAGAACCAATAATCAATGGTCAGAAGGCTGTGGCCTATAAGGACACAGGGGCCAGTGTCACCATGGTGACCAAGAGGCTAGTGCCCCTAGATCAGCTTTTACCTGGGTTTAGCTACCAGGTGACCAACATAGATGGAATCAGGACAGATCATCCCATGGCAGTGATAAATCTCAGCTGGGGAGGGGTCACTGGCCCCAAGAGAGTGGCAGTGTCCCCAAACTTGCCTGTAGATTGTCTACTGGGGAATGATCTAGAAATCTCAGCCTGGGCTGAGGTTGACCACAAGGCCCATTTGAAAATGGTAGGAATCCCTGAGAGAGTGGATGAGACCCTGAGGGCCTCACCTCCACCCCAGGAGAAAATAGAAAGAGTGAAGCCTGAAACTATGGATCACTCTACCCAAACAGAGAGCATAGGGGAGGGGGAGCAGTCTTCCCCCCACCAGACTACAGGTAAAGGTCCAGTTTCTCAGGGAACTGATCCTGCCCCTTGTGAAGTAACTGCCCCAGAAGTGGACAGGCTTGGCCTGCCCACCTCTCTGATGGCAGGGGACCCTTCCAAGGTGGTACCCAGTCTGGAGCAGGTATCCTGCCCCTCTCTACCCTGCCTCCGTCAGCCCAGGGCTGCAGAGGTCAGGGAGGTCAGTGGACCCTTATTGGGCCCCTGCCCAGAGGAACCCCCTCATCAACAGATTAGGGACACCCAGCAGAGTAGTTTCAGCCAGTTGAATATTCCTCTACAAACTGAGGGATCCCCCTTACCCCTAGGTATAGGCACCCCTCAAACGGATGTTGTTGAGCACAGGGAAACCTGGGGCCTAGCTGCCCCAAACCTTCCAGTGCCCTCCACTATTCCAGCAAAAGGGATCCAACCCCCAGCTGTAGGCAGCCAGAGGTTGACCCTTAGGGCCAGATATGACACAGTCATGGGCAGAAAGGCTTCCATAGTGGCCAGTGATCTGAGGAGGTTGAGACCAACCCAAGTAGGGTCTCACTTCCAGACTCAGACACCCCACCAGCCCACCTCTGACCCAAAAACCAATACAGGTAATTTTCCTAGACTTTGGAGAAACTCTAGAACCCCTTGGGGTAGGATTTCCCAAGTGGACCATGACACCGGGAGCAACCATGTTAGTACAGGTTCTTCCTTATATGGCCACTCAGGAAATAAAGGCTTATCTGGACAAGGTTTGCCTTATCTCCTTTCGTTGGGGGGGGGTTATGTAGGAGAGTGGAATCTGACTAATGGTTGCCCCCAACTTTTTGCCTGGTATTTAAGTGGTTTTTGACTAGTCTGGCTGGGATCCTGCTATCCAGGACCCCAGCCTATCTGCTTTCTCCCTAAAACTGTTGTGAGTACTCTAGGTACAAACATAATTGGATGCTGGGCATGCCCTACCAGTCCCTTGTAGATGGTACCCTAGGTACCCAGGGCATGGGTCCCCCAGTAGGCCCACCAGGGCTGCAGCACTTATTGTGCCACCCTGGGACAGCCACCCAAACTGACACCACCAGGCCACTACTGTAGCCTGGGTAAGGTGGTGCTAGCACCCCTTACAGGGATGTAGGTACCCTATGTCCCATACCATACAACACATATACTCTCATAGGTCACCCCTATGGCAGGCCCTGGTAATCCTACAGGGCTGGGTGCTGAGGTATGTGTGAGGGGGGACCCCTACATGAGTAGGACCTCTCTGCAACCTTCGTAAAATCGTTACTGGGTTGTTTGTAGTGTAGCCATACCATATACTCTTAAACCGCATTATAAGTTATTGCGTCATCGCTGTAACTTAGGAATGGCTACACAGAACCATATCGTGTTTGGTGTCAAACATGAAGGAATCATACCCCCAGTCCAGCCATGGGCATGGGGGCACGGTTCCCCCTTGCTAGGAGGGTGATATGGGAAAAGCGGTAGAATTTGGACACCAATTTAAAAGTGCACATGTACCACAAAATGGCTACTGTTCGCCACCTACACGACTCTGGCTGGCTGTTGCTGGGGAAAACCCCAGCCTCGCCATCTGGACAATAGGGCTCCTGTGGCAGGGAGGTGCCAGCACCTCCCCAGACAGGATATGTGGATTGGAACAGGGTGGGTGCACCAAATGTCCTTTCAGAGTTGCACGTAGGCAGCTGCAGAGCCCCAATTCTGCATACACCGCCTGGAACCGGTTCAGGGGCGTCCTGCCCCTCGCCCAGGCGGGAAAAACACAAAGGGGAGTGGGTGTAGCCACCCTTTCCCGCCTCTACCCTGATTGGTAGGCTCTCTGTTGGACCATCCCCTAATCTTGGGGATATATGGGAATAACTTTGCCCTAGAGCCTTAGATTCGTACAGGACTTCACAGAACTGACCTTCGACGAGCTGCTGCCCAGCTGACTGAAGAAATCTCCCTTGGGATAAAGGAGTTATCCCCCTGCTTGGCAGGCACCTAAAAGACTACAAGATACCCGGTTGGAACTTCGTTGCTCTCACGACCTTTGACGCCTTCCAGCAACCTCGAGGTGGGTCTCCAGTGCATCCCAGCGTCCTGTGAGTGTGCCCAGCAAGTCTGAGCACCCTGGACCACGTGGGTGTCGAGATCCCCGCATACCCCGAGACACCGGCCACCTCTTGTCCAGCACACGACCCCGACCAGTGGGGAAGTTGTGCTTTGGCCCATTCTTGAGCCAACCATCAAGCAGCATTTGTGCCGACTCTCAGCTCCCTGGCCCGCTCCGGTGGCCCGTGGGAGCCCTTTTACGCACTCCATTTTGCTGCCTTCCGCGGTCCCTTGTCTCTCGACTTGTGGGCCCTGACGGAGGACAATCTTCTTTTCCAAGAGTTCCCCTGGTTCCTCCAGGCCTGCTCTACGCTCCCTGCAAAAGAGAGCACCCTCAGACCTCGTGGGTCTGCACCAGCAGCTGCTTTGTTCATCTTGCGTGGGTTGCGGTTGCCAATGCTTAGTGGATCCAATCGGGACACTAACACCGCAGCGACCCTCAGCCGATGTGGGACAGTCGCCCTCCAGAAGCTGGCCTTCCTTGAAGCCTCCCGGAGCCCGTGACTGCAGAGCCCAGCTGTACCTTCCACACCTGAAGCACCCGACATCCACGAGTTCCTTCCTGTGAGCTCCCTGGTCACTGTGCTGTGACCCAGACTCTGTCCCCTCTGCTTTCAGGTTCATCTTTGTCTTTTCTTCAACTTTAATCTTCACGACTTCAACGACACTTCCAGCTAGCAGCAGTTTGGACTCCTTTTCCATAGAAAATCAGCCCGCGACCCGACACCAGAATCGACCTATGCACCCGGCTTCCCTGGGGCAGGTAACAGTGGTACTTCGGTACTTCCGTGGTGGTGGGCTCTCCAAAGCCTTAAGTCTCAAGTCTTAACTTTGTACTGTTGTTAGAAGTGTCCTTAAACCTTAATTATTCAACCGCGACATTCTCCATAGGCTAACATTGCGATCCCGATAGCAACTTCTCGCACTGCACACGCCTCCCGTGGGTCCCCTTCCTCTTAACTGTGGGTGGATTCCGAAGGGGCCAGCGATCCTGAATGCCCTAGGCATTGCCTGTAGAATTGTCGTGGTTCTTATACCACTATTTTAGTATATGGTTTGGTCCCCCCCTGGGGCCCATTGATTTCTGTGCTATTTATTGTGTTTATAAATGCTTGTTTGAAGTGTAACTTTGCCACTAGCCACATAAAGTGACTGTGGGATTCTGTCTAGAATAAATACATATATTTTATATATATACCTGTGTGGGCTACTCTTTCATTTGGTTATTCAAGAGGTTATTATGGTAAAACAATAAGCTTAACACTCCTTCAAGACTTAGCCTGAAGGCTGCTCTCCACAGCTACCACTAGGATAGCTTTCTTTAAAGGTTGTCTTAAACCTATCATCAATAGGAGTCGAATTGGACTGGTGCAAGGTGTCCCTATAACTAGGAACAGCATATGAGAATTTGGAGAGGGATACCTGCTAGGTAAGTAACAGTGACGCCCCATAACACTTGCAAATCATAGTGTATTGAGGCATGTGACTGATGGTTCCCCATTTACTCACCTAGGCGACAGTGCATATGCCGTGCGGTCATTCATCCTCACTCCCTACCTACACCCAGCAACCCAGAGTGAGAGACGATATAACGTGGCACACAAATCTAAACGCAACGTGGTGGAGCGCACGTTTGGACTATTGAAAAGCAGGTTCCGCTGCCTCCACAAGAGCGGAGGCGCACGCCAGTACACACCCATCATCTGTTGCAAGATCATTGCCACTTGTGCAATGCTGCACAACCTTGCCACGAAGAGAGGTACAGAGGTGGAACTAACAGATTTTGAGGACAATGAGGATGATTCAGGTCAGCCAGAGGGCAACGCTGCTGGAGTGCCAACAGCAACAGATGGGAGAGAGAGACGGGCAGAGATCACATGCAACTATTTCTGAGTAAGTAAGGGGACACAGCCAGTTGTTGTATGTCATGACGTAGTTTTAATGCGGCACTACGCCACAACACCAAGAATATGCCATTCTGGCAACATTGCGTAAGTACAAGTAGTAAGTCCAGGGTTACGTCACCCAATAGTCTTTGGCTAGGCGGTGCTGCATTAATGCTTGCGGCCACGCGCTGCAGTGTGGGATGGCACGGATTGAGCCTCCTCACTTGTGCCAGCCCCAAGCCGCCTGCTGCTCCTGCGGGTATCTGGGACCGGGGGTGTTATGCTGCTCCTGCTGCTGGTGTCGATGCTTTCAGCAGCATCCCCTGCACCAGTTGTGGCCGCCTGACTAGTCAATAGCACCTCAAGTGCACTTGTGACCTGCACCATCCCCCGAGACACGTCGCTGCTGCAGTGTGTCAGGCCCTCCTGCATAGACACAGAGCGCCGGCAGAGTAGTGACGTGGCAGTTGCCAGCCGGTTGAGTGCCCTGGTGTGACTGTCCCTCCTCTGCCGTTCCCGGCGCCGTGCAGCTCTGTCAGCATCATATTTGCTGCACAACAGCTTGATGGACTGGGAGATGTCCTGAATGCCCGCTGCCATGTCACCCATCCCCACCGCCATTGCGCTGATGTTCCTGTCCATGTTGGCAAAAGTGGTTTTTAGTCCCCGCATATGTCGCTGCATTGACATTACTGCCTTTGTTTGCAGGCGCTGTTGCTTCAGCATGCTGCCCTCGAGCCCCGAGAAGACCCCATGGCTGTCGACGTCTGCTGGTGGACTCTGCACCCGCGACCTGCGGCGCCCTCTTGCACCCGTGTGTTCTCCCTGTGAGGTGGAGGGCACAGTGGCATGGCTCCCATCCTGGGGCATAGTGTTTGGCTCCGGGCCCCTGCTGTCGTCAGATGTGGTGTCTAACGCTCGCAACCTGGCAGCAGCACGCCTCCTCGACCTCACAAATGCAGGCGGTGATGTGGCCGGTGACTCAAACATGAGTGGCGATTCTGGCTGTGGTAGAGGTGACGCTGGCTGTGGTTGAGGTGATCCTGGCTGTGGTAGTGGTGATGCGGGCTGTGGTGGTGGCGATGCTGGCTGTGGTAGTGGTGATGCTGGCTGTGGCAATGCTCCCTGGGCAGAACTTGTGCTGGCCAGAGCTGACCTGTCTTGCCGGTGTGTCCTCTCTCCTGTAGCCTGTGCAGTCCTGCGCGATGTTACATCTGTGGACAGAAATGCAACATCAGCTCAGTGTACCTGAAGCCCTGCATTGCTAGCATCACAATAAATTTATGTAACACTCTCACATTGTCCTCTGCATCCTTTTGGCTAATGTGCGTATCATGCATTGTTGTTCTGTGCTATTCAGTTCATGGTTGGGGTTTCCCTGACTACATCTCCCATAATGCATTGCCTGTCTGCACTAACACATGGACTGGAGTGGGATGCTCATTTCACAATGGGGGATGTGGGATAGGGGTAGGGGGGGCTACATTGCTGTGCATTCGTCTTACCTTGTTGGGTGGCGGCTCTGGCAGAGCTGTCGGCATCCCCAAGGCCCACGACGCTCTCGTGCTCTATTGTGGCCTCCACCAGCTCCTCCAGTTTGGTGAGGGCAGGTGCCCTGTTGATTCTACCTCCTGTCCGGCTGGCCTCCTTCTGTATTTCCCCCATCTTCCTCTTTGTGACGATCCTCAGGTCGTACCAGCGCTTTTTCAGGACCTCAATGTCCCTGGGGGTCACTCCAACCACATTGACCTGCTGCAGTGTGTCAGGCCCTCCTGCATAGACACAGAGCGCCGGCAGAGTAGTGACGTGGCAGTTGCCAGCCGGTTGAGTGCCCTGGTGTGACTGTCCCTCCTCTGCCGTTCCCGGCGCCGTGCAGCTCTGTCAGCATCATATTTGCTGCACAACAGCTTGATGGACTGGGAGATGTCCTGAATGCCCGCTGCCATGTCACCCATCCCCACCGCCATTGCGCTGATGTTCCTGTCCATGTTGGCAAAAGTGGTTTTTAGTCCCCGCATATGTCGCTGCATTGACATTACTGCCTTTGTTTGCAGGCGCTGTTGCTTCAGCATGCTGCCCTCGAGCCCCGAGAAGACCCCATGGCTGTCGACGTCTGCTGGTGGACTCTGCACCCGCGACCTGCGGCGCCCTCTTGCACCCGTGTGTTCTCCCTGTGAGGTGGAGGGCACAGTGGCATGGCTCCCATCCTGGGGCATAGTGTTTGGCTCCGGGCCCCTGCTGTCGTCAGATGTGGTGTCTAACGCTCGCAACCTGGCAGCAGCACGCCTCCTCGACCTCACAAATGCAGGCGGTGATGTGGCCGGTGACTCAAACATGAGTGGCGATTCTGGCTGTGGTAGAGGTGACGCTGGCTGTGGTTGAGGTGATCCTGGCTGTGGTAGTGGTGATGCGGGCTGTGGTGGTGGCGATGCTGGCTGTGGTAGTGGTGATGCTGGCTGTGGCAATGCTCCCTGGGCAGAACTTGTGCTGGCCAGAGCTGACCTGTCTTGCCGGTGTGTCCTCTCTCCTGTAGCCTGTGCAGTCCTGCGCGATGTTACATCTGTGGACAGAAATGCAACATCAGCTCAGTGTACCTGAAGCCCTGCATTGCTAGCATCACAATAAATTTATGTAACACTCTCACATTGTCCTCTGCATCCTTTTGGCTAATGTGCGTATCATGCATTGTTGTTCTGTGCTATTCAGTTCATGGTTGGGGTTTCCCTGACTACATCTCCCATAATGCATTGCCTGTCTGCACTAACACATGGACTGGAGTGGGATGCTCATTTCACAATGGGGGATGTGGGATAGGGGTAGGGGGGGCTACATTGCTGTGCATTCGTCTTACCTTGTTGGGTGGCGGCTCTGGCAGAGCTGTCGGCATCCCCAAGGCCCACGACGCTCTCGTGCTCTATTGTGGCCTCCACCAGCTCCTCCAGTTTGGTGAGGGCAGGTGCCCTGTTGATTCTACCTCCTGTCCGGCTGGCCTCCTTCTGTATTTCCCCCATCTTCCTCTTTGTGACGATCCTCAGGTCGTACCAGCGCTTTTTCAGGACCTCAATGTCCCTGGGGGTCACTCCAACCACATTGACCTGCGCCTGGATTCCCAGCCATATATTGCGCTTCTCTGACTCTGGCACTTGCAGGGACTGCCTCCCAAACAGCTTCTGGTGCTGCTTCACCACCTCCTCCACTAGCACCTGGAGTTCACTGGGGCTGAATTTCTGCTTCCTCCTCCTTTCCCCGCCATCTCTCTGTGTCCTCTGGCTGGACATAGTGGTTTTGAGCTGCACAATCAGGCACTGGCTCCCTGCCTCTCCTCTGCACTCCCAGCCTCTCCAGGGTCTGTTGATTGTGTGCACCTGCCTGGGTGTGGCCACTTCCTGGTTGGGTGGGGTGTGGTTGCACAGGATTGGCTGTTTCATCCAGTCATGTGTTTTCGTTTTTCCGATTCGGTAAATACCGATTCGGTATTTACCGATTCGGTAAATACCACCTCGGTATTTACCGAATCGGTAAATTCTGATTCTTGAATACCGAATGTTACCGAATTGGTAATTATTACCGAATTATTACCTACATATAACTTTCCGATTCATAAATACCGATTCGGTAAAGTTCGGTATTTAAGAATCGGTAAATTATATTTACCTACATGAGGCCCTAAATGTTCTTGATTGGACAGTTCGGGGATATCAGTAGTTTATTGAATTTTTCCCAGTGCAAACTGGTTCTTCATAGTGACTTTTCACAAAGTTTTCAAATCGACATTGTCTGTTCAGTTCCCAGGCTGGGAAACAGTAGTTGTATCTTTTTCCAAGGTAAAAAGGGTCCCACTGATAGGTCCTCTCTTTGTCTCTTCCATGACTCCCATTTGGTCATCTTCTGGCTTGTGGTCAAGTTATCAACTTTCGGCCTTGGCAGCGAACACGATGTCTGGAGTTCAAGCTACCTCGTAATTTCAAGAGCCATCTGGGCATGCGCAGAAGTCATCACGTGCACATGGTAGCATCTGCTTCAGAGAACGCCATCTTGGGTACTGCGGCCTAATAGGCCCGAATGTCAATTTAAGCAGAAATAGACATAACAGCAATTAAAATATAGAAATGAAAGTTCTGATGTTCAAACCCATACTAATCCCAAGATATATTAGTATTTTCCTAGCTGTAGCAACATTTAAAGCAATAATACTTACCAGACAGAAATAGCTCAGCACACAACTTAAATACAAATATTATAGACAGAAATATTTGTCAGAATCAATGAACAAACAAGTGTGTGATGTATCTCCAAAGATTCACGATACACTTCTCTACATCATACAAATACTGAGGTTTTGTCAATATTGAGATTTCAGACATTTGACCATATAATCACAGAAAAGAAAAAAATGGGAAAACTTTAACTCGTGTTGGATTTTTTAAGTATTATTCGCGAGCCTTGAAGAAGTCCCGTAGGGACGAAATGCGTCGCGTCGGCTATGAATTGGCTATGAACTGTATGCTGTATTTTTAAATTGAAAAATTTGAACTACCAAATAAAGAAAAATTCATCATCAGGACTACGAAGTTTATCGTGAATCTTTGGAGATACATCACACACTTGTTTGTTCATTGATTCTGACAAATATTTCTGTCTATAATATTTGTATTTAAGTTGTGTGCTGAGCTATTTCTGTCTTGTGCATTTTTTTGGGTGACACCAAATATTAGGGACGCATGAAGGTCACGTCCCTGGCTCTTTGCACCATATTTTTGTTCATTTACAACATTGTATTAGTTTGATTGGTGCAGGTTTTCTAGTGCCCTGATCTTCTCATCTCTGTTCTATATCGCAATAATACTTACCACTTGATAACTTTTAAAGCACAAACGATCACAAACCAACATGAATCATGCAATTTTACTATTTCACCACAATCTAAGGTTAGTTTTGCGTACCATAGTTAATTAATTAATTGATCTTCCATGCAATTAGCAATTTAGTCCCACGTGTATTTATGTTTATCAAGGTGTAAAGGTTGATTAGTAACACTTCCACTGCAAACATTTTATTGTAAATTAATTTTAGAATGATTACGCAATTAATTTCATTCAAATTAGAGGAGGTATACAAATGTTTGTTTTTCCTGCTTCATCAAGTTCCATAAAATGGAGGCTAGGAAAGAAAGTCTCCTGCCCTCTGCTCTCTGTCCCTTGAACCAAGGAATCCTCAACTGATTGGCAAGAGAGGATCTGAGAGCGTGAGTTGGAACATATCTCTTAATTCTGCTTCCTACACAGGCTGGAGCCTGGTATTTGTAAGTAATACAAGCTATTTTTAAAAAAGCTCTCTGTTTGAGAGGGAGCCAGTAAAGCTGGAGAAATATGCGCATGACTATGCAGTTTACAGATTATCCTCTCTGCTGTAGTTTAAATGATTTGTAGTTTGTGCAATGGAGCTGCAGGGAGACCCAAATATACTTCCCTTGTTGATGATCTGATTATTGAAATTTTGGAAACGATATTAGTGTATCACAATATCTAGTATTCAATATTCCGGTACCATATTGCATCAGGTAATGTCAGGATGTGGAGTTGGCATAATATCAGGGTATAATGCCAATCCATGGTTTAAAGAGGAGAGGGGGTATGGTGTTAAGGGGCTGAATGGTTAAGGTATTGAAGAGCAAGGTGTTAGGGATGGAGGAGGTATACTGTTTGGTGGTTAAGTCAAATACTATTGGGGTTAAGGAGTGTGCTGGCAGATAGAGATGTGTCAGATGTTTTCACAACAATCAAGAGGTAGATTAGCTTATCATGAGATAGTCTCAGTGCATATAAAGAAGTGATGTGGGCATGAAGGAGTAGGTAGAGTTGAGGTTATAGTTTCAGTGGTCGTTAGAGTATGGTGTCAGATGGTGTTGCAGAATTTTGTCAGATGGCAGGGCAGGTATGAGGTGAGGGGGAGCAGGGGCACATGTTATCGGGGAGTGAAATTAAAAGGACCCTAGGGGACCCAAACAGTTCTATTCCATGAGACAAAAAGGGTGATTTGCGCAAAGGGATGGACAAAATTATTTTTTATCTTTGATATTACCATATAGGCAACTGGCCATTAACATACCCTTTTGAAATATAAAGTCCATCATGGCCACCAGCAGTACCACTGTTCTCCACCACAATTCTACTCAACAGTTGCCCACACAGGACAATACAACAACAGTGATTTAATGAAAAGAAAATATCATATAATCATCTAGTCTAATATACGAATGGTGTCCACTTCCTTGTAAAGACAGAATTGGAGACTTTTTTCATTGGAGTAACTATGCACTGTAGAGTTAACGTTGAGTAATGCCAAAGTATCCCCAGTCTTCAGACATACCTGGCAGGGCATGGACATCAACTTACCAAAATGCTAGGGGTTGCGGAAGTGACCTCACACACTATCACGTGACCCATGACCTGGAATCTTTCCAAGAAGTTGTTAGTAGGGATTGGCGTAACCCGCATAATTTGCTGTCGTGTAATTACACATAATTACGTAAGATTACGCAGAATTGCGTGAGAAGTGTAGCCTTGCATCTAGCGCTATTTTCTTAGCACACAATGCACTCGTGAATCAAAAAAGGATATGAAGATACTTTTTGTCTAATAAAACAACACTGAATTCAACAGAACAGGAACCGCAGCAGCCGCTCTGTTCATTGTGCACTTGGGCAGGCTTTTAACCCCAAATTATTCCAAATTAAGTGAGCGGACATAATCATGTGATTTTAGTAATTTCGCATCACAAGAGTAATGTGAAATTGCCGAAATTACTCTGATTATTCTGGAGTTATTAAAATTTTACCCAAGCCTAGTTGTCACATGACCTTAACCCTGATGACATCACAATTTATATATAGCTTGAAGTTCCATTATAATTGCATGAATAATATAAAAATGCACACCGACAAATATCTTTTTTAGATGGCACTATTTTAGGTTGCTGACATAATATTCCAGGGGAACATGACTCATTTTCCTTTGTAGTTCATGAATAATAATGTGTTTATCTGAAGAGGATATAGTGGTGCAAAAGTCAAAACACAGAACAGCACTGGGAACCTAAATTATTTATACCACAAACTGTCATTGTTTAAAGTTTCCCCAGTGTGCTTTGCAACCATAAATGCATTGATAAATCATAATGAGAGCAAAAACCGAAAGATTAAAACAAATAATAGCAATTATGTCGACATAATAATAATGATTGATATAGACCATATATTGAACATGAACTATGTTATTGACTTAAATTATTCATTATTGTTAATACATTTTGATTTATGATCATTTGCAAGGCACTATCACTCATGCAAAGCTCTGAGCTTTATCTAAACAGGTAATTTTTCATGTATATTAAATAATGAAAAATGGCAACCACTTGTTTCAAAATGCGTTTTTTTTTAAGTTCACATCTGTTAACCAGAAATTGTGTATTGCACTGGTGTATTTATTTTGGTTCCAGATGTAGCCGTAGAACGTCAAGACACTGATTACCTTCTATTCTTACAGTGGCGGCTGGGGGTCTTTGAAAGTGGTGAGGAGTAAAACTTGGCCTGAATTGTAGCAAGCGATGCAAGTGAGCCCAAGCTCTCCTAGGGAGGACACAGGGGAAGAGGGTTCACACAGTCAAAGCTCAATTTTCACATACATTTTCTCAAACGCCACAGGCTCTGAAAGGACATTCAAAACATATTCAAGTCCTTTTGTGGTGTGCCAAGCCGATGGATCCTAATGCTCCTCAGGAGTACCTTTCCTTTTTAGGTCTCGCCTGGCCCAGCGCATGCGCTGGTCTGGCGAGACTTATTGAGAGGGCTCCAAAAAGGGCTACCAGGCCAGCCTAGAGCCACAGTGCATGTGCGCGGGCGCGCGTGTTGTGCTTTACCGCGATTACTTTCACTTTCGCGGCCGCACGGCCACTTTGATGTTTGATCGCGATCGCTTGGCATAGCCAATAGGTCTCGCTTTTGGGACCTTATAAGTATTTAGTTATGCAACTGTTGCATGGCTAAACACTTATAAGGTCCCAAAGGCGAGACCTATTGGCTATGCCAATGCTTGTTTTAAATGTGCTATGAGTAAGCCATGATGTCAAAAATTACCTCCGTTGTGCTAGGGCCAGCATTTTCTTATAGGTGCTCCTTATTGGTGCTCTTTTAGCCGAAAATGACTAACAAAATGCAAGTGCCAGAATGTTGCCATTAGTCCAGTCCATTTACATGGACATCCCTTATGAATGTAAAAAATGAACACTAGTGTGTCAGGTCCAGCTTTTCATCATGTTTGACCTGCATCCTATATGCCATAGTTGCTCTCCCTTATGCCAAAAATGACCTTCAATGTGCCTGCGCCACGATTCTTTGCATGGGTGTCCATATGCCAAGAATAAACTCCAGTATGCTAGTGCCAGACTGTCATGCTAAGAATTGCCTCCAGTTTACCAGCATGCCGCCATGGTTGCCTCCATAAGCCAAGAATTACCTTCAGTATGCCAAGCCACAGGCATAGTGGTATGCACAACACCAAATTTTCACTTACCCTGGCTTGCATTCACTTACAGTCATTTTCACTCACTCATGTACAATTATTCACTGTCACCCACTCTCTTGCAGTCACTCTTATTCTCACTCAATTATTTATTTGTACCAACTCTTACTCCCTATTCCTTGGATTCACTAATTCTTCTTTGCTCACTCAGACTCATTTGCATTCACTCTTACTCTCAAGAACTAATTCTCCTTCATTTTCTTTTATTCTCACTCACTTTTTATTTTTTATTCACATAAATCACTCTCTCTCACATTCACCATTGCACTCACTCATTCACACTTTTTAAAACTTTTGGTGACTTACAGTCACTTGCACTTACTCTTACTCTCTCATTCTCACTTACTCTCCGTCACTTGGACTCACTCACTCATTTTCACTTATACTCTATTGCACTTTCTATCATGCTCACACTCAGCTCTCACATTCACTTACTCACATGCAGTCACCCTTAAGCTCAGTCACTCATTCTCACTCAGTCTGACTCACTCATGCTCACCGACAGTCCACTCATTCTCAATCACTTCTTGTCACCCAATCTTACTCATTCACACACATCCACCCACACATATGCTCCCACGTAAAAAAAAGTTCAAACAGGCTCTCTCACACAAACCCACATGCATGCACACAATATAGGCCTGATATTTAACAAAATGATGCAGCATGGCTCTGTAAGCAATTTTGCTGCACTGAGCTTCGTCATTTTAAAAGCACATGAATGCGTCCTATTTACAACAATATGACCCATTCCTGTGCTTTCCCCTGCACTGGCGCACATTTGGCTGTCATGCGCCAACGCAGGCACCGTTGCACCATGGTGCAAGTGTGTCTGCATTGTGGGCGTGATTGTTTTTGTGCAGGAAGGGATACCTTCCTGCACCATGCCTCCAAAGAGGAATCCAAAGTTCACAGATAGTGAGTTAGAAGTGCTGGTAGACGAGATCATCAGAGTAAAGCCACATTTGTTTGGTACATTGGTTCAAAGGACCCCCATCTCACAGAAAACCAAGATGTGGGCGAGGATTGTGGACTAGGTGAACGCTCAAGCACCAATGTTGCGCACAAAGGACGATATCCAGAACCGGTGGTATGACGTGCGCAGGAGGGTCAAGAAATTCATTGAGAAAGATCACGCCCTGAGTCAGCGCACCGGCAGTGGCCCTCCTGCCAAACCAGTATACTTCAGGACCTGGGAGGAGAATGTGCGGGACATCCTACCACCAGAGAGCGTCCATGGCCTAACACACATCCCAGAGCCTGGTGAGTACACAAACAACACACCCAACATTGTGTGGCAAGGGGACAGTGAAACCATGCACCGCAAACAAAGCTACACTAACCAATAGATAATCAACCCAAGATGTGTATGCCAGTCACACAAACACAATACCTGCCATCTCATAGTGACTGGGGACTGTGTCATGACATGCACCAACCTACAAACAAATAGAGCAAGCCAGTGGCACTAATCCAAATACACCCAGCCAGACAGTTTGCCACCACAAACACACCACCTCACAGTGCAGCTGACTGTCAGGAAGGAATAGTGGGGATGCAGGTGAAGTGAGTGTAGACAAAAGCATGATGGGGCCTGTGGTCACAGATAATGCACACCCTCCTGATTGGCCCATCAAGACCCCTCTGAAACATGCCCACATCACAGGGAGTGGAAAATGACTGACAAGATGGCTGACACTGGCTCCTGCTGTGGGGCGCACAAGGCCCTGCTAGGGCTTGTGTGCAAATTAGAAGCAGGACACCACTGACTGACATCCTGAAAGACAACTTGCATGCCCTACAATGGAAGCACGTTTCATGATGGGAAGGACTGACAGCCCTGGCCATTCTACTCAGCATGGGGAGACACCCCCCCAACACAAACTTCACACAACTCACCAGGTACAATGCATTGACACACACCTCATTGAAATATCAGCAAAAGATACCCCGTACTGGGTGCTGCTGTGTGAAGCACAGGGGCTCACTTGGGACTTGTAGCCAAACAAACACCAGGATTTCACATTCAGCCATCTTGCCATTGATGTCACACCCCCTCACAGGGAAGCAGAGTCAAGAGGGAGGAAGCATGGGCATGCTGGGAAGGGGGGTGTAGCCAAGAGCACATGGCCCTGCAAGATCAACCTGAAACATACTCACCCCACAGGGAGTGGGAAGGGACTGACAAGATGTCTGACACTGTTGTGGGGAGCACAAGGCCATGATGGCAAATGGCCAACAACAAGATCAAACTCTGTCTGTGACAAGCTGGGAAAAAGCAGTGTACAGGCAGGCATCTGTTTGAAAAGAAGAAAATGTCATGTTTATGAACCAACGATGCATGTAGAAACATAAATCACATTGTGTGTCTCTTCCAAACACAGGTCGTGCTGGGCACCCAGTGCCAAATGACGAGGATACCCAGAGGACACTGAGCTCTCTGGTCTGACTCTCTCACTGTCCTCTTCGGATGACGACGACCAACCTGGCCCCTCCGGTGTGAGCCATCATGCAGCACCAGCAGCAGCAGCAACATCTACCCCCCCTGTACCCATGCCTCCAGCATCTGGACACCGACAGGGCACCCCCGCCGACACGGACAGACCAAGGACAATCAACACCCACAGCACAGGGACATAGGACCCCCCGGAAGCTACAGCCAACACCACCAGCAACACCACCCAAGGGGTCCCAGCGTCACCTGTGCTTACCGCTGCTGGTCCTGCCCGTGTGAAGAGGGGTGCTGGGAGGGGTAGGAGGCACAGGGCATGCCTTGCAGAGGGGTCAGGACTGCATGATGACCCACAACTGGCACGCATCTTAGATGCGTACCAGGATAGCACCGTAGGATTTGGCGAGGTAGTGGGGGTCCTCAAGGACATGCAACAGGAGCAGGTCGCCCACCATGCCCGCATGGAGGCACAGTGGGATGCCCTTACTGCGGTGCATCGGGACATACTACAATGCCTCCGCCAGATTAACACCAACCGGTCCACACACCCTTTTGTGCCCACAACATCTGTCGCAATACCATCTGCCAGCACCCCAGAGAGGGAGGAGTACTCTGGCGGAGAGTCCCCTGCACCGCAGAGGCCTGCACATAAGGATCCCCCCCCTTGGAAGAAGAGGGGTCGTCAGAAGAAGGACATGTGAGAGGCAGATGTCCCAGCACATCCCCAGGGCCTCCAAACCTATTCTGGACAATGTTCTTTGTGCGCAACCCGTTCACCTTGTCCAATCGCACACAACTCGCCCACATTACATGGAGGGTTCATGTTGGGCCAATGTAGCAGACGACTGTGGACTTTACTCTGGACATTTCATCTACCAGCACTTCCAACTCCAATGAGAACTTTGGATTCCCAAACCACTGTACAGCACCCACAATCCTGTGCACTTCACTCACACATGTTTGTAAATAAACTCACCAATACACCATACTTGCCTCTGTTGTGATTCCAACTTGTCATGCTCAGGGTGAAGTCGATCTGCTACACAACACAGTGCATGCCAAATACTGCAACAATGTGACCAACGTAAGGTGAGTCATGGGGATGTGACACATGTGAGGGACACACACCACTATGGCAACACAAAACATACTCACCAAGGCCATGTTACTCATCACACACAATGATGTTGACCTGAAACACATTGGCATGCACAGACACAACACCAAGCACAGTCAGTGGCAACAAGTCCACAGGTGAGGTAAGCAGATGTCACTCAGATGTGGGAAGACAGACAATGCACATAACAAAGCGTAGCACAGGTTCATTACACATCAGCAACACGTTTATTCCACAATAGTTGCACGGTAATTCTACGTAACAGTGGACACACGCTCACAATGTGTTGGAGAATGGAAGTCCAAGGATGTGTGGTACATCAGATGATGGGAATTGTCAACTTCAACACTGGTGTTGGCTTCTGGGTGTTGGGGGTCAGTGTTGACCACACAACAGGCAAAGGACCCTGGGAAGGACAGACAAGATACAGTCAAAAGCACAGACGAACAGGAGAGAAATGCAATACACAAAACATGTTGCAAAACACCTACACAAACACTAGTTAGCAGTACTACCCTATTGTGGAGTACACACACCACCTGAATGGACACATCACAGCACGCATCCAGACAAGTGGCACACAGACACACTCAGACAGCAACAGAGCAGCCACAACACATTCCAGGCTACCTCCATACATTCACATAACAACACTGGAAACTCACATTCAGGTGAAGAAGTTGTTGATGAGCTGGGAGCGGACGTCACCATCATCTTCATCATCACTGGCATCTTGGCCCAGGCCGGGATCCTGCACAGGTGCCGGACGTTGGTCGTCGTCATCCTCATCCTGGATGAGAGGCACCTCTTTCCGCACCGCCATGTTGTGTAGCATGCAGCAGACCAGTATTATTTTGCACACCTTTGCAGGCTCATATGGGAGGGCCCCTCCGGTCTTGTCCAGGCAGCGAAAGCGGGTTTTCAGGAGGCCGAATGTCCGCTCAATCACCCTCCTGCTCCGACCATGTGCCTCATTGTAGCGCAGCTCGGCTGGTGTCACAGGGTTCTTGAGGGGTGTCAGCAACCACGGCATGTTGGGGTATCCAGAGTCACCTACACACACAAAAATGAACAAGTAGCTGAGTTTTGTAGGAGTGCGGAATACAACACTGATAAACACACACAATGAGAAACAGTCAGTACACACCGACAAGCCAGGTACGCTGAGCTGGCATCTGTGACATCAGCGTTGCAATGTGACTACTCATAATGTAGGCATTGTGCGCCGAACCAGGGAACCGTGCACACACATGTGTGATCAACATGTCAGCAAGACAGACCACCAGAGCATTGATCGAATGGTAGTGCTTCCTGTTCCGGTATGCCTGCTCATGTGCCTGTGGTGGTATCAAGGCAACATGTGTTCCGTCAATGGATCCAATGACATTTGGCATCCTCCCCAGTGTATAAAAGGCATCCTTAATTTCAGGGAGTTCTTCTTGGCTCGGGAACTTGATTTACAGGTCGAGGAATTGCAACATCCCCTCCAAGACATCGCGCAGCACCCGACTAAACATCGTTTGCAACATACCACCAGCAGTAGCCACAGTGTACTGGAAGGTACCGGTAGCAAAGAAGTGCAGGGCTGCCATCACCTTCACCTCTGGGGTCAGTGCTGTAGGGTATGTCCGGCCAGGTAGGAGATGTGGCGCCAACTGCTCCGCCAACTCCTCAATCAGTGGCCTGGTGAAGCGGTACCGTCTGATGCAGTCGCGTTCCTGCATGGTTGCAAGGTCTGGGAACAGCCGATGGACAGCTGGTGCCCTGCAGTACACAGATGCATAAAGGAAGATTGTCAGTACATCAACCCATGTGGCCATGACCACGATCACTATCACATGCTAGTTCATGACATTACACAATGTACTGAGGTGTGTGCTGTTGGGCATGGACACATATGTCACCTTCAAGACCACCACCTCACATCTCAATTCCACATGTCCACATGAGTGCCATGTAGTGCAATGGGCTAATCATCTGGCTGTGTCACCCAACCTATGTGCTGCTGCAACGTTCAAAAAACCAACTGTGGGCGTAGTGGGCGTAGTGGGGCTACGTGGAGCAGCGCGTAGTGTGGCAAAATCTACGCACACTCGCGTGCTCCGCGTAGCCCCACTACGCGCTGCCCGCCTCCCGCCCGCCCTGATTTAAAAATAATTAAAATAAGTTTAAAAGTAAATATAAACCTCTTACCTTAAGCGCGTCGTCCCGGGGCTCCCTCTTCTTGCTGATGGTAACTTCTTCACGCAAATGCGCATGCGCGTACGCCCGCGCATGCGCGTTTCTCGCGAGGAATGCGCATGCGCGGGCGTCCGTGCATGCGCATTTGCATGAAGAAGTTACCGTCAGCAAGAAGAGGGAGCCCCGGGACGCCGCGCTGAAGGTAAGAGGTTTATATTTACTTTAACCTTATTTTAATTATTTTTAAATTAGGGCGGGCGGGAGGCGGGTGGTGGGCAGCTCTGCTTCGCTACAGTGAGTGCGTAGCGCTGCCTGCTTCGCCTACTTCGTAAATGGCGAAGCAGGCAGCGCTACGTGCACTCCGTGGGCAAAGCGGAGCACGACGCCCAGGGTTACAAAACCCACCCCAGTGACAAATGAGGACTCATGTCTCCCAGGCATCACAGATCTTTGCCATGCAGAAACCCAGGCTCCCTGTATTGCCACATCAACACAGCAATGGACATGGCATAGCACGTACACACCACAAGTCAATGGTAAGTCCTACAGGTAGGGGCCACTGTTGTTACTGCCAGCCCTACATGTACGTCTCTTAGATACACACCCCATCAAGGTTGATGCATATACCACATGGATGTGGAGACTGTCACCCATTGGTAACATTTGATCAGACACATCTGAGACACAACATGCACACAGACTGTGGGTGCACATCAGTATTGTGGCTACAGGTCTCACTGTGACGTACATGCCATCACCCCCAAGACTCAGGGTGTATGTGACATGTCTTAAACATATCCAACCTGACACTGTGGCCTTCACTCATGCCCATTACTGTCCAATTGCACATCACAGTGCTAATGTTCACAACACACAAAGGACTCTGCCCCAATGTACAAGATAACAGCCTGGGAGTGGCTGCACAAAGTGCCAGACAAAAAAACAGCTGTGGCCCCCTCAAACACCCAGGGAATGCAGCCTCACATGCCATGGGACACTGTGTGGCCAATGCTATAGTGTGGCAGGTGTGTGCAGGTGTTCATGGCCAGTATATGTGTGTTGCATCCGTCTAATAGTCACACTAATGAGGTCCGACGTGGGTGACAATGCGTACGCATTGCACGGGTCATGACTGAGCCGTGCGTACGCCTTGTCATTGAATCCAATGAGGTCCGACGCGGGTGACAATGCATATGCATTGCACGGGTCATGACCGAGCCGTGCGTACAACTTGTTATTGAATCCAATGAGGTCCGACGCGGGTGACTATCATGCATACGCGTCGGACAGGCATGGTCCGAGACAGGCGTACGCCTTGGCCATTGAATCATATGGAGAAGGGTGCATGTGTATATTCAAAATACGCGTTGTACAGTCAGTTGAACGAGCTGGGCGCACCCACTGGCTCAGGACTGTCATGGAGACGGATGCGGATTCAAAACTTGTACGAGTTGTGCACTGGAAATTCAGTTGGATGCCTACAACAATGTTGCAATTTCAAGTGTTCCATCAAGGTGAAGATTTGAACGATGCGGAAGGCGTGTACGAGTCGTACTTTGAATGGATTGGCCAGATTCATAGGATGCAACCCTGTTGGACCTATCACTTGGGACACATGGCACAGAGTCTGCCTCTGCAGCACAGATATAAGGCTGGCTGGCCCCCAGGAAGCTCTCTTGCCTGCACTACATGCTACTGGACCACATCCCTGCTACCACTGCTGCTGTCTATGCATCCTCTGGCTCCTGCTATGGCACGTACACTGGAGAGGGCCCCAGCCTTCACAGAGGAGGAGAACCAGGCCCTGCTGGACGGGCTCCTTCCAGAGTACAGAAAGCTCTATGGGACACCAGGGGAGCAGGAGAGTGTGCTTTCCACTGCTTTTCTAATTATGCATGTTGTCTGACTAGCAGTACTAGCAGTGTGTACACCACTGGCAAGCATTCTCACTGACTACTTTCATCCACCAAACTGTGTAGGTACATGTAATGAATAGTTTTCATGCTGCTAAAGTGCATTATTACAAGCTTAAACTATCCAGGCATTGTTAAGATGTCAGACATGCATGTGAGATTTCATGCCCCATGGTTGCACTACCTGGGTAATTTATTTCCCTTTGTGATGATGACATGTATATCCAATTGTGTGCTGCACAAATCTGGGGCATGTGTGTTAATGTACTTTTCACTTTGTCATCCTCACAGTTTGATGCCCACCAGAAGCAGGAGATCTGGCTGACCATCGCCCGGGCTGTTTGTTCTGTGGGGGTCTACAAGCTCCGGATCCGCAACTGCCAGAAGAGGTGGCTGGACCTTCAGGACTGGACCCGTAGGATAGCTAGAGTCCAGCTGAAGCTGTCACCTCCACGCAGGAGGGGCGGACACCGGACCCTGACTCCCCACATGCTCCGGATGCTGGCAGTGGTCTTCCCGGACCTGGATAGGCAGCTGAAGGCCAGACAGCAGCAGGAAGGGGGTAAGTCCATGCCTGATCTGTGTACTATGTCTGACATGCAAATAGCAGTCTTTTGTCCTGGTCACACTTCCACATTACGTAGGTCTTGCAGTCCCAAAATCAGGTCCCTCATTTGTGTGATGCACCCTCCTCATCTGTTCCACAGGTGTGGCCCCTACAGTCTGTTGCTTGTGTCACTAGGGCACTGTGTCCCTGCCGTCAGCTATGTTTCAGGTACCAGTCAGCATCAGTTCCCGTGACTCTGTTGTGTGTTTCATGGGTGGGTCAATTGTTTACACAATGCCTGAGATCTGACATGTAAATTGTGTGTGGCCTTGAGATGTGTACCAATTGCTGGTCTGACTCGGAACATGTTTCTGGGGTATTCAAAACAAAACCATGCAGCAGGGGACTTCAATTTTTGGGCATCAGGAGTATGTATATCAAGTATGTCACAATTGCTTAGCCACCTGACTACTGTCCGGGGCAAAACACTGTTTCACTTAGTCCTGCCCAGTCATGCCCCCTCAAGGGCATTCAGAAACACTCTGTAATCCCACTCCTGTGTATGAAATTGCAGGTTGTGCTTAGTGACATGTGCCCTCAGGTGTGTGCCTCTGTGTCATTAGGGTGTGGCTTGTTGCTACGTACAACTGGGGTGTCCATGATTCAGAGGGTCCACATGACATCTGCAATGTGACTGTGGGAGACAAGACCTGTGTGACATATAGGTGTGTGATCATCTGACAGCGCACAGTGGTGTATGCAACTGTGTCCCTCATGCAGCTGGGTTATATGCATGGCAGACTGTGATGTGTTAATGTACATGGATTTGTGTTTGCTGAGACTCATATGAATGATTTGCATGATGTGGGGTCTTCTGGGTCCTGGATATGTTGTTTGCATGGCATGGGCAAGTGCTCCGGTCATCTGCAGAGTCAGATTTACCCCTGAGCTAGGATTGTGAGTCAGTGCATATTGTTGTTGTCTAGATGCCCTGCCCCTGTGACAGGAGACAGTGTTGACTGACTTTCAGGGCATCCCAGTGCCATGGCATTGAACTTGCTATGAGTGAGCCTGCGTTTTGTTCAAGTGTGCACCATACACCCCATTGTGGCCTTGCCCATCAGGACATGAGTACATCATAGTGTGTGTTGCTGGCATGCATCCCAAGCATGTGAAATGAGTCTCTGCCCATCCCTTCATCCGGACACCTGTACTGAGTCAGTGGATCACCAACTGCGCAGACGCCCTCGCACCACTGAAGAAGAACCCCCCCAGCAGACGCGGCAGCAAGAAAGCCTCCTGGTTCACCGACGAGCTCATCACCTCCAAGAAGAACTGCCGCTCCCTGGAGAACACCTGGCGCACCAACCAGACCACAGACAACATGACGGCCCTCAAACACGCCACCCGCAAACACCACCAACTGATACGCGCCACAAAGAAGACAGCCTTCAAGGAACGACTGGACAACAACACCCACAACAGCAAGGAACTCTACAGCATCGTCAAAGAGCTCTCCAACCCCGACGCCGGAAACAATGACATCACTCCCTCGCAAGACCTCTGCGACTCCCTCCCAGCCTTCTTCCACGACAAGATCGCCAACATTCACAACAGCTTCGGCCCACCAACCACGAAGCCCACCACCGAACCGATGCCCCCCACCGCCACCCTCCGCACCTGGACCCCAGTCAGCACCGAAGACACAACACGCACAATGAACACCATCCACTCTGGATCCCCTACGGACCCCTGCCCACACCACATCTTCAACACGGCCGACCACATCATCGCACCCCACCTCTGCGACATCATCAACGCCTCCTTCAACACCGCCACCTTCCCGGAGTGCTGGAAACACGCCGAGATCAGTGCCCTGCTGAAGAAACCAACTGCAGACCCCTCCGACCTCAAGAACTACCGCCCCATTTCGCTCCTCCCGTTTCCTGCCAAAGTCATCGAGAAGACCGTCAACAGACAGCTAGCCGCCTTCCTCGAGACCAACGGATCCCTCGACCACTCGCAATCCGGCTTCCGAGCCAACCACAGCACGGAGACCGCCCTAATCGCAGCCACAGACGACATCAGATCCCTAATGGACAACGGGGTAACTGCGGCTCTCATCCTCCTGGACCTCTCCGCAGCGTTCGACACTGTCTGCCACCGCACCCTGGTACAGCGCCTGAACAACACCGGCATCGAGGAGAAGGTCCTGGAGTGGATCACCTCATTCCTCGCAGGAAGAACCCAGAGAGTCCGCCTCCCCCCGTTCCGGTCAGCGGCCACCGAAGTCATCTGCGGCGTTCCACAAGGGTCATCGCTCAGCCCCACCCTCTTCAAAGTCTACATGAGCCCCCTCGCAACCATCGCACGTCAACACAACCTCAAGATCATCACCTACGCCGACGACACCCAGCTGATCCTCTCCCTCACCAGCAACCCAGACGCCGCCAGAGCCAGCCTACACGAAGGGATGAAAGACGTCGCCGAATGGATGAAGAACAGTCGCCTGAAACTGAACTCAGACAAGACGGAGGTCCTCATCCTGGGATCATCACCCTCCGCCTGGGACGACTCCTGGTGGCCCCCCGCCCTGGGAGCCACCCCCAAGCCAACGGACCACGCACGCAACCTAGGCTTCATCCTGGACTCCTCCCTCTCGATGACCAGACAAGTCAACGCCGTCTCGTCTTCATGCTTCAACACCCTGCGCATGCTTCGAAAGATCTTCTGGTGGATCCCCACCGAGACCAGGAAGACGGTCACCCAGGCCCTCGTCACCAGTCGGCTGGACTACGGGAACGCCCTCTACGCCGGCACCGCCGCCAAACTCCAGAAGAAACTCCAACGGATCCAGAACGCCTCAGCACGACTCATCCTGGACATCCCCCAACACATCCACATCTCCGGACACCTGAGAGACCTGCACTGGCTCCCCGTCAACAAAAGAATCACATTCCGACTCCTCACCCACGCACACAAGGCCCTCCACGACCTGGGCCCCAAGTTCCTCAACAGCCGCCTGACCTTCCACAAGCCCACCCGCCAGCTCCGCTCCGCCAGCCTCGCTCTCGCCACCGCCCCCCGCATCCGCAGAGCCACCGCCGGAGGAAGATCCTTCTCCTACCTGGCAGCCAAGACATGGAACTCCCTCCCCATCCACCTCCGGACAACGCAAGACCATCTCGCCTTCAGGAAGCAACTCAAGACCTGGCTGTTCAAGCAGTAGCGTCCCCCTCCCCCCCCCAGCGCCTTGAGACCCTCCGGGTGAGCAGTGCGCTATACAAATGCCTATGATTGATTGATTGATTGATGTGCTGTGTGTCTAGTGACATACTCCTACATGTTTATTTATTTTATTTTATTTATTTTAGGTTTTTATAGAGCGCGTAGTCACCCTCGAGTATCCCAGCGCTGAAACCTCGGACTCCTAAGGGGGGGGCACAGGGAAGCTTCGCATAAATCAGGGAAAAAGGAGGGTTTTGAGGGACTTCCTAAATCGTAGGAGGTTTGGTTCAGCTCTGAGGTTCGAGGGGAGAGCGTTCCATTTTCTGGCCGTGTTTACCGAAAATCTGCGGCCGCCGATGCGGGTTTTCTTCACCCTAGGGACAACGATAAGGTTTCCCTGTTCAGACCGGAGCGCTCTCGGCGGTCTGTATGGAGTGATCCAAGTGCTCAGAATGGGGGGACCAGCGTCGTGCAGGACCTTGTGTGCCAGGCAGAGGGCCTTGAAGGCGACTCTTCCCTCACGGGGAGCCAGTGAAGTTTTCTCAGGGCAGGTTTGGCCGATGTTCTTGCTGGGGTGTCTGTGAGCAGGCGGGCTGCGGCATTTTGGGTTTTTTGAAGTATTTGGAAGGTGGCTTCCGGCGGCCCGAGGTAGATAGCGTTGCTGTAATCTAGCCTTGCTAGCACTAGGCCTTGAATTAGCAGGAGGCGGGACTGGAATGGTAGTAGGGGGAGCACCTTTCTGCATGATCTAAGTAGCCCATAGCAGATGCCGGCTGTTTTCCTCGCCTGTGTCCTAAAGGTGAGATCTGTCTCCAGCCACACTCCCAGACTCTTAACCTCTGTCTTAGGGGAAGGGGGGTCACCCATACAGGCGGGCCAGATGTTAGGGGGGAGACTCGAAGTTTTGTGACCGAGGAGAAGGATCTCTGTTTTTGACCCGTTAAGCTTTAGGTCAGAGTCGCCCATCCATTGATGGACGGTGGAGAGGCAGTCTCGCAGGTTGGAGGGCTTTAGCTTGGGGTGTGAGAGGGTCACCACCAGCTGAGTGTCGTCAGCATAGCTGACGATCGTGACTCCGAATGGGGCGACCAGCTCCTCCAGTGGGGCCATATACACGTTGAAAAGCGTGGGGCTCAGTGAGGAGCCCTGAGGCACTCCACACCGGAGGGGGATTGAGGGGGAGCGGCTTTCTCCTTCCCAGACTTGGAAGGAGCGTCGGGAGAGAAAGGATGTGAGCCATCTCAGCGCACTGTCTTGTACGCCAGTATTCTCTAGGCGCTGGGCTAGGACCTGGTGGCTGACAGTGTCGAATGCCGCGCTAAGGTCCAGGAGGACCACTGCCACTGATCCTCCTGTGTCCAGGATTTCCCTCGCTTTTTCTACGGCCGCCAGGAGGGCGGTGTCTGTGCCCTGACCTGGTCTGAAGCCTGTTTGGGAGTTTTTTAGGAGATGGTTTGCCTCTAATAAGTGGGACAGCTTTTTATTTGCAAGCTTCTCCGCGACCTTACCTATCCAAGGGAGGAGGGAGATGGGTCTATAGTTGGATAAGTCCGCGGGGTCTAGCGACGGCTTCTTCAGAAGACCTTTAACAACGGCCTCCTTCCAGCTTTGTGGGACTTCTCCTTGGGCAAAAGAGGTGTTAATGAGGGCCGTGAGTCTAGCTGTAATGGTCCGAGCGATGTTTTTAGTGAACCGTACGGGAACTGAGTCGCTGGGGGCCCCACTTTTCGTGGCTGCTAGAGTAGTTGTCACTTCTTCTTCTGTGACTGGTCCGAATGAAGCTAAGCGAGGGGGTTCGGGTTTGTCCGTGGGGTTTCCTGGCGTGAGGGCACGATCCTTGGCTATTCCCGGGGTGGCCTGATTGGTGGCAGGTAGGGAAGAAAGGATTTTCTTAATTTTGTTGTCGAAGAAGTTAGCCAGGTTGACGCATTTCTCCTCGGCTGCTTTGGGGTCCAAGGGTGTCTGCGGGGGGGCTGGAACATGGAGGAGCTCTTTAAGGATGGAGAACGTCTCTTTGGCAGAGCACGAGGAATTCTTTATTCTTTCCTCAAAGAAGGAGCTTTTTGCGCTGTGGAGGGCTTGTTTGTAAGCCTTCATGGCTGTTTGATAAGCGTTTTTGTCCGTCGCCGATTTGTTTTTTCTCCATGTTCGCTCCGTCTTTTTGCACTCCTTCCTAAGAATGTTCAGGGGCGGAGTGTACCAAGGAGCATGGTTAATCCTTTTTACATGCTTAAGAGAGCATGTTAATGGGATGAGGCTGTCTAGGGGGTTGGTAAGCCAGCTGTTGAATTCTCTATCGGCGGTGTTAGGGTCAGTTGAGAGGGGGCCGTCGGATTCCCTAAGCTTCACTTCCCATTCTTCTGGACTTAACTTGTGCCAACGTCTGGTTAGTATCCTGGTTTTCTGTTTAGGGACCGAGGCGGGCTGATAGGACCAGTGCATAGGGACCAGAAAGTGGTCAGTCCATGGAAGGGGGGTAGGGTCTTGGGTTTGGAGATTCCTAATGTTGGTGAAAACTGGGTCTAGGAGATGTCCTTTCTCGTGAGTGGGTTTCGAGTTCAGGAGCAGGAGGTCAGCTGACATGAGGTCTGCTAGGAGATTAGCGGCAGTGTTGTCTGCCGGGTCTAAAAAGTGTAGGTTCAAGTCCCCTAGAAGAAGAAAGTTGGGCGTTGCTATTGTTTTTAAGAGGATGTGGTCCATCAGAGTGCTTGAGAAGTCACCTATCGAGCCTGGTGGTCGGTATACCAGAAGACCCGATAGTGAGGTGGTGGGGGAGATCTGGAGGGTGAAATTACAGTTTTCACAGTCCTTAACCGTACCGTCATTGATCCTGCAGCTGAGATGGTCTTTATAGAGAATGGCGAGCCCGCCACCTCTTCCTACTGGTCTGTTAAGGCAGCAGATTTGGTAGCCGGGGGGGTTGCATTGACCAAGTCTGAACCGTTGCTGGGGGTCAGCCATGTTTCGGTCAGAAATAGGGCGTCTAACGAGAGGGTTTGAGTGAGGAGGTTTATCTCGTGCGAGTGCTTTGCTAGCGACCTGCAGTTCAGGAGGCCAAGTCGAAGCGTGTGGCTAAGTTCCTTGGCTTCGGGGGTGTCGCAGAGGGGACATCCTGTGAACGGGGTGTCATCCTTGAGGATGAAGTCACACTGAGGTTTTTTCTTTGTGTTCCAGAGACGGAGGGTATCCGGGGGATAGGATAGGTGGGGCTGTGAATTGGGCATAGTGTCTGGTCCTAGGGCCGTCTGGGCCCGGACGGGCCCAGACGGGCTTGCCTTTGGCGCGCCTTCGGCGCGCTGACGGCGCGCCCGCTGCACCCGTCCGCTGCGCTTCCTAGTGAGACACATAATTTATGACTGTGGGAGAAGGCGTCACGGGGGTGTGGCCAGCTGAGGTGGGCGTGTCTGACGTCGCGCCTCGCCCTCGGTAATGGCGATGTGAAAGTATCAGACGTTGCAGCGCTAAATCCGCTGTTCGTGAGCAAGGAGGTGAGTGATTTAAAAATAAGCGGAGTATCACACAACAGGAATTTTAAAAATTACAGGCTCACTCCCGGCTTCCGCCTCAGGAGACTCGTGGTTCAAAGTGTCGCGCTTCCAGCTGCGCGCACTCTTTATACTCGTATTAGGGGGCGTGGCCAGCTGAGGTGGGCGTGTCTGACGTCGCGCCTCGCCCTCGGTAATGGCGATGTGAAAGTATCAGACGTTGCAGCGCTAAATCCGCTGTTCGTGAGCAAGGAGGTGAGTGATTTAAAAATAAGCAGAGTATCACACAACAGGAATTTTAAAAATTACAGGCTCACTCCCGGCTTCCGCCTCAGGAGACTCGTGGTTCAAAGTGTCGCGCTTCCAGCTGCGCGCACTCTTTATACTCGTATTAGGGGGCGTGGCCAGCTGAGGTGGGCGTGTCTGACGTCGCGCCTCGCCCTCGGTAATGGCGATGTGAAAGTATCAGACGTTGCAGCGCTAAATCCGCTGTTCGTGAGCAAGGAGGTGAGTGATTTAAAAATAAGCAGAGTATCACACAACAGGAATTTTAAAAATTACAGGCTCACTCCCGGCTTCCGCCTCAGGAGACTCGTGGTTCAAAGTGTCGCGCTTCCAGCTGCGCGCACTCTTTATACTCGTATTAGGGGGCGTGGCCAGCTGAGGTGGGCGTGTCTGACGTCGTGCCTCGCCCTCGGTAATGGCGATGTGAAAGTATCAGACGTTGCAGCGCTAAATCCGCTGTTCGTGAGCAAGGAGGTGAGTGATTTAAAAATAAGCAGAGTATCACACAACAGGAATTTTAAAAATTACAGGCTCACTCCCGGCTTCCGCCTCAGGAGACTCGTGGTTCAAAGTGTCGCGCTTCCAGCTGCGCGCACTCTTTATACTCGTATTAGGGGGCGTGGCCAGCTGAGGTGGGCGTGTCTGACGTCGCGCCTCGCCCTCGGTAATGGCGATGTGAAAGTATCAGACGTTGCAGCGCTAAATCCGCTGTTCGTGAGCAAGGAGGTGAGTGATTTAAAAATAAGCAGAGTATCACACAATAGGAATTTTAAAAATTACAGGCTCACTCCCGGCTTCCGCCTCAGGAGACTCGTGGTTCAATTGCATGTACAACTAATGTGTGGGTGGCGCATGTTGGCACATTGGTGTGTTAGCATCCAACATGCAACTGACATATGTGTGAAAGTCAAGGAGGGATATGTGTGCCATGATTGATGTTGAGAATTACATTTGTCTCATCCTTAACAGTGTTGGCACTTTGAGCTGTGTTCAGCTGATGATGCCAGGGCTTGCCCTGTGATGTGATGTACTCACTGTGGTGTGTGCAGTTGGTGCAGGTAACTGATGTTGTTTTGTTACTTCCTATTCCTATCCAGATACATCCACGGCCACAGGAGGGGACAGCTCCACGGACCAGGAGGAGCCACAGAGCCTTACAGGGACAGAAGGAGAGGAGTCAGGTGGGCCCAGTGGCACGGAGGGCGAGTTGAGCCACACAGAGGAGTTGTCAGCACCATCCCCCCCAGCTGAAGGCCACAGCAGCTCTGAGGATGACTCCCCTGTGGAGGCGGGTGTCAGCAGCCACCAAACACCAGCTAGTGAGGCTGTCTCCGCCACCGCCACCGCCACCGCCACCACCACCACCACCCCTGTCCCATCGGCTCCCATCCCAGAGGTCCCTGTGGGCTCCCGTGTTCGTGAGCATGTCTCCTTTGTGCCAGGCACCGCACCCCCTGCCCCTGTGTCCCCTGCTGCCCTGAGTGAGGAGTCTGTGGACTTACTTCTACAGATCCAAGTAGGGCAGACGTCGATGCTGAAGGTCCTCCATGCACACACAGGTCTGTTGACACAACTGGTGTCATTCATGGAGGGCATTTCCTCGGGCATGCCTGCCCTACAGAGGACCAACCAGTCCGTGGCCTCCTTCCTGACGGCAGCAGTGTCCCTCCTCCAACAGTCCCACACCCCTCCTACCCCTGCACCACCCACGATTCCTAGCACCCTACCTGTCCCAAGCACAGAAAACCCCAATCCAAGAACTAGACGTGCACACAAGCAAGCGCAGGGGACTGATTCCACACTCACAGGGGCTGGTTTGCTGACACACACACAGTCATCCACAACCACTCCACAGTCCTCCGAGACCTCTCCCTCCCAGCCCCCTTCCCTTGCCTCACCTGCAACCCCATCCCCCCAGAGGCTCTTCCTCTGTGACCTTGGCCTCTTCCCCACCGACCCAGCAGATCCTGATTACAAGGGGAAGAGGAAGTCCCCACACACAGAAGGGAGTGCCCCTCACACCCGGACACCCTCCCCTAGGCACAGTCAGACCGAGACGCCCACCCGCAAGTCCCCCCGGCGCAAGAAGAGCAAGACCCCCCGCCAGCATGCAGCTCCAAGACAAAGTCTCCGTCCTCCATCCCCCAGGCCACCACTCCAGAGGTTCCCCCGCCACACCCTGCCCTGGGTTCCCCCACACACAGATACACTATCTCCAAAATGCTAAGGCCATCCCCCCCTAGCACTTGCTCCTCCACACCTGGTCAGACAGTTGGTGCCACTGATGTTGGGACCGTGTCCCCCCTGCTCTGCCGACATCACCTGTCCCCCATTCCGCTCCCATGGATGTAGGCACTACTTTGGAGTCCACAACCACCTCGTCTGACTTGGGCACTGCAGTGGTGAGCCAATCCACTCCATCTGACCTGCCCACTGGAGTTGTGCCGGTACCCACCGTATCTGACGTGTGCCCCACAGTTGTGACAGCACCCACCACTTCAGTCAGCTCCACTGCAGTTGCAAGTGTCTCGCCTGCATCCCCCACCTCTTCACTGCCTCCTTATGCTGCACCCTGATCCTGTCCCAGCGGTGCCTGACCTGCTCCCATGTATGCCCCTCCGAGGGGATGACCCCGGTCCTTAGCAGTGCAGGCAAGCAAGGTGTGGCAGTTGTCACTCTAATTCACTCCTTGGCATTTTGACATGGACAGGCCATTGGCCTTTTGGTTGCACAGACGTTTAGCCTTTCATATACTGAATTTGTCACTCTAGTTCACTCCTTGCCATTTGGACATGGACTGGCCATTGGCCTTTTGTTGGAACAGACGTTTCACTTTTCATATGCTGAATAAAGCTTTTTTCTTTGTCCCTGTGAACTTGATTTAGCTGGACATCATGTTGATGTTGTTTTACATGCCCTTGGACCTGTAATTCTTGGTTTACAATGTTGTATACTGATGTGTTGATGTGAGGTACTCCCTGTGGTCCATGAGATATCTATCCTATTCTGGTGGGTATCCATGTCATCCTTTGCAGCTACCTGGGTGTGTCTGGATCAACTATTTGTGTACATCTCTCTGTGAGCATTTCATTGGCATGGTCACATCTGTGGCTTGCACCCCTGCACATATGATGTGCTTCCCATTGTCCAAATTGTCACTTCCACATACTTCGTGCTCATCACTACTGGCCCTACAGGTGTGGGCATCATTGTAACAGGAGCAACTGGGTCCTCTGTGCAACTTGCTAGACATATGTTTTGGGTATGTGCAGCTGACTTAGGGGAGACTCCCGTACCCAGGCTGTTGTGACCTGAGCCTTCATTGTGTGGTAACTGATGGCTGACTGACCAAGTGTTCTGCAGACATGAGTGGGACTTGCAGTGAATATGTTTGGCACAGCTGGGCTCCCACAGGAGTTGTGTCCCCTCAAGTTAGTGTGCTGTCCAGTGACATGGCCTGGGCCCATGGTGTGTGTTGTATGTGCATGTGTGTGTGTCCACATCCCTGTTCATACACAGACAGGGTTCCCTTGATATGTTCCTGTTGTTGATGCTTGCTGAGTGGTATTGGGTTGATCCCACCACTTTTCCAATGGGCTACCAGATGTGTGGGTGCATGACACACTACTGTTAATTGGTGTATCATCATTGGGATTTGTCAGTTCTGAGTGGTGATGATGTTGTCAGACACAGATGGGACACAGTCAGGGTTCGTCAAGGCACTTGTTTGTTCGCAATATCATGTAGTTGTCCCTAGGTGGTAGTTTTCAGTGATTGAGACATTTGTATGTGTGTGTGACTGCTCCCACTTGTCGGGTTCACAGCAGCGATGCTGGCAGGTGTCAGCATGGGTGCTTTGTGTTCCTCCTTGGCATCTGCATAGTCCTGGGACTGTGGCAGGGATTCTGAAGGTTACATGAGCTTTGAGGTCATGGCCATGTACTGCATACTGTACAGTGTGTCTGTCATTCCCCAGGGTTGTAAACAGTCCTTGTGTGATGTGTGCGTGCACCTTAGTTCCTGGCAACATTCCTGTGTGTGTCATGGGTGTATGTGCAATGTCACCTGTCCATGTGGATTTCACAGATACACATTGTTGCAGTTCAGGTGTGTGGTGTTGATGGTGGACTGATGTGAATGTTTGCATGGATGGTCCCCTGGCTCCCGTGTGTCCATGGATGAGGGGCCATGCTGAGTGATTTGTGTTTGTTTATGTGTAATGAACGTTTGTGGCACAGGACACATGTCTGGGTTTCCCAGTTTGTACGACATCTGCCTTTGTCACCACAGTGGAGGTATCATGCATGCTTTTGTCACACCACTGTCTGGTCCCTGGGGGTAGTGGTGTTGTGTGTCAGTCTCTTGCTGTGTTAGTTGGTGTTCATTCCAGCTTGTGTCACATGTGTCGGTTGTGCTCCCTCTCATCTCCCAATGCCTGATTGCCCACTGAGGGTGTCCCAATGATGGTTTACTTTTGTATGGCACTGTGTCCACATCTGTGTCACTGTGGTTCAGCCCCCCTCATGTGTTGTGTAGTTGCCTGGGAATACTGTGACACACACACACACACACACACACACACATGCTGTGTCAGATGTGCAGTGTGAGGTTGCCTGTTTGTGTTTGTGCATCTGCACCAGTGCATTGGTATTGCTGTTGTGGGCCTTTGTCTGGATGCTGTTTCTGTGATTTTGCATGCTGTCCCTGTGAGTCATTTCACAGCATTGTACACATTCATCCTGGTTGTTGTGTGCCATTGCTGGCATGGAATGTGAGTTTGTGAGCTGCCACATACAGTCTACACATGTTGTTTTGATTGGTGTGTCTATTTTCGAGATGTGTGCATGCTTGGTGATGGTAACTTCTGCTGTTGTGTCATTGTACGCTGTGCGCATTGTCAGCCCCCATGTGTGGTGCTTGTCTGCACATGGCCGAGAGTGTTATATTTCCACAGCACTGTTAGCCTCACCACATCTCTGTGTGTATGGGACACAACCACTAGTTTTCCCCAGAAGTGTTTGATGTGTTGGGAGCAGGGATCATACATGTTGTTTGTTATTTGCAGCTTTGACCATGATGACACTTACCTTTTGGTCACTGTGATGAGGGGGGTTTGGTCCCCATCACCACAATGCTCCACATCTACTGCATTTTGTGAGCCCCCACTTAACTTCTGCTCTACACAGTGAGGGGGTGTTCTTTTTACATTGCCACAGTGCTATGGTGATGCTTGCCTTGTGTATGTCACACTGATGTGTTGGTCACACATGTGATGTTACTTACTTTGTATGCTCGTAGCCATAATCACTGTTGTGGGCATTTGTCACAGACTACACACTGTTGTCATGATGTCATGGGGGATGTATTTTGTGGACATACCTGATGTTTGCGTATGCTGGATGTGTTGTGCATCACCCATCCTATGGCTGGGGGTGGCAGGGGTGATGGGCAACAGGTCCCCTATTGGTGTGGGTGGCAGGGGTGATGGGCAACATAAGCCCTATGGGTGGGGGTGGCAGGGGTGATGGGCAACAGGTCCCCTGTGAGTGGGGGTGGCAGGGGGGATGGGCAACATAAGCCCTGTGAGTGGGGGTGGCTGGGGTGATGGGCAACATAAGCCCTGTGAGTGGGGATGGCAGGGGTGATGGGCAACAGGTCCCCTGTGAGTGGGGGTGGCAGGGGTGATGGGCAACATAAGCCCTGTGAGTGGGGGTGGCAGGGGTGATGGGCAACATGGGCAACATAAGCCCTGTGAGTGGGGGTGGCAGGGGTGATGGGCAACATAAGCACTAGGGGTGTGGGTGGCAGGGGTGATGGGCAACATAGTCCCTATGGGTGGGGGTGGCAGTAGTGATGGGCAACAGGTCCCCTGTGAGTGGGGGTGGCAGGGGTGATGGGCAACAGGTCCCCTATGGGTGTGGGTGGCAGTAGTGATGGGCAACAGGTCCCCTGTGAGTGGGGGTGGCTGGGGTGATGGGCAACAGGTCCCCTATGGGTCGGGTGGCAGTAGTGATGGGCAACAGGTCCCCTGTGAGTGGGGGTGGCAGGGGTGATGGGCAACATAAGCCCTGTGAGTGGAGGTGGCAGGAGTGATGGGCAACAGGTCCCCTATGGGTGTTGGTGGCAGGGGTGATGGGCAACATAAGCCCTATGGCTGGGAGTGGCAGGGGTGATGGGCAACAGGTCCCCTGTGAGTGGGGGTGGCAGGGGTGATGGGCAACATAAGCCCTGTGAGTGGGGGTGGCAGGGGTTATGAGCAACATAAGCCCTGTGAGTGGGGGTGGCAGGGGTGATGGGCAACATAGTCCCTATGGGTGGGGGTGGCAGTAGTGATGGGCAACAGGCCCCCTATGGGTGGGGGTGTTAGTGGTGCTGGCCATGCAACCCCTATGGTGGGCTGCTGTTAGTGGCCAGGATGTGGATCCCCTGTGTGTGTGTGCCATTTTGCATATACGTGTTGTTTGTTTGTGTTGTAGGTGTCTGACTTACCGTCTGCGTTGTCGGTCCCTGACCCGGTCATAGATGTAGAGTACTGGTATGACCTGCGCGATGGGATTCATGATGTGTTCGTGTCGTACACGCTGCTTGTTGCTCCATCTCGTACCCGCTGCAAGCTGGTCCATCTCATAGCCGTGTATTGATTTGTGGCGCGAATCGTAGCTGATATGCTCGTTTTCCGGATGCTGTGACGTGCTGTACGTGACGACCAGTCCGGCGCGTAGGAAGTACGCATCGTACTTGTCATGCCGGAAACTGCTATGGATACTGCTTCCGGGCGACACGGTTCCTCTTTAGGAGTTACGGCTCGGACGGAGAATGGGTCTTGATTCACAGCCTACGTGTCGGTCGTGTTTTTGGCAGTTATGCGCATCGTACTTACTCTACAGGACGGACCGGCTCTGGGTACGTGTCAGTCGCAGGGTAAGGCTACGGACAGCTGTCCGACCGGCCATCGGAATCGGCCCCTTAGTGACTATCATACGTTTGGGGTAAATTGTACATTTTACTGGAGCACCTGACAACATAGATTGCTATTTTCTATTATGATTTTTATTTAATGAATGTTCCAAGCCAGACAGTATCAAAAACATCTGTAAAAAACGAGATGAAATTTGAAGTTGGGACTTTCGTGAATGAGGTGGAGGGACCTGGAGAGGAACAAAAAGGGGGTCCCCTGAATAGGGAATTGAAGGGCATAGTGTGGAAAGAAAAGCAAAGACCTGATAGCTCAGTGAGGTTCTGGAGGTCAGTGCTTTAAATGTTGTTGACTCTCTGCGCTTCTTTAAGTTGAAAGGAAGAGCACCAGCAACTCTCAACAGAGGTTGCGACAAGTGGTCGAAGTGGGCGGGATCGGAGGGGCACGACCGGGCCCATACTTTTTAAATATATGAAAAACAGTTCCCCTACTTTTTTTTTGTAAAAAGACAGCCGTCCCTGGACAGTTAATTGCGATAGTTTAAATGCCTCAGCTGCAGTGTCATTCAGTGAGTCTACTGTGCTCTGAAACTGAAACCAGGTCGACAGGAAACTGAAACCGGGTCAGCTAAACAAGCCTTCCTGCCAGAGTACCTGCTTGCCTGAAAACAATGCAAATGTGTGGAACACGTTAATTCTGGAAATGTAAAGGGTACTTGGGAGCTGGCTCTGGCTTTAATTGATCAAAGCACTCGAACCTTGGCGATGACAAAGATTCATTTTTTTGAGTGGCAGTGCAAAGAGATAACTGAGCTGCGAACTGTGTGCTCTTAACTGTAATTGTATTTATATACCACTTACTATCCCTGGTATGTTGAAGGGACAGTAAAAAACAGTTGAATTACGTACAGTCTGGATATTACTAAAAATCTATATTTTGGAAGCACCATTTTATCTTAAATCTTTTTGCGCATTTTGTAGCAGTCTATTTTATACTGTGTGTAATGCAAGTTTAAAATAATGGCTTACATATTCACAGTGCTTTCTGTCATGGGCTATGACCTTGTAGCACTAAGAATACATGTAATTATTATCCAATGCACCAACCAAGATTTAATTTTGTTGCGCTCTGGTTACACACAGACCTCTGAAGTGCATTAACTAATAGAGGTTTCATAATGTACTATAGAGCATTTAGCGCTGACTACATCTTTTTTTATTTATTTTTCATTTACGTTGTGCACTATTTTATATGAGGCTATCTGATGGTGAAAGACCAAAAAAGTACAGAATATTTAGTTTTTTTAGCCACACCTTCGACACTGCTCCCAATCTCACTGCCCCCTCCCCCATTGTATGCATCATCACATTTTCCATACTTTTTTTATGCAATTTGACCGCTGGTTGCAATACATTTAATGGGGCAGTATCAACAGTTCTCAATAGCAAACATACTCTGGGAGTAGACACCTTCACTTTTATACTTTACTAGTTTACATGCCAACACCCCTGCTGTGGGTGGTTTACTCCTGATTTTTTGGGGCCAATAATAGTTTTGCGTTTTTCTCACTTAGAAATTCTTCAGTTCTCTGCATGTCAATGGGCGAATTAATTTCACCCGATTTCATTTCCTTTTTTTTCTCTTCCGAAAGTCCCTGTTTCCAAATGTTGGCATATATGCATCCCCAGAACTGTGTTTGGTTGGAACTGTTCAGGTTAGTCTCTCCCAAAACTGCTCAAGACCATGGTACAGTCGACCCACCTTGAATCAGGGCTCCAAGCACTTCTTGACCTAACCAGACCCTCCAGCCCATGCCTTAAGCACTTGCTTAAGCTGCTTGTGGTGCAGGAGGGTCTGGTTCCTCAGCGTAGACAGCCTTCATCGCCACTGGCATAGCACAGCTTGGAAGGCAGCCCCCAAACCCAAAGGACAGCAGTGTAGTGGCAGCCCTTGGGGTTGTTAACTAGGCCCTAGGGTATGTGAGGCCTAGGAATTATTAAGACATTTCCACAATGTTTGTGGCTGCTGCTTGACTTACTGTCGTCACTCCCCACCTTTTATTTTATACTCTTGGATCTTATGTCATACCAAACACAACCACTGAGGGTGGCCCGCAGGTGTATTGCTCACCACACCCCCACAACCTGGGGAATAGTGGTACACTACATACCTCCCCAACATTAACAAAGATCACAAAAAACTGAATAAACGTTTAGACCATATACGCTCAACAATATATAAAACACTTTGCATGTCAACACATTACACAATGTTACCACTCTGCCGACCCCGGCTCTCCTGCAGCGACTCCATCACACCAGGAAGTCTGCCAGATAAGATGAAGGAGCAGGGTTGCCCATCAGGTGGTCTCGGGAGTAGGCACTGCGGCCAGAACAGTTCGGCAACCAGAAGTCAGAGTCTCCATTTTCAGGTGACACTTGTGGGAATGGATCTGAAGATTCAGACATTCTGTCCTCATACTGGGAGAAACTTGGAGAGTCACTCTGCTGGGGAGACAAAGAGTCCTGTACCATGGGGGGGCGTGGCTAAGGCCCAAGGAAGATGGCCGCATTCCCCTGATTCTCCCGGGACGGCGGCCGGAGCGGCAGATAAAGCGACTCACCAGGTGCCTTTAAGTGCCTCAAAAATGGCAACACAGGTTTCATTTGCGAAGGAGCTCATGCCGCAATGAACGTCTTGCTGCATGGAATCTCATAACTTTAATTTTCCTTCAAGTGTACATTCTTCTTCAAATCTTTTCTTCCAAAAATTCTGAATTTACCTGAAGGGTCTCCCCCTAATATTCAACATGCCCACAGGTTGGGCCCTGCATCAACCATGTCTCCTTCTAACACGAGGAAACCGAGAGGGGTCATCTTGAACTTCCTAGTATATACGGATCTGCTCAGGGTCCTGACAGCTGTTAGGTCCATCAAATGCATTTCATGGTCTGGCAACTCTTTGTTCTTCTCACAAGATTATGCAAAGGCTACTGCCGACAGACGCAGGGAGTTCCTGGCGCTGAGACCACACCTCCATTCCTTTGGAGCACGCTTTGGCCTTTTTCACCGATGTCTTTTTAAAGTGACCTATAATAACAAGACCACTACTTATGAGGATCCTATAAGACTGAAAAGTTATCTTGACTCATGCAACGCAGAGTCTATGGATACTTCCTCGCCACACAATAAATAGTTTGGTTCTGTTGCATCTTATGTTTTCAGACTTGTAAAATATTTTAAGTAATCTTCTTTGCATATTAATTGCCAATGTTGCTGTTTTATTAAGCTTTGTTGAATGATATTAACCTTCTTTTTCTCCTTGCAGGTTTCATCATCTTTTTGTCGTATGATCCATCTGTTGTACCTGTAGTTGGTTCTGCGATCCTCCCCGCCTTACCCCATGGAGTCCGGATGTGTCATTGTTCCATGTGGCCTCATCCTCCCCCACCTTTCATATGTCTTGGAGTTTTTGTAGGTATGATATTCCTTCACCCTGTAACTTTTTATTGTAACTTCATCTTATTCTAATTCCTTATCGTGTCCCTTTCCTATTCCTTTTAACTGCATCGATGTTCAGTACCTACGATATACCTCTCTTTCTTCTCTTTCCCTTTATCTTAATATTTCGAGTTTCATTGTCATTGTTTACTTATATATTTATCATATGTTTTTCTTAACATTGCTTACATCAAGGCTGGTTTAATATATCGTTTACTTTGTTTCTTTACTGTATGGCTTTAAAAATTGTCACAGGGAATGTTAAAGGCTTACACTCCCCTATTAAGAGGCAACGAGTATTATCATACCTATCAAAATTAGATGCTAACATTGTTTTGTTGCAAGAAACGCATCTTACGGAAGCTGAATCCATAACCCTTAAGAGAAATTGGGTTGGCAAAGTTTTCTTCTCACCTGGCAATGGTAAAAGAAATGGAGTCATAACTTTATGTCACAAATCACTGCAAGCTAAACTTCTTTCACAAGATACAGATGAGGACGGTAGATGGTTGTTTACCAGTTTAATGATTGGGGTGTTCCGATTTCTTTATGCAATGTATATGCTCCTACAAATGGGGACGCTTCCTTTTGGTACCAAATATACCGATTAATTGCTCAGAACCCTGCAAACAATTTTATTCTTGCTGATGACTGTAATCAGGTAATTGACCCTTTTCTTGACCGAAAATCCAGAGTTTCTTTCATACCAACAAAAGCACACAAAGCCTTCGTACAAACTGTAAAGCATTTACACCTAACAGACGCTTGGAGACTATGTAACCCGGCTTCACAGGAATATACCTTCTATTCGCCACCCCATCAGACCCAGTCAAGAATTGACTATGTTTTTATCTCACACAATGTTTCCCAATCCTTACTTTCAGCAGATATAGGTCGGAAACTCATCTCCGATCATGGCCCTCTTACAATTCAGCTTGATATTTTACCTTAATCTGAATATCCCAGGAGCTGGCGTTTCAACAGCTCCCTGCTTTTAGATTCTAATTTTAATGCTTCCTTTACATCCTTTTTTCATGAATATTTTCAATTTAATAGCACATGCACTTCACCCTTTCATACAATCTGGGAAGCCTTCAAGGCTTCTGCATGGGATTTTATCATTAGATACATATCCAGTAAGCAGAAGATAGCCCAGCTTTTGAACGTAGAACTCCTTTCCAAGATAAAGAGGTTGGAACACTCTTATTACACTTCTAAATCGAAAGAGTGCCTCACAGATTTTATAAATGCTAAGATTAAGTATAACAAAGACACGACAGAAAGCGCTTCTTTATATTTATTAAATACTAGTGCGAAATTCTATGGAGGACAAAACAAATCAGTCAAGCTATTAGCCAATTACCTTAATACCAAACAGAATAAGCTCCATATTGAATCTATAATGGATAATAGTAACACTACAAAACATAGAGACGCAGATATTTTACAGGAATTCGTTCAATTCTATGAGCGGTTGTACACACCAGAATATACGCCCACAGAGAAGGATATCTCTCTCTACCTCTCCTCAATCCAAAAACATACAAGAACCTCGTCAAATATGGAACTCCTAGAAATCGATATCAAGCAGGCAGAATTGCTCAATGTACTTAAACCTCTCAAGAAAGACAAAGCCCTAGGCCCAGATGGGTTTACTATTGAATTTTATTTACATTTTGCCAAAATACTCCCCCCAGAGTTACACACTCTCATTTCCTCTTTCAATGACTTGGGTAGCTCTTCAGGAACTTTTTTAGAAGCTCTGGTATTTCTTATTCCAAAAGAAGGCAAAGATTTACGTTATTGTAAAAACTACAGGCCTATTTCCCTAGTTAATATAGATTACAAAACGTTTTGTAAAGCACTAGCACTTCGAATTGAATCCCACCTCCCTCATTTATTGGGTAAGGAATAAGCCTGGGTGGTGAACTCCACTCTGCTCGTGTAGTTTGTGGAGTTTTACGCACTCTGCGTTAAGCAGAGCTTGTGGAGCGGAGGTTTTTTCCTCGCTCATGTTCATCAACGTCAAGTTGGCGAGCGCGAGCAAGGAAAATCCACCTCCCAGCAAGATTTTTCCTCGTTCGCGATTGTCAACATCAAGTTGGCGAGCTGGAGCGTGGAAAAAAACCTCTAGGCGAGATTTCTCAACGCAGGGGGGTTAGGGTTCTCATTGCGAGTGGCTGCGTATGCTCGCAACCGCTCACGTTGAGAAACTGCCCGTTCCCATTGAAAAATGTGCCGCTCGAGTAAAAATCTACTCAAGCGGCAGAAAGAAAGCAGTGCCCGCTTTCGGTGTGCATGGTGCCGTTCGCCATGATTGCACAGTGCAGACAAGCATTCGGCACTGAAAATCACTGCGAACAGTATTTTTCTATCGTACTCTGCCGCCTGCATTGCGCAGCTGAGTTTTTTTTCCACTTCGCAAACTCCTCCCAGAGTTAGAAAGAAACAGACAGGTTTTGTCAAGGGACGTTCTATTACTGATAACACTCATTTGTTTTTTCATATCATTTCCAAATCATCAAACTTCAAAGAGCCTCTTGCTGCCTTTGCCCTAGATGCAGAGAAGGCTTTTGATAGATTGTACTGGCCTTTCATTTTATCCGCTAGGGCAAACAAGTTCAATCCTAGTGTTTCTGCAGTGGCTCCACTTACAAGCAAGCCATGTCCCTCTTTGGCCACATATACCATTGTGCCTGTACTCCGTTCATGGTGAGCACCATGGATGTAAAACAGCCCAGGAGAAGGATGTTTGATTTCTGCCCATATGCGAATACTCTGATCTTGGCCTCCTTCAGCGGGGTACTAGGGTCCATGGCGCAGTAAGTGTGCGCCAAAATACGTTCAATGGACGCACCGGTGTCAATCGTGGCTGTGACTTGCTGGTCATCCACTTTAATCTGACATCGAGGGCGATGACGACGGTTGCAAGGTTTTCCCAGCACAAGGACATAGTGTATTGGGTACTCTTCTGCATCATCATCCATGTCCTCTCTGTCAGTTTTTCATCAACCAGTGCGTGCGCTGCTTCTTTCAGGGACTTGGATGACCTGCATACCTTGGCGAAGTGATTGTACTTCCTGCATGCAGAGCACGGTTTTCCTTTAGCTGGGCATTCACTCATCTGGTGAGGGGGTCCCCCACAATACCCCCATTCTTTCTTCTTTTCTTGCGGCGTCTCAGTGGAGTGGGTGGTGGGCTTGTATCCATCACATTGGCCAGCTCCATTTTGATGGGGCTGTGAAGTGCGGCCTCCATGTTAGAGGCCCTTGCCATTGCTTATTCTTTGGACCGTCCTAGCAACAAGATGTATTGCAATGATTTCCCTAATTCTTGGAGTATCATTTCTCTAAGTTCTGCGGAGTAGCACCCTCTGATCACTTGAGCACAAATTTCTTCCTGTTTGTCCTGGAACCCGCAAGTACGTGAGTTCTTTCAGCTGACATGGAACGTGTCTAGTGATTCATCCAACTCCTGGCAGGCCACCCAGAATACAAAATGTTTGTAGTCACCTTTGACCATGGGATTGAGATGTTTAAGGCATTTAGGAGGGTGGAGTATGTCTTTTGTGAGTCTTCCACCAGCGTTTTGCATATTCTATGGCTATCCTTCTTGCTGAGGACTCTCCTCTTGCAAGCAATACCAGCTCCTTCGAAATAGAATTGTAGGTGTTCTGTGCAATCTTTTCACTTTGGAATCAAAGATGACGATACGCCATCGACCACGAAAGGCTTAAAGGCCAGTATGCCTGACATGGTCGTCAGGAAATGGTGCTTAGCCCTCTTGGGTGCCTCGCGGTATGTGGAGTGTCACCCCTGCATGGGCACAAAGACAGCAGCCAGACTGAGGGTGACGGTTCTAGACGTTGCCCCTCGACACAGGCCCAGTGAGAGTTTGAGCAGTAGAACACACTATATGCTGGCCAGGGGCAGTGATACAGTCAAAGGTCATGTGAACATCAGACCCCCATCCATGCAATACGTGTAACTGTAGTAGTGGGACAGGTCCACCAACTCTTCATACAGATGGAGGTATATAAGGAAGTCTGAATAGAAAGGTGCCCAATGAACTGACTCCTTCCCTGGGACCACGCACCTCCTTTCAGGATCCTGCTGACCACGCTCTCTCCTTGCTGCTCCTCACCATCGTCAGGATCACGGGGGCCAAGTGCCATGCCCTGCCCGGCCTCTGTGAAGGGTGCCTCACTCCTTTAATTAGTAATGGCTCCAACCAGGCCATGTTGGATGCTCCGTTGTGGTTGCGGCCATACCGCTAAGGGGAGGGTCAGGTGACTGGGTCGCGAGGAGAAGTGTCACCGCTTGTGATGTGACCCATGAACAACGGGCACTGCAGATCGCCGTCAGCAGTGTGTCAGCTGGCAGGAGAAATCAGGTGAGTAGCCCTCTGTGCTCGGTGGACGTGGGTGGGCAGTGGTACACACGTAGCCGAAGGGTGCTGCTGACACTGCAGACACCAGACACAGCACTGGATATTCCACGGCCGGGGGCCGTATGCAGTAATCCGGGGTCCTCGCTCAGTCAGTAGCAGCGGGGTATATGACCCGCTTCGTCACCAGTGTAGTGGTAGCCCTTTGGGTTGTCGACTAGGCCCTAGGGTATTCACGCAATAACTACACTCTACGCTGTTACTTGAAGCTTAAAAGACCATTTTATTACGACAAGGTTGTAAGCATTTTAGACTTTATTAACAGTACATAAATGCAATAAATATACTTTTTCAATCCCATACCGACTCATTCTCCCTTCAGTCCTCTCAAACCCATCTCACCTATTTGACTCTTCCCCATTCACTCGTTGACCTCCTTCCTCTCCCCATTCTCACCTTCACTTGCCACCCAAGCATCCTCTGTTGAGTTTCCTTCTTTGCTCATTGCCTCCTGCGCCCCGCTATCATTCACCTGTGTACCGTCCCCCCCGAAGGGTGGATCCCCCCATATGTGTCCCACCACCCCTCCAAAGTACCGTAATGTCGCTACTCTGCAACTTGTCCGAAACTGGCACACTAAGACCAATCCAACCCCAAGCCCTTGCCTAAGATCTGTAGGGTGGGTGGGTGGACAAACTTTCTCTCTGCACTCCCGGTGGTGATAAGGTGTCAGGAAGAGGCCGGATCTTCCTCTCCTGACACCTTTATACCCTCACAACTCCTCCCTCTTCCCCCTATTCCTCCAACCTCCCCCCACCTTGTCCTTCCGGCCACGGCGCGAAATGCCCTGGGGAAAGACTGGTCTGCGACCTTCACTTCCCCCGGAAGACTGTTCTGCGACCTTCACTTCCCCCGGCCGTCAGTGAGGTCTAGAAATGATTATGACGCTACCACAGTGTTGCTGCATTTGGGGCTGCTATGCGACTGACTACCATCATGCCACACCTTTATTTTATACTCTCCTCTCTTACATCTCAGCGGGCACAACCACCGAGGGTGGCCCGCGAATGTGTTGCTCACCACACCCTCACACCTTGGGGCATAGTGGTACACTACAAGCAGCTCGTCGCTCACCTTTTCCATTTTGGGATTATATGTCGGGAAGATGTGCGTTTCGCCTGAGGGACAGAGATTACAGCCTATTTCTTGCTGCACCTGCGAGGGATGCCCTTGTAAGTGGCACGCTATGTTGTCGCACAAGCGCAAGCCCCGTCATTAACTCTCCTCACAGGCGGCCATAATTACAGCTTTCCTACCCCATGACGGGGCAAATTAACCTCCCTGACGTCTTGCGGTTCCCAATTATGCCGCACGTCTCGTGCGCCACTGCCTCCTTTGATACGTTGTTATTATCAGGCGTCCCAAAGGGCAGGTGGCTATGCGCAGGTCAGGAATGCGTAATGCAGAGTCCATTGTCGGGTTTTCTATTGGAGACGGCCGGTTCGGGTTGCCACCATTCCCAGTGAAAAATACCGGATATATAAAATCGTCTGTAATCGTTTTTTAACAAGGCTGTTCTGTCTTTGTTGTTGACTTTAAATACTTATTCTGGGTCATTAAGATAGTTCTAGGAGACATTTCAAAGTGCTTTCTTCATCTATTTTTCTATTTAAAGGATGTACTGATAAGGGGTAAAAATACCGGCTTTAGATGATTTGCTGGTATTTTTTTCACAAACTGGAACATTAAAATACTGGTAAAGGACGGCCAAGTGGCAACCCTAGAGACGGTCGTGCTGCGTCAGGGGCAGGGAAGAGAAAGGGTGACCCGATGACTTCATGTACGTTTTAGGGAACAGGAAAGATTCCCGTCAAGGAGGTGGCAAAAAGAGACGGTGCTGTCAAATCCAATATACGAAATTATGTGATAGAGAGAGAGAGAGCCTTTACGACATGTGCATGTAATAACTGTAAAAAAACAGAGAAATAATCAGAAAAAGCGTGAGAGGGAAAGAGAAATAAAATGGGCAGGGGGGTCAAAGTGGAATTTCTGCTAAGACTCGTATTGGGTAGTGAGGAAGGGTGAAACCTTTCTGATCGTCACACCCTCTAGTATGACGGAGAGAGAAAGTGACATCAAATGTACTAAAGTCAGTAGGAGCACACTGGCCCTCCTGGTGAGCACTCTAGCTGACTAGAGCACACTGCCATCAATGACAGGCAATGTTCAAATGGCAAGTGTGAATATAGGGTCGAGCAAGGGGGGGAGGGGGGCAAAGGGAATGCAAAGGAAGAAGGGGGTACGTGAAAAAAGAGGGACCAAGCGGTTCGATATCAATACTGTACTGCTGAGCCTGAAATAAAGAGGGTTCATGTACACACCTGATCCAGCTGCTGTTCCTCATTAAGCCTCGACACCACAAATGGCGACGAAAATGATATCACCTCGACACTAAAACAGATGAAACTTCACGGTATATTAAAGGCAGATGGGCATATTTACAATAAAGTGACTGAGTGCGACGTCAGCCTTCCTAGCTTAACGCTACACTCTGCCACTTCAGAAATGTAGGGCTGCATCATATTCACAACAATATGGTGTAGACCTGCATTTCCCCCTACGCTGCCGCTAAACTTAGCAACCTAGTGCCAACGCAGGCGACCCTTCATGCACATAAACAATCACAAACAAAAAGTGACGTTTTGCAGCTTCTATGTGTGCTGCATTAAGCAGCACACATAAAAGTTACAAAACACCATTTAAAGATTGTTTATGTGCAGGACGGGACCCCTTCCTGCACATGAACAATCTTCCTCTCAACGCAGACACCCTTGCACTATGGTTCAAGGGAACCTGCGTTGGCGCTAGGCTGCTAAATTAGGCACCAGCACAGGTGGAAACGCAGGGCTGCAAAGTATTGTTGTAACTATGGTGCAGCCCTGCGTTCCTGATGTGGCGGAGGGCGATGTTGAGTGGAGTTAAGCCAAGGAGGCTAACGCAGCACTCTGCCACTTTGTAGTGAATATGCCCCATAATGTCTAAAAACGTCAAAGTATGACAAAAGAGAGAGTGAGAAAGTCAGAGCCAGCACAATCACAGATATGGCTCCAATGTATGCATGTTTAGTCAGAGTTTTTACTTATCATGGATTCCCAATAAACACCCTTAGTTACTGTTTGGTAAAGTTGATATTAATGGTGCAATCTCTAGCCCCTAACTACAAGAGCTATAAAGCTCTTGTAATAATTAGGCTTTAGAACAGGGCGAAGTTGTGCTGTTCATGGACCAATTCGTACTAATGTTTTGTGGTTCTGCAGAAACATACATTGTTATTCTATAAAAAGTAAGAGGAACATCCGTCATGTTTGTGGCGAAATATCCCACCACCCAAACTTTAAATCAGGCCCTAAGTAATGATACCACCAGAGCTGTCAAGAAGTCTTTACCATTAAAGTATGTGGCCCTGATGAATGGGAAAGTGTTTTCCTACTTCAAAAAGGAGGAGGAACCAAGAGCTTTTTAATGAGGTCCTGCACCGTGCTCCGAGGAATAGAGAACAAAACCAAGGGATGCAGTTCCTCTAGGGTAGTAAGGGAGTGGGAGGGGGGAGAGCGATTAGTCTCTATAGAATGCCCTCACACACCTAGCAAGGTGTCATGCTTCATCATAGGGCTGTGCTCCTCGTCGGGCCGGCGCTGCAATGCCCGACGGGCTCCCGCGAAGGGGCTCTTTTTCGGAGATCTTTTTTAGAGACAGCCGTATGGGTGCGTGGGGGTCAGTGCAACAGGTGTAGTGAGTGGTGGTGTAGTGAGTTAAAATAGGTATGGTATTGCCAGGCAATGAACCATTTTATTCTGATGGTATACCAGCCTAAGTAAAAATAAGTGATCCCAAGGGATTATAATGATCCCTAGGGAGATCAGACGGTCAACATGTTTCTTGCTCTATGCCTAAGCGGGTCGGTGGCAATTCATCAGGACCACGTGAGAAAGTGCTCAAAAATGTGTAACAACTCTACTACATAATTAAGTGATGCAGAATTTATCAATACATCACCATGCAATCCAATTGGGTCCCTAAGAGTAGTGGACCCGTTGTTGCGGTACCTGGAAGAGAAAGGGGACAAAGGAGGACAACACAGACACATAAAACAAAATTAGAGAATTAGGTGCTATTGGGCTCCCGAAGGGAACCGTGCGTATGGTGTGGCTGCCCTTTGAATGTGCTCACACAGTGACCCAAAACGGAGTCATATCTAATCCATATAGGTGTTGCCAAATAAGTAATCGGTACAGGAGCTTGGCGGATGCTGAGATATGAAAAACATTGTGAACAACTGGCACAGAGAGTTAACAGACGTGGGGCATGCCTTAACGTAACACGATACGTGCGACTAGGTGCACACCATAATGTAAATATGTCACAATGTTATCCTGTGCGCTAGACATGCTCTGAGGTGGGCGAATAAAAGGTGAGACTACGTTCGGTGAACAGACTTGCAAAATGGTGACACGCACTAATGTGGAGGTGGTTGGAGTTCGAAATAACGATAACAGTGAAGACGCTGTTTCAATGGATACTACTGAGCCCGGCGCGAAGGCCGGGATCGTAATGTAAGTTGGAGGTCCCGTGCGGGGCAAACTCACCCCCATTTGGGACAGAACTTGAAGTACGGGTTCGCCTGGCGGCCAGGGAGCGCCTGTCCTAAAACAATACGAACAAGGGATGGTTATAGTGCCTGGCGAGTAAAAGTACATGTGACGGAACCCAGGGGAGGAGGATTACTTACAGATTGTCGGCGCATTCACGGCAGGAGACCTACTGCGGCTCAGGCTTCCGTAACACCCCGCTAGGAGTGTGTTGCTGATAAAGGAAGTGAGCGGGCGTGGCACAGGCGAGCGACTAGACCGCAAGTCATGGCCGCCATGTTGGAAGTATCACACAACTTTATTGTTCAACGAGAGAGGGGATGAACAATCGGCCCGTTTTTACGTGCAAAACACGAGCGTGATAGGGAAAACAATGCGTGTAAGAGATATGTAGATAATTGAGAAGGATAATATGTGGTTTAATATTCCCTAGTCGGACATAAGTGTAGATTCTGTCATGAAGATAAAAATAATAAAAGTGTTTTTATGTATTGACTGAATGACCGACTGACAAGCCAAAATAAAAATAAAATAAAAGGACTTTATGTTTTGACTGAATGTCGGAATGACAAGCCCATGGGTCTTGCCTAGGGTATCCACAATAGTCGCTGTAGGTCTTCGCAATTGTTGGCACAGGCGAGCGACTAGACCGCAAGTCATGGCCGCCATGTTGGAAGTATCACACAACTTTATTGTTCAACGAGAGTGGGGGTGAACAATCTGCCCGTTTTTACGTGCAAAACACGAGCGTGATAGGGAAACAATGCGTATGAGAGATATGTAGGTAATTGAGAAGGATAATATGTGGTTTAATATTCCCTAGTCGGACATAAGTGTAGATTCTGTCATGAAGATAAAAATAATAAAAAAAAATTGTTTTTATGTATTGACTGAATGACCGACTGACAAGCCAAAATAAAAGGACTTTATGTTTTGACTGAATGTCGGACTGACAAGCCCATGGGTCTTGCCTAGGGTAACCACAATAGTCGCTGTAGGTCATCGCAATTGTCGGCACAAACCAAGACAGAGACCTGAGAGGGTGTGCCCGTCTCAGATATGTAACGGCCATCTCATGTCGCCAAACGTTCATGTATTATTGAGAGTGGCCCAAGGTATATCATCGTTGAGGCCGTTGGTGTGGCTCGAAATTCTAAAGATCCACTGTTGTTCCTTGCGGAAGAGGGCTTCCTTACTGATTATTGGAAAGGCTTGAAGAACTGTCCATGAGAGGTCGTTGGCAGTGTGATTAGCTTCCAAGAAATGTGTGCACATTTTCGTGCTGATCTTTTTGCATCTAATGTTACTCCGATGCTCGGAGATCCTGACCTTTACTGGACGTGTCGTCATGCCAATGTACATTAGGTCACATGGGCACTAAATTAAGTAAATGCAATTGCGGGTATTGCAATTGGTATGGGATCTTTGTTGCCAATTCAGAGTTCCCGAGAAGGTTATCGATTTACTCATTTTAGTGAGGTTACATGCTGTGCATTGTCCGCATGGATGATGGCCTGTCACAGGTGGGAGTCCCCACAGTCTCTGCTCAGCTCGTGGAGCTGGTTTGGGTCTGGTGCTGATAAGCATAGTTTTTAAATTATCTGTTCTTTTGAATGCGAAACGTGGTTTAGGAACTTCCCAGCCTCCTACCGATAACAGTTTCCAATGCCTTTTGATTATTTTTTGGAAGGTGTTTGATTCAGAGGTGAAGGTGCTTACACAAGTAATTAGGTCGGTTTTCATTTTCTCCGTAGAGGCCAGCAAGACATCTCTGTTGGTATTGCGAGCCCTTTTGTAGGCCGTTTGTGTAACGGTGCCCGGATATTCCCTGCGGGCTAGGTGGCCAGTGAGCTCGTGTGCCTGTGATTTGAAGTCCTCCAGTGTGCTGCAATTTCGACGTAGTCTGAGATATTGCCCGTATGGCAGGTTGTTACGTAAAGCCTTGGGGTGAAAACTACTAAAGAGTAGTGGGCTATGGCTGTCAGTCGGTTTTTTGTAAGTTTTGGTGTTCAACCCCAAAGTGTTTTTTTGAATGAGCAGATCCAGAAACGGCAGTTCAAGCACGGAGGAGTTGGCTGTGAACCGCAGGTAGGGGTTTAGGGAATTCACCCATGCTACAAAAAGAGGGATGGCATTCAGATCCCCTTTCCAAAAAATGAGTATATCGTCAATATACCTCCGCCAAAGGGTAATATTACCCTGGTAGATATTGGTCTCAGATAGGATGTGGTTGGCCTCAAAATGAGCCATGTAGAGGCATGCCAGGCTGGGAGCAAATGTGCTCCCCATCGAAGTGCCCTGGACTTGATGGTACATCCGGTCTTCGAATTGGAAGTAGTTTTTTGTTAGGGCAATCTCTGCACACTCCATAATGAAAGAGATCGGTGTGGGCGAGTCCCATGTTTGTGCTCGTAGTACTTCTTCCACAACATCCAAAGTGGCCCTCTGGGGAATGTTGGTGTAGAGGGCCTCTACATCCATGGTGACAAGTGCATCCACACTGCTGCCAGTCTCGTTGACTTGTTTGATGATGTTCAAGACATCCCTTGTGTCTAGTAGAAAAGTTGGCGTTTTTTGTACCAGAGGGCGTAGAAAGTGGTCGCAGAACCGCGAAAGGGGTTCCAGCACCGAGTTGATACCTGACACAATTGGCCTCTGGCGGAGGTATATTGACGATATACTCATTTTTTGGAAAGGGGATCTGTATGCCATCCCTCTTTTTGTAGCATGGGTGAATTCCCTAAACCCCTACCTGCGGTTCACAGCCAACTCCTCCGTGCTTGAACTGCCGTTTCTGGATCTGCTCATTCAAAAAAACACTTTGGGGTTGAACACCAAAACTTACAAAAAACCGACTGACAGCCATAGCCCACTACTCTTTAGTAGTTTTCACCCCAAGGCTTTACGTAACAACCTGCCATACGGGCAATATCTCAGACTACGTCGAAATTGCAGCACACTGGAGGACTTCAAATCACAGGCACACGAGCTCACTGGCCACCTAGCCCGCAGGGAATATCCGGGCACCGTTACACAAACGGCCTACAAAAGGGCTCGCAATACCAACAGAGATGTCTTGCTGGCCTCTACGGAGAAAATGAAAACCGACCTAATTACTTGTGTAAGCACCTTCACCTCTGAATCAAACACCTTCCAAAAAATAATCAAAAGGCATTGGAAACTGTTATCGGTAGGAGGCTGGGAAGTTCCTAAACCACGTTTCGCATTCAAAAGAACAGATAATTTGAAAACTATGCTTATCAGCACCAGACCCAAACCAGCTCCACGAGCTGAGCAGAGACTGTGGGGACTCCCACCTGTGACAGGCCATCATCCATGCGGACAATGCACAGCATGTAACCTCACTAAAATGAGTAAATCGATAACCTTCTCGGGAACTCTGAATTGGCAACAAAGATCCCATACCAATTGCAATACCCGCAATTGCATTTACTTAATTCAGTGCCCATGTGACCTAATGTACATTGGCATGACGACACGTCCAGTAAAGGTCAGGATCTCCGAGCATCGGAGTAACATTAGATGCAAAAAGATCAGCACGAAAATGTGCACACATTTCTTGGAAGCTAATCACACTGCCAACGACCTCTCATGGACAGTTCTTCAAGCCTTTCCAATAATCAGTAAGGAAGCCCTCTTCCGCAAGGAACAACAGTGGATCTTTAGAATTTCGAGCCACACCAACGGCCTCAACGATGATATACCTTGGGCCACTCTCAATAATACATGAACGTTTGGCGACATGAGATGGCCGTTACATATCTGAGACGGGCACACCCTCTCAGGTCTCTGTCTTGGTTTGTGCCGACAATTGCGATGACCTACAGCGACTATTGTGGTTACCCTAGGCAAGACCCATGGGCTTGTCAGTCCGACATTCAGTCAAAACATAAAGTCCTTTTATTTTGGCTTGTCAGTCGGTCATTCAGTCAATACATAAAAACAATTTTTTTTTTTTATTATTTTTATCTTCATGACAGAATCTACACTTATGTCCGACTAGGGAATATTAAACCACATATTATCCTTCTCAATTACCTACATATCTCTCATACGCATTGTTTCCCTATCACGCTCGTGTTTTGCACGTAAAAACGGGCCGATTGTTCACCCCCACTCTCGTTGAACAATAAAGTTGTGTGATACTTCCAACATGGCGGCCATGACTTGCGGTCTAGTCGCTCGCCTGTGCCAACAATTGCGAAGACCTACAGCGACTATTGTGGATACCCTAGGCAAGACCCATGGGCTTGTCATTCCGACATTCAGTCAAAACATAAAGTCCTTTTATTTTATTTTTATTTTGGCTTGTCAGTCGGTCATTCAGTCAATACATAAAAACACTTTTATTATTTTTATCTTCATGACAGAATCTACACTTATGTCCGACTAGGGAATATTAAACCACATATTATCCTTCTCAATTATCTACATATCTCTTACACGCATTGTTTTCCCTATCACGCTCGTGTTTTGCACGTAAAAACGGGCCGATTGTTCATCCCCTCTCTCGTTGAACAATAAAGTTGTGTGATACTTCCAACATGGCGGCCATGACTTGCGGTCTAGTCGCTCGCCTGTGCCACGCCCGCTCACTTCCTTTATCAGCAACACACTCCTAGCGGGGTGTTACGGAAGCCTGAGCCGCAGTAGGTCTCCTGCCGTGAATGCGCCGACAATCTGTAAGTAATCCTCCTCCCCTGGGTTCCGTCACATGTACTTTTACTCGCCAGGCACTATAACCATCCCTTGTTCGTATTGTTTTAGAACAGGCGCTCCCTGGCCGCCAGGCGAACCCGTACTTCAAGTTCTGTCCCAAATGGGGGTGAGTTTGCCCCGCACGGGACCTCCAACTTACATTACGATCCCGGCCTTCGCGCCGGGCTCAGTAGTATCCATTGAAACAGCGTCTTCACTGTTATCGTTATTTCGAACTCCAACCACCTCCACATTAGTGCGTGTCACCATTTTGCAAGACTGTTCACCGAACGTAGTCTCACCTTTTATTCGCCCACCTCAGAGCATGTCTAGCGCACAGGATAACATTGTGACATATTTACATTATGGTGTGCACCTAGTCGCACGTATCGTGTTACGTTAAGGCATGCCCCACGTCTGTTAACTCTCTGTGCCAGTTGTTCACAATGTTTTTCATATCTCAGCATCCGCCAAGCTCCTGTACCGATTACTTATTTGGCAACACCTATATGGATTAGATATGACTCCGTTTTGGGTCACTGTGTGAGCACATTCAAAGGGCAGCCACACCATACGCACGGTTCCCTTCGGGAGCCCAATAGCACCTAATTCTCTAATTTTGTTTTATGTGTCTGTGTTGTCCCCCTTTGTCCCCTTTCTCTTCCAGGTACCGCAACAACGGGTCCACTACTCTTAGGGACCCAATTGGATTGCATGGTGATGTATTGATAATTTCTGCATCACTTAATTATGTAGTAGAGTTGTTACACATTTTTGAGCACTTTCTCACGTGGTCCTGATGAATTGCCACCGACCCGCTTGGGCATAGAGCAAGAAACATGTTGACCGTCTGATCTCCCTAGGGATCATTATAATCCCTTGGGATCACTTATTTTTACTTAGGCTGGTATACCATCAGAATAAAATGGTTCATTGCCTGGCAATACCATACCTATTTTAACTCACTACACCACCACTCACTACACCTGTTGCACTGACCCCCACGCACCCATACGGCTGTCTCTAAAAAAGATCTCCGAAAAAGAGCCCCTTCGCGGGAGCCCGTCGGGCATTGCAGCGCCGGCCCGACGAGGAGCACAGCCCTATGATGAAGCATGACACCTTGCTAGGTGTGTGAGGGCATTCTATAGAGACTAATCGCTCTCCCCCCTCCCACTCCCTTACTACCCTAGAGGAACTGCATCCCTTGGTTTTGTTCTCTATTCCTCGGAGCACGGTGCAGGACCTCATTAAAAAGCTCTTGGTTCCTCCTCCTTTTTGAAGCATTACGTACGGCGGCTCAGCCGTGGGACCTCAGCCCGTGTGGCTAGCGGGTAATTACCGCTCCCCCCCTTCTCTCCCTTCCCTTCCCTTGGACAACCTCGACCATGGAACAACACCAAGGTTTATCCTTTGATGACGATCTGGTGACAGAAATTCTCAGAACACCATCCTTACTAGACGCAGATGGAGCCATGGCGACCACAAGCATGGGCAGCGACTGGAACAGCATCACCAACATGAAACGCCAACTAATGAAGATCATAATGCACGGGGCAATTATGACTGAATATCTTCGCGCAAATATAGCCCCCAACGGGCTTATCGTGTCTAACATGCCAAGAATTTTCCTTGAGGATAAGCAATTTAAGGAAGAATGGTCCCTAGTTGCCTGGAAGTGCACTAGGGACTGGTTGATACTGATTATTAAGACCGCCAAACGTCTTGCTGATGACCTGATCATCCAGATCACCATTGCCGAAGGAGCATTGAAAGCGACCTTAACTATCGCGGCCTTTAAAGCCAAGCTGTCAGAAATCAATAGCGAAATCGCAGATAATAAGGATTACCTTATGCGACAAAAAATCAACAAACTCCAAAAAGATATTAGTCGCTTCAATAAAGAAAAAATCTACCCTTATTTAAAAGACGATTTCCAAAATGCACAGAGTGATTATTCGTCAGACGACAGTTCTAACTCCCGCCGAAGAACGAACTCCAACAGCAGCAATTCTAGCTCTGACAGTTGGAGAGGCCAACAACCTTACCAGCAACATGGACCACCGAACCCACAGTATACCTACCCCATGCCCCCTTTTCCGGGCCCACACATGTGGCAACCACCGGGTTTCCAACAGGGACCTGTTCCATTCAACCCCTACTTACCACAACCTTTTTTAGGCAGAGGCTGGGGCAGGGGCAGAGGAAGAAGAAGAGGCGGGTACAATCAAAAACAGGTCCACTGGAAAGACCAAACAGACCAAGGCCCGATGGAACTCAGGAGTCACAGAGGGAAGAAAAATTGATAGTAAATCTATCAGATCGACAGCTGAACCAACCAGAAATCAAGATCCTCTCTAAGGGTCTGGGCTTCGTACCCACACCACGACACAACGAATTCAGAACTCATTGTGAGGTACATGACCTCTTTCGGAAAATCCGTTTGAGAAACTTCTTCACAGGCCAAAATTCCCCTCCTTCATCTGACTCAGGCCTACGTAAACCATCCTCCTTCACTCCTTCATCCGCAATGGTCCCTCCGGAGATCTTGGCTTTTGAAAAAGCAGTCCTCAAGGACATTAGCAACATGACAGAGAAAAAATCCTTCCACAACATCTCCCGCCTGGAAAATTTGGCGATAACTGATCTCAGCCAAGATACAACAATTACCATCAAAGAGGCAGATAAGGGGGGAGCAATAGTGATCATGTCCACCCCCGATTACAGAACAGAATGCCTAAGACAACTGAGTGACACACGGTATTACGAACAAATCAAAGAAGATCCAACCAACAAACTGATCATTACAATAAGAACATTAGTGACCAGTGCCTTAACGCAAGGCTGGATTTCGAAAAATGAGTCAGAATTCTTGATGAATAAGGATCCCCGGATACCGTACTTTTACACATTACCTAAAATCCACAAAGGTGTCCTGCCCCCACCTGGGAGGCCAATTGTGTCAGGTATCAACTCGGTGCTGGAACCCCTTTCGCGGTTCTGCGACCACTTTCTACGCCCTCTGGTACAAAAAACGCCAACTTTTCTACTAGACACAAGGGATGTCTTGAACATCATCAAACAAGTCAACGAGACTGGCAGCAGTGTGGATGCACTTGTCACCATGGATGTAGAGGCCCTCTACACCAACATTCCCCAGAGGGCCACTTTGGATGTTGTGGAAGAAGTACTACGAGCACAAACATGGGACTCGCCCACACCGATCTCTTTCATTATGGAGTGTGCAGAGATTGCCCTAACAAAAAACTACTTCCAATTCGAAGACCGGATGTACCATCAAGTCCAGGGCACTTCGATGGGGAGCACATTTGCTCCCAGCCTGGCATGCCTCTACATGGCTCATTTTGAGGCCAACCACATCCTATCTGAGACCAATATCTACCAGGGTAATATTACCCTTTGGCGGAGGTATATTGACGATATACTCATTTTTTGGAAAGGGGATCTGAATGCCATCCCTCTTTTTGTAGCATGGGTGAATTCCCTAAACCCCTACCTGCGGTTCACAGCCAACTCCTCCGTGCTTGAACTGCCGTTTCTGGATCTGCTCATTCAAAAAAACACTTTGGGGTTGAACACCAAAACTTACAAAAAACCGACTGACAGCCATAGCCCACTACTCTTTAGTAGTTTTCACCCCAAGGCTTTACGTAACAACCTGCCATACGGGCAATATCTCAGACTACGTCGAAATTGCAGCACACTGGAGGACTTCAAATCACAGGCACATGAGCTCACTGGCCACCTAGCCCGCAGGGAATATCCGGGCACCGTTACACAAACGGCCTACAAAAGGGCTCGCAATACCAACAGAGATGTCTTGCTGGCCTCTACGGAGAAAATGAAAACCGACCTAATTACTTGTGTAAGCACCTTCACCTCTGAATCAAACACCTTCCAAAAAATAATCAAAAGGCATTGGAAACTGTTATCGGTAGGAGGCTGGGAAGTTCCTAAACCACGTTTCGCATTCAAAAGAACAGATAATTTGAAAACTATGCTTATCAGCACCAGACCCAAACCAGCTCCACGAGCTGAGCAGAGACTGTGGGGACTCCCACCTGTGACAGGCCATCATCCATGCGGACAATGCACAGCATGTAACCTCACTAAAATGAGTAAATCGATAACCTTCTCGGGAACTCTGAATTGGCAACAAAGATCCCATACCAATTGCAATACCCGCAATTGCATTTACTTAATTCAGTGCCCATGTGACCTAATGTACATTGGCATGACGACACGTCCAGTAAAGGTCAGGATCTCCGAGCATCGGAGTAACATTAGATGCAAAAAGATCAGCACGAAAATGTGCACACATTTCTTGGAAGCTAATCACACTGCCAACGACCTCTCATGGACAGTTCTTCAAGCCTTTCCAATAATCAGTAAGGAAGCCCTCTTCCGCAAGGAACAACAGTGGATCTTTAGAATTTCGAGCCACACCAACGGCCTCAACGATGATATACCTTGGGCCACTCTCAATAATACATGAACGTTTGGCGACATGAGATGGCCGTTACATATCTGAGACGGGCACACCCTCTCAGGTCTCTGTCTTGGTTTGTGCCGACAATTGCGATGACCTACAGCGACTATTGTGGTTACCCTAGGCAAGACCCATGGGCTTGTCAGTCCGACATTCAGTCAAAACATAAAGTCCTTTTATTTTGGCTTGTCAGTCGGTCATTCAGTCAATACATAAAAACATTTTTTTTTTATTATTTTTATCTTCATGACAGAATCTACACTTATGTCCGACTAGGGAATATTAAACCACATATTATCCTTCTCAATTACCTACATATCTCTCATACGCATTGTTTCCCTATCACGCTCGTGTTTTGCACGTAAAAACGGGCCGATTGTTCACCCCCACTCTCGTTGAACAATAAAGTTGTGTGATACTTCCAACATGGCGGCCATGACTTGCGGTCTAGTCGCTCGCCTGTGCCAACAATTGCGAAGACCTACAGCGACTATTGTGGATACCCTAGGCAAGACCCATGGGCTTGTCATTCCGACATTCAGTAAAAACATAAAGTCCTTTTATTTTATTTTTATTTTGGCTTGTCAGTCGGTCATTCAGTCAATACATAAAAACACTTTTATTATTTTTATCTTCATGACAGAATCTACACTTATGTCCGACTAGGGAATATTAAACCACATATTATCCTTCTCAATTATCTACATATCTCTTACACGCATTGTTTTCCCTATCACGCTCGTGTTTTGCACGTAAAAACGGGCCGATTGTTCATCCCCTCTCTCGTTGAACAATAAAGTTGTGTGATACTTCCAACATGGCGGCCATGACTTGCGGTCTAGTCGCTCGCCTGTGCCACGCCCGCTCACTTCCTTTATCAGCAACACACTCCTAGTGGGGTGTTACGGAAGCCTGAGCCGCAGTAGGTCTCCTGCCGTGAATGCGCCGACAATCTGTAAGTAATCCTCCTCCCCTGGGTTCCGTCACATGTACTTTTACTCGCCAGGCACTATAACCATCCCTTGTTCGTATTGTTTTAGGACAGGCGCTCCCTGGCCACCAGGCGAACCCGTACTTCAAGTTCTGTCCCAAATGGGGGTGAGTTTGCCCCGCACGGGACCTCCAACTTACATTACGATCCCGGCCTTCGCGCCGGGCTCAGTAGTATCCATTGAAACAGCGTCTTCACTGTTATCGTTATTTCGAACTCCAACCACCTCCACATTAGTGCGTGTCACCATTTTGCAAGACTGTTCACCGAACGTAGTCTCACCTTTTATTCGCCCACCTCAGAGCATGTCTAGCGCACAGGATAACATTGTGACATATTTACATTATGGTGTGCACCTAGTCGCACGTATCGTGTTACGTTAAGGCATGCCCCACGTCTGTTAACTCTCTGTGCCAGTTGTTCACAATGTTTTTCATATCTCAGCATCCGCCAAGCTCCTGTACCGATTACTTATTTGGCAACACCTATATGGATTAGATATGACTCCGTTTTGGGTCACTGTGTGAGCACATTCAAAGGGCAGCCACACCATACGCACGGTTCCCTTCGGGAGCCCAATAGCACCTAATTCTCTAATTTTTTTTTATGTGTCTGTGTTGTCCCCCTTTGTCCCCTTTCTCTTCCAGGTACCGCAACAACGGGTCCACTACTCTTAGGGACCCAATTGGATTGCATGGTGATGTATTGATAATTTCTGCATCACTTAATTATGTAGTAGAGTTGTTACACATTTTTGAGCACTTTCTCACGTGGTCCTGATGAATTGCCACCGACCCGCTTGGGCATAGAGCAAGAAACATGTTGACCGTCTGATCTCCCTAGGGATCATTATAATCCCTTGGGATCACTTATTTTTACTTAGGCTGGTATACCATCAGAATAAAATGGTTCATTGCCTGGCAATACCATACCTATTTTAACTCACTACACCACCACTCACTACACCTGTTGCACTGACCCCCACGCACCCATACGGCTGTCTCTAAAAAAGATCTCCGAAAAAGAGCCCCTTCGCGGGAGCCCGTCGGGCATTGCAGCGCCGGCCCGACGAGGAGCACAGCCCTATGATGAAGCATGACACCTTGCTAGGTGTGTGAGGGCATTCTATAGAGACTAATCGCTCTCCCCCCTCCCACTCCCTTACTACCCTAGAGGAACTGCATCCCTTGGTTTTGTTCTCTATTCCTCGGAGCACGGTGCAGGACCTCATTAAAAAGCTCTTGGTTCCTCCTCCTTTTTGAAGCATTACGTACGGCGGCTCAGCCGTGGGACCTCAGCCCGTGTGGCTAGCGGGTAATTACCGCTCCCCCCCTTCTCTCCCTTCCCTTCCCTTGGACAACCTCGACCATGGAACAACACCAAGGTTTATCCTTTGATGACGATCTGGTGACAGAAATTCTCAGAACACCATCCTTACTAGACGCAGATGGAGCCATGGCGACCACAAGCATGGGCAGCGACTGGAACAGCATCACCAACATGAAACGCCAACTAATGAAGATCATAATGCACGGGGCAATTATGACTGAATATCTTCGCGCAAATATAGCCCCCAACGGGCTTATCGTGTCTAACATGCCAAGAATTTTCCTTGAGGATAAGCAATTTAAGGAAGAATGGTCCTTAGTTGCCTGGAAGTGCACTAGGGACTGGTTGATACTGATTATTAAGACCGCCAAACGTCTTGCTGATGACCTGATCATCCAGATCACCATTGCCGAAGGAGCATTGAAAGCGACCTTAACTATCGCGGCCTTTAAAGCCAAGCTGTCAGAAATCAATAGCGAAATCGCAGATAATAAGGATTACCTTATGCGACAAAAAATCAACAAACTCCAAAAAGATATTAGTCGCTTCAATAAAGAAAAAATCTACCCTTATTTAAAAGACGATTTCCAAAATGCACAGAGTGATTATTCGTCAGACGACAGTTCTAACTCCCGCCGAAGAACGAACTCCAACAGCAGCAATTCTAGCTCTGACAGTTGGAGAGGCCAACAACCTTACCAGCAACATGGACCACCGAACCCACAGTATACCTACCCCATGCCCCCTTTTCCGGGCCCACACATGTGGCAACCACCGGGTTTCCAACAGGGACCTGTTCCATTCAACCCCTACTTACCACAACCTTTTTTAGGCAGAGGCTGGGGCAGGGGCAGAGGAAGAAGAAGAGGCGGGTACAATCAAAAACAGGTCCACTGGAAAGACCAAACAGACCAAGGCCCGATGGAACTCAGGAGTCACAGAGGGAAGAAAAATTGATAGTAAATCTATCAGATCGACAGCTGAACCAACCAGAAATCAAGATCCTCTCTAAGGGTCTGGGCTTCGTACCCACACCACGACACAACGAATTCAGAACTCATTGTGAGGTACATGACCTCTTTCGGAAAATCCGTTTGAGAAACTTCTTCACAGGCCAAAATTCCCCTCCTTCATCTGACTCAGGCCTACGTAAACCATCCTCCTTCACTCCTTCATCCGCAATGGTCCCTCCGGAGATCTTGGCTTTTGAAAAAGCAGTCCTCAAGGACATTAGCAACATGACAGAGAAAAAATCCTTCCACAACATCTCCCGCCTGGAAAATTTGGCGATAACTGATCTCAGCCAAGATACAACAATTACCATCAAAGAGGCAGATAAGGGGGGAGCAATAGTGATCATGTCCACCCCCGATTACAGAACAGAATGCCTAAGACAACTGAGTGACACACGGTATTACGAACAAATCAAAGAAGATCCAACCAACAAACTGATCATTACAATAAGAACATTAGTGACCAGTGCCTTAACGCAATGCTGGATTTCGAAAAATGAGTCAGAATTCTTGATGAATAAGGATCCCCGGATACCGTACTTTTACACATTACCTAAAATCCACAAAGGTGTCCTGCCCCCACCTGGGAGGCCAATTGTGTCAGGTATCAACTCGGTGCTGGAACCCCTTTCGCGGTTCTGCGACCACTTTCTACGCCCTCTGGTACAAAAAACGTCAACTTTTATACTAGACACAAGGGATGTCTTGAACATCATCAAACAAGTCAACGAGACTGGCAGCAGTGTGGATGCACTTGTCACCATGGATGTAGAGGCCCTCTACACCAACATTCCCCAGAGGGCCACTTTGGATGTTGTGGAAGAAGTACTACGAGCACAAACATGGGACTCGCCCACACCGATCTCTTTCATTATGGAGTTTGCAGAGATTGCCCTAACAAAAAACTACTTCCAATTCGAAGACCGGATGTACCATCAAGTCCAGGGCACTTCGATGGGGAGCACATTTGCTCCCAGCTTGGCATGCCTCTACATGGCTCATTTTGAGGCCAACCACATCCTATCTGAGACCAATATCTACCAGGGTAATATTACCCTTTGGCGGAGGTATATTGACGATATACTCATTTTTTGGAAAGGGGATCTGAATGCCATCCCTCTTTTTGTAGCATGGGTGAATTCCCTAAACCCCTACCTGCGGTTCACAGCCAACTCCTCCGTGCTTGAACTGCCGTTTCTGGATCTGCTCATTCAAAAAAACACTTTGGGGTTGAACACCAAAACTTACAAAAAACCGACTGACAGCCATAGCCCACTACTCTTTAGTAGTTTTCACCCCAAGGCTTTACGTAACAACCTGCCATACGGGCAATATCTCAGACTACGTCGAAATTGCAGCACACTGGAGGACTTCAAATCACAGGCACACGAGCTCACTGGCCACCTAGCCCGCAGGGAATATCCGGGCACCGTTACACAAACGGCCTACAAAAGGGCTCGCAATACCAACAGAGATGTCTTGCTGGCCTCTACGGAGAAAATGAAAACCGACCTAATTACTTGTGTAAGCACCTTCACCTCTGAATCAAACACCTTCCAAAAAATAATCAAAAGGCATTGGAAACTGTTATCGGTAGGAGGCTGGGAAGTTCCTAAACCACGTTTCGCATTCAAAAGAACAGATAATTTGAAAACTATGCTTATCAGCACCAGACCCAAACCAGCTCCACGAGCTGAGCAGAGACTGTGGGGACTCCCACCTGTGACAGGCCATCATCCATGCGGACAATGCACAGCATGTAACCTCACTAAAATGAGTAAATCGATAACCTTCTCGGGAACTCTGAATTGGCAACAAAGATCCCATACCAATTGCAATACCCACAATTGCATTTACTTAATTCAGTGCCCATGTGACCTAATGTACATTGGCATGACGACACGTCCAGTAAAGGTCAGGATCTCCGAGCATCGGAGTAACATTAGATGCAAAAAGATCAGCACGAAAATGTGCACACATTTCTTGGAAGCTAATCACACTGCCAACGACCTCTCATGGACAGTTCTTCAAGCCTTTCCAATAATCAGTAAGGAAGCCCTCTTCCGCAAGGAACAACAGTGGATCTTTAGAATTTCGAGCCACACCAACGGCCTCAACGATGATATACCTTGGGCCACTCTCAATAATACATGAACGTTTGGCGACATGAGATGGCCGTTACATATCTGAGACGGGCACACCCTCTCAGGTCTCTGTCTTGGTTTGTGCCGACAATTGCGATGACCTACAGCGACTATTGTGGTTACCCTAGGCAAGACCCATGGGCTTGTCAGTCCGACATTCAGTCAAAACATAAAGTCCTTTTATTTTGGCTTGTCAGTCGGTCATTCAGTCAATACATAAAAACAATTTTTTTTTATTATTTTTATCTTCATGACAGAATCTACACTTATGTCCGACTAGGGAATATTAAACCACATATTATCCTTCTCAATTACCTACATATCTCTCATACGCATTGTTTCCCTATCACGCTCGTGTTTTGCACGTAAAAACGGGCCGATTGTTCACCCCCACTCTCGTTGAACAATAAAGTTGTGTGATACTTCCAACATGGCGGCCATGACTTGCGGTCTAGTCGCTCGCCTGTGCCAACAATTGCGAAGACCTACAGCGACTATTGTGGATACCCTAGGCAAGACCCATGGGCTTGTCATTCCGACATTCAGTCAAAACATAAAGTCCTTTTATTTTATTTTTATTTTGGCTTGTCAGTCGGTCATTCAGTCAATACATAAAAACACTTTTATTATTTTTATCTTCATGACAGAATCTACACTTATGTCCGACTAGGGAATATTAAACCACATATTATCCTTCTCAATTATCTACATATCTCTTACACGCATTGTTTTCCCTATCACGCTCGTGTTTTGCACGTAAAAACGGGCCGATTGTTCATCCCCTCTCTCGTTGAACAATAAAGTTGTGTGATACTTCCAACATGGCGGCCATGACTTGCGGTCTAGTCGCTCGCCTGTGCCACGCCCGCTCACTTCCTTTATCAGCAACACACTCCTAGCGGGGTGTTACGGAAGCCTGAGCCGCAGTAGGTCTCCTGCCGTGAATGCGCCGACAATCTGTAAGTAATCCTCCTCCCCTGGGTTCCGTCACATGTACTTTTACTCGCCAGGCACTATAACCATCCCTTGTTCGTATTGTTTTAGGACAGGCGCTCCCTGGCCGCCAGGCGAACCCGTACTTCAAGTTCTGTCCCAAATGGGGGTGAGTTTGCCCCGCACGGGACCTCCAACTTACATTACGATCCCGGCCTTCGCGCCGGGCTCAGTAGTATCCATTGAAACAGCGTCTTCACTGTTATCGTTATTTCGAACTCCAACCACCTCCACATTAGTGCGTGTCACCATTTTGCAAGACTGTTCACCGAACGTAGTCTCACCTTTTATTCGCCCACCTCAGAGCATGTCTAGCGCACAGGATAACATTGTGACATATTTACATTATGGTGTGCACCTAGTCGCACGTATCGTGTTACGTTAAGGCATGCCCCACGTCTGTTAACTCTCTGTGCCAGTTGTTCACAATGTTTTTCATATCTCAGCATCCGCCAAGCTCCTGTACCGATTACTTATTTGGCAACACCTATATGGATTAGATATGACTCCGTTTTGGGTCACTGTGTGAGCACATTCAAAGGGCAGCCACACCATACGCACGGTTCCCTTCGGGAGCCCAATAGCACCTAATTCTCTAATTTTGTTTTATGTGTCTGTGTTGTCCTCCTTTGTCCCCTTTCTCTTCCAGGTACCGCAACAACGGGTCCACTACTCTTAGGGACCCAATTGGATTGCATGGTGATGTATTGATAATTTCTGCATCACTTAATTATGTAGTAGAGTTGTTACACATTTTTGAGCACTTTCTCACGTGGTCCTGATGAATTGCCACCGACCCGCTTGGGCATAGAGCAAGAAACATGTTGACCGTCTGATCTCCCTAGGGATCATTATAATCCCTTGGGATCACTTATTTTTACTTAGGCTGGTATACCATCAGAATAAAATGGTTCATTGCCTGGCAATACCATACCTATTTTAACTCACTACACCACCACTCACTACACCTGTTGCACTGACCCCCACGCACCCATACGGCTGTCTCTAAAAAAGATCTCCGAAAAAGAGCCCCTTCGCGGGAGCCCGTCGGGCATTGCAGCGCCGGCCCGACGAGGAGCACAGCCCTATGATGAAGCATGACACCTTGCTAGGTGTGTGAGGGCATTCTATAGAGACTAATCGCTCTCCCCCCTCCCACTCCCTTACTACCCTAGAGGAACTGCATCCCTTGGTTTTGTTCTCTAAAGTGTTTTCCTACCCTTGGTATTGAGGTCCTGTCGGAAAGTGTTGCCTGTTCCCCTATTGGTTGAACATCCATGTTTTGAGATTCTTCCTGAATTGCTGGAGTGATGGTGAGGTCTGAGGTACAGGGGGAGGACATTCCAGGTTTTTTCCGCCAGATGAGAGAAGGAGCGGCCTCCACTGTTTTTCCCGCGGATGCGACGGGTGACAGGGTGAGGAATCCAGATCTGAGATTCCTGGTTGGTTGGTTACGCATTGGTTGAGGTATGCCGGTCCTTCATTGTGTAGTGTCTTGTATGCGTGGGTGAGTAGCTTGTACTGGCATCTCTTCATGACTGGAAGCCAGTGGAGTTTCCTGAGGGGTTAGGTGCCTCCATCAGGCGAGGGCGATGACATGGAGTGGCGTGTTCTTGACACACTAATCTTTGACGAATGTGTGACTACAGGGCAGTGTCCCTTCGACGGTCCTGGGTTCGGAGATTTCATTATAAAAAAGAAGGCCAGTGACCCAGAAGGGCAATTACATTTGGCTGAAACATGTTGGTACATGCAGTAGGGGGTAAGGAGTGATAACTCCTCCTATATACCCCTCCTTTTGATTTTTTAATCCTGCCAAGGTGGACCAATAATAAAGGAATTTAGGTGATACCTCCTTAGGTAGTTTTAGCTCACTTTTTTCTGCACCAGTGATCCCTCATGGGGTAAACAGTTCCTTCCTTTACTTCTCCTTTCCATTTTCTTTACCGCTCAAAAAAATCAGCGCTCAGTCCAATGTGTTGGTCTGCACCTGGGTGTCGTAAGCGGCCCTATGATGAAGCATGCCACTAATTAGTGGGTGAGGGCAGTATTTAAAAATATGTTGATTTTCCTCTCTATCCCTCTTATATAACCCCTTTCGTTGTGGTTTTCCTAGGACAGAAACACATCCAAAACTGCTTATGGTAGGGTCTCCTCTGTTATGTTTTTTAGTCCTTCTCTTTTTGTGAGTTGTGAGGGCGAGGATGAGCACCTGCGTGACAGTTCGCCTAGGATTGGTTGGGAGCCATCTGAAAACCTTCCTGAGCATCCGGAGAGTGAGGAAACAGGCAGGGGAGATGGAGCATACTTGCTTCTTCATGGATATCATACCCTATAGATAACATTACTCTTGGGATTATTGTTTATCAGGTGCAATAAATATCACGTATACTTGTAACCAGGGCCTATGTAGGCTCCCCAGGAGAACAATGGAGAGAAAGAAGTCAAAATTTACCTTGGGCTACTCGCTACAGACCCTCTCCCCAAAGTCTTAACTCTTTATATCAAAAGCAAAGTTGAAAGAAGTTCTAGTTATCCCAGTTTCTACTTTGTTACTGTTAATTAGCACAAATATGCGATTAGTATGGTACTGCATGCTTTTTAAGCGTCAAGGATGTGACTGCCCAAATGTTCCCTTCACAGACAGGTGTTTGATTCGGTTTGTGGAGCTGTCCTGTCACTAGGATGAGTTTGTGATTTTTAATGAATTGAAGGGTAAGACCATGTGATTGAACCTAAATGTTTGGCTAGTTTCTCAGCTAGGATTGGGGCTCATTGGTCAGCAAATGTATGTGGTGGTACGGAATTGACAAAAGCAGTGCTGTTACATGCCTTAATAGCCAGATAATTGCAGGCTGGGCCGTGGTGGGTGTATGTTCAAAGTTATGCCTTAATATGTGCTTTTGTAATTTGTTGTGGTATGTGGTGGTGGTGGGTTGTTCCATTGTGACCATGTTGGCACCCAGCTAAATAGCATTCTGGTGCTGTGTTGCATCTACAGTGTTTTGGATAGAATATTGTGTAAGGGTTTGTGTTTATTTTTGAGCGCTGTTTGGGCATCACAATTGTCATTAAAGACATACCTGAGCTGTGTTGAGGGGGTGGTATCTTCTGTTCTAAGTGTTATGTTGGACTACCCTGTGGAACACGCTATGCTAAAACAGACATTGAAAGGTAAAACACTATTGACAATGACATTTTTTTGGGGAAGTCTTTATTTTTCATTCTTTCAGAAAGCAAACTTGCGAATCCGGAGCTTGCACCCACAACTTATGTATATGTATATATATTATCTTCTGGCGGTCGCCAGTAGATAGTTATAGTTAGGACCGTGTTTCCATAGGAAATCTCAAAATTCTATTTTGAATAACTTTGGCGCCGGTTGCCGAATCCTCGCGAAAGTTTCAAAACTAATGGGGCGCTCCGCTCAGCTCCTACCCTGAAAGTCTCGGGGGTATTCGTCAAGCGGGGGCCGAGAAAAAAGGGGGGTCCCAAAACGCGTTTTCCCCATGCATTTTCCCGGAGGACCTTTAGTCGAAGGTACAGCCCGAACGGCTGAACAGAATTACTTGAAATTTGGCAAAGAGGTAGTCCTCAGGTCAGGGATGTGCCTTTTGCATATATGGAGTCAATCTGTTCAGTAGTTCCTGAGAAAATTGCAGTTAAAAGTACATAAATATCTATAGCCTTGCACCGTGCGCGCACCGTGCGCGCACCGTGCGCGCACCCTAACGTGCGCGAGCGTAATTCTGATTGGTGGTTACATGTCAGTCAACGTTCGAATCGGTCGAAATCAGGAAGTGTCGGCCGCCATTTTGTTTGTTTTGAGTGTGAGAGTGAAAAAGGAAGGTGGCGAACGTGAAAAGGGGGCAGCCTTTGTCAGGGGGTCCCTGAAGGACCCCGAAAGCAGAAAAAAACATTACAATTTTTTTTTTAAAAATCGCGGGGTGCGCGCACGGTGAAAAACCATAAATTTTTTTATTTTTTTTTAATACGTAGTTTATTGTAAAATAAATATATAAAAAATATAATAATACATACATAACTTAGCATTTAAAAAAACGTACAAATTCACTGAAAAACCATAGGTTTCACACACGTTATAGTTAGGAATTAGCATTTAAAAAACCTTGCAAATTCACTTAAAAAACCATAGGTTTCACACATGTTATAGTTAGGTGGACATTTCACTCGTAAAAAACCAATGAAATTCCCCTGTTATAGTTAGTTCAGATAACTATAACTCACGCGACCGCCACTCTATCACAAGGATGATGTCATCAGTGATGTCATGAGTGATGCCACTGACCATGTCATGAGTGATGTAATATGTGACGTCATGAGCAGTGGATTGCGGGCGGGCGAGTTATAGTTATCTGAACTAACTATAACGGGGGAATTTCATTGGTTTTTTACGAGTGAAATGTCCACCTAAATATAACATGTGTGAAACCTATGGTTTTTTAAGTGAATATATATATATTTACACACACACATGCACACGTACACACACACACAGAATAATATGTTGCTTACATATTTTCTGTGTGTCTTATGTTCATATTCTACAACAAAAATCTATACACAGCATGTGGGCTCCTTCTTAACCAGTCCCAGATACAACTCCACTTGTTTGTTCAGGCCATTTTCTTCTCACCCGTCTGATGCTCCCATCATGGAGTCCTGCTTGCATTCCAAGTCAGATCCCTCTGTCCCTGGGGGCACTCAATTTTGCAAAATTTCTGTCCAGGACATGCATTTATCCGCCTCTTCATTCATCCTCACATTCCTCATGCATTGTTCTTCTGCAGCTGCCCATTCAGCCATATATCTAATCCAATCCAGTGCTAAGGGTCCATTGTTTGAACAACCATAAGATAGCAATTCTCCTTTTAGCCATCAACAACCCCAACAAAGCGGAGCAATAGTTAACTTTTTTTGGGAGAAGGTATAACCCTGAATAAACAATACTTGATCAATAGCTCTATTTCAATGCTAGGCGCTTACCTCAGTCGCTTGACTGCCTCCCTCTAGTAAGGTTCCACCTTAGTGCAAGACCAAGTCATATGTAAGAATCCAGCATCTGCTGTTTTGCATCTCGGACATGTATGTGGCTTGGTAGGATAACTGCAATGCAGTTAGGTAGGTGTGAGATAAATATGATGCAACACATAGAAATGAGCATGCTTAGATCTAGGATTACTGGATACCTCGTGGCTCCCTCACCTGCGCCCATGAGCGACTCCAGTCTTTGTTTTATAGAGGTTCCTACAAGACTTCTTCTCATTTTGATTTCTGCCATGAGGACCACTAGCTTCCTATCTGTTTTTAATGCTTCAGACAGGCGTGACACACAGCGCTTAGTCAACTTCCTATCCTGCAGAACCCTAAAGTGTTTGTCCTTCTGGAGCTGAGAGTAAACATGTAAATATATCCCTAATAGTTTTTGTCAGTTTGCCATATTGCAAAAACTGTCTGGGCCAAAATTAAACTGCTGCTGTGCCTCCTGCAAAAACCAAAGGAAATGATGGACCTCTGTTGAACATTGCAAGCACTCACCCCCAGTCAACTGATCTGGGTTTAATCCATCACCGTTCTTTAGCCCACTCTGCCACCCCAGTTCAGACATGGCCATATGCAAATCAGTCTGACCCTGTGCCTCATGGGAACACTCCGTCCATCATTCCCTTTGGTTTTGCTGTGCCTCCTGGAGCATGAGACACCTGTCCCCTGGATACAAGTCGCCTAACATCTCACATCCACCCTCTCTCCACCTAGCAATCAACCTATTGTTACTTACCCTCGCAAAGGGCAGCAGCCACCATATTGGTAGGTGCCTAGAAAAGTGAGGTTCATGTAGAACTGTCTTTGCCATGGCTTTGCATATCCTGGCCACCTGGCGTGCCACATGTGGGCATGGTTTCCCTGTCTAGCTCCAGCCATGAGAAGCAACATCAGATTTACTGCTCCTGGCCTGGCACTCCTGCTAAAAGTCTCTTTTCCCAATGGTTTATCCAGAACACCATTCAGCAGCATGTTAACTCTGTGTTGCAATATAATATATTTCTAGCCCCACTCTGCTTCATTTACCTGTTTATATCAGAGACACCAGCTGGCTATCATTTCCCTGAAGGTATCTTTTGAAATTGATTGCATAGAATACTGCAATGCATAGAAACATCTTTGAAGAAAGACCATTTTTTTATTGCTATTTGTCCCACTACTGAGAAAGGTAATCTGTTTCAGAAGAGTATGGGAGCTTGCAGTCCAGCAAATGTTTTACCCATATTAAAAGCAAATTGTTTCTCTGGTGAGTGTGCCACCTGGATCACCAGATATGTAAACCTATACTGTTCCCATCTCAGATCCAGGCTGGAAAGTGTGTCCAACGGGCATCCACTCAACCCTGCTAGTGAAAACAATAATGATTTACTTTAATTTATATATATAGACCTGATGCTTCTCTGAAGGACTGTAACTCATCCAGTGACCACTGGATTAAGATCAGAGGTTGCTGTAGGTAGAGCAGAGCATTGTCTGCATATACATGGACTGTACCTCTCACTGGGATGTCCGACTCCCCCATCACCCTCCTCAGGTGAACAGCCACTGGCTCCATGGTCAATGCGAACAGCAGTGTGGGATGTGGCCTCCCGATCAAACTTGTGACTTGGGATCACAATATAGTAGGGAGATCCAAATTGGTAGGTTGGACCCAAACCAGATTTTTGGGCCCAAACCCAATTTTTTGAAGCACTGCTTCCCACTTTGACTGTTGCATCTCGTTCAAAGTGTGCGTTAGACGCTGGATCTTCATGAGGATGTTCCTTCATGGTATATAAAATCGCATTGGTCCTCATGAACCAATAGGCTGGTTCCCTGTTGCGATCTGTTAGCAATAGTTTTAGACAGCACTTTGGTATCGACATTCACATTGATAGTAGTCTGCACATCACAAAGTTCAGAAAGTTCCTATCAGGTTTTGGCAACATCACTTTGACTGCTTCTCGCATAATTTCCACATAAGTTTGATAGAATTCCATGGGTAGTCCGTTTGTTCCTGGTGCTCTATTTAGAGGCATCCCTAATATGACAGCCCTTAATTTCTCCTTTGTTATAGCTCCCTCTAGATCTAATGCCCGTTTGATACTAAGCTGTAGGATATTTATCCCAGCTAAAAAAATCTGTATGTGTATTTCTTGGTACTGTGCTGTTTTTTTATATAGTTTTTTATATAGGTCTGCCAGGTGTCCCTACAGATAATTATTAATTATTTATTGCCCTCTGTGTGGTCACCTTGGATTCATCCCTACCCTCCCTCCCCGGCCAATACCATAGGAGTGGGAATCTCCTAAACAGCCAGCAAGAAGCTTCCCTGGCTTGTCCCCATTTTTTTGCAATTTGTGCCTGTAGTTTCTTAGCCTTGACTTATCCAGTGAACCCCAGGTATCTCCTGTCTTTCGCTTTACTACGAGTGATTCCCTATCGATCTAGGAGGGGACAGCTTCCTACCTTTGCAGACTGGCAATGCACTCCTTTTGTTGTCATAAATCTTTTTGAAGTTAACGTTTTATGCCAAAGATTTTACTGAGGCATCTCTCCCTGCAGGGCCACTTTGCGCACATCCCACTCATTCGCCCCCGTGGTTGTAGTCCCCCAGTTATTTTTAAAATAATCCTTAATTGTTGTTGCTATACATGCTCTGAACACATTATCCCGCTTGGCCTCAGGATTGAAAAGCCATGTGGGTATGGATGGAATACAACAGCACCACATGTATGTCACGTGTATGTCATTATTAGAGGCACATGATCTGATAGGAATCTACCCAGGTGCATTGCCCCTTGCATCTGCATCCCCTATAATCATGTAACTAACAACCTGTCTAGTCTAGCCTCTTAAATGATCTGTATACTGACTAAGCCCGGGCAAAGCACTACGCTACGCTCGCGTAGTCTGCGAAGTTTGCGCTACTTCACACTACGCGAATTACATGTAACACAGTGCAAACACGCGTAGCGTAGTGCAGTGGTAATTTTTTGTTTGCTCGCGGTCCTCAACGTCAAGTTGGCGACCGCGAGCAAGCAAAATGACATCCTGGCGAGACTTTTTCCTCGTTCGCGATCAGCAACATCAAGTTGCCGATCGCGAGCGTGGAAAATAAACCTCCCGGCAAGCTTCTCAACGCAGGGAGGTCAGGTTTCTCATTGCGAGTGGTCGCGTATGCTCACGACCGCTCGTGATGAGATACTACCAGTCCGCGTTGAGAAAGCTGCCACTCGAGTAAAAATCTACTTAAGCGGACGAAAACGACCGCTTGCACTGTGCAAGATGCAGTTTGCACTGATTGCACAGTGCGGACAAGCATCCGGCATTGTGCAATCAGTGCAATCAGCATCTTGCACAGTGCACTACGCAGTTTGCGAAGCTACGAGTAGCTCTCATAGTGCGAAGTGCACTTTGCGTAGCTACCCATAGCGCTACTTCGCAAACTACGCCCAGGGTTATTACTGACTATAAAAATGTAAACTCTGTTTTTTGGTAGGGTTCAGTGATCGACATCTATCTATGCACTTTAACTTGTGCGTTCCTGCAGACAATGCCCCAGCCATTCCGGTTTTCATCTGGGGATTCAGAGGCACCCTGTTCATCTCTGCATCCAGGACACAGTGAAAGTCTTCCACCCAGAGGAAGGGAATTCCTTCTCATGGTGTAAGGACCGCTCATATCTTCAGAAAAAAAGCATCTACCACCTACATTCGCCATCCAACAGCCCATACACCAATATGTATCTGCCTTCAATAACCGCATGATGGGCATGGCGCTGGAACAGTACCCCTGCAGCAATCCCTATAGCTACCCCCTAGTGTAAGTGGACGATGAGGAGGAGCTGAACCCATATCCTGGCTCGTGAACTACCAAACAACCCTCCTAACCATAACAGAGCTAGAACCATCTTTCAACCCGCCGAGTAAACACCCCTGATTATGTATTATAGATGCTCCCCTATGTAAACTGCTGCTGGGGGTCCCCCTCTCTTATGGATCAGTGACTCATAACAACAATTAACTGTGGATGTAACTACTAACTACTACTTTGAGTTCTAGTCTATCATATGCAGGAGAGGGCTAGTGGTCTCTGCTCTCTTTGGCCCAAGAGGACAGGAGCGAAGAACTGTACCCCCGATTTCCCTAACCAATGAAAACCAAAGTGAACCCCACATTACAGGGGGTAAGATCTCCTAACCTCCATGTCTTGTGCACCCACCTGGGCACTAGTAAGGTTGTGTAGTGCTACCTCCCTGGACCCTTTTCCTAAGAGTCGCTCTCTCTACCCATTTCTAGATTCAGGGCAGTAGCCCTGATGTTTTTCCATCACACTTACCGACTTTTTTTGTATCAGCATCATCTCACCTACCCCACATATATTCCTATGATACCCATCTCCCCATTACTCATCCCAGAAACTCACTAGGAGTCGATCACGCTTCAGTCTAACCAATCATTATAGAAGTCCAGTAATCCCTTCCAGCCATTTTCCAACAGCATTATTTGCAAAACCAAAGTTATCCTGGGCAGGGCCTCGGGTTCATTTGCACAACTGGTCATCTGTGCCTGTAGAACCACCGGACATTATTGCTCAACTAGGCTTTTAATTTACTCTTAAACCAGTTCACATACATCTGTCCTTTAATGTAGCATCAATCACGCGACAATGAAAGTTAAAATAGAATAACTAAAGCAAATTTGCATTAGGAATCTGCTTTGAATGTAAGAGAGGTAAAATAGACTCAGATCTGTTAGACCAACTTTCCAGGCAAAGTGGTGTTCTGGAAATACTGCTGCTCTGGCGATTCTAAAGTTTGTGTTCATCTGGACCACATTATGGACATAGTAGTACAAGGACCATTGGTTATCCCACCTGATTTCCTTACACTTTTTTCTGAAAGTCTGAATTGGATTCGGGGTGACTTGAGGGATGGGGATGAGCACTGGGTTGGGTTGCTTAGAGATACGCCTCGCCAGTTCTATTCTCTGGACAATGGGATACTGCATGTTTCTAGTCCTAATCTCCTGTTTGCACATTGCCCGCTAGGCTCAAGGGTTGAGCAGCACATGAGTGAAGGTTCACATAAACTTATCCTCATTTAGAAATAGACATTTTTGAAGAGAAGTAATAGGCAACAGACCTTGTTTCGGCTCAATATGGCAGTTGGGATAAAACTGGAGAGGAGAGGTGTTAAATTACCAGGCACAATGTATGACCTGGTGAAGCTTTTTGATGCCCTTGTATAGAATGGCTTGGACTTCTGCTATTTGGAATGCTTAGCTAAAAAAGGGAGAGCTAGTTGTGTAGAATGCTTATATAAATTTTTTATACCAAATGATGGAATCTAGGGAAATGGTTACATTCATCGGTTTGTTTTATTTAACCCCTTCCCCGCTCATGACGGAACCACTCCGTCATGAGCCACGGGTGCGCTGTGCTCATGACGGAGTGGTTCCGTCATGCTGCGGCCGTTGGCGGCCGCTCCTCCCACGCGGCGCTAATTCCCCGCCTGTGCGGGCGATTAGCGCAGTGGGTGGAGTCATGACGGAACCACGCTGTCATGAGCACAGCTCACCCGTGACTCATGACGGCGTGGTTCCGTCATGAGCACAGCGGCGCCGTCGACCCCCCCCCCGGAATTCGCGCCGCAGCGAAGGGGTTAAGGGACTTTTTACACATCATGATGTAAACAATTCTAGGACTGTTTGGGGCAGATTTACAAGAAAGTGACGCATCTGTAGAGATGCGTCACTTTCCCTGCGCCACCTTGAGAAACCCTTGCGCCACCATGGATGCACAGTATTTACAATACGGAGCACTATGGTGCAAGGACTGCCAGATGCATCCGAAATTCGGACATATCTGTTGGGGCAAAAGTCACGCATTGTTGGAGTCATGTCGCAAGCACAACGCAACTTCAGTAATGCATTTTGAGGCCCTTTCCGACTACACTGCGTCACTACTTACGCCTGCTTCAGGCGTAAGGTTTTGACGCAGTGGCGTCCTAGAAGTGACGCAGTAAAATCTTGTAGATTTCACTCCGTCACTTTTATGAGGTTTTCCTGCGTGGGAATGCCCACCCTGCATACATTATTCCTAACACAGGTATGATGTGACGCAGGACTTTACAACGTGACGCATCTTCCTAAATGTGTCACGTTGTAAATTGGCCGCATTTTTTACACCGCCGCTGTGTCACAAAAGTGATGCAACGGCGGCGCACAAGTGTTGTAAGGGGCATGTAAATTTGCCCCTTTATGTGAATTATTGGAAATTAGGGACAGCTGTTAAATCTCTAAAAGTACCACATCATATTTTTGTGTATCAGTCTGCACATCTTTCTGTCTGTTGGTCTGTCTGCTAATCTCAGTTTGAATATCAGCAAGAGCCACTTGAGTTTTCATTCAACATCCAGCACTTGTGACGTGCTAGTTTTTGATGGCCTTTTACTTTAGTCTCCTTTACTAATGTACACCAAAGTTTCCATTGAAATAATCTACAGTCAGTACAGTCAGCACACCAGCCTATCTAGACGAAAAGCTCCACACCACCTGTGGCTCTCGGGACACACCACCAGGCAGGACATTATCTGACTAGAAATGAACAGATGCAAAAAGAAGGGGGGAAAACAAGCATTGTCAAAGCCTATAGGTCTTGCTTATGCGAAATCTAGTGGCTTTGATAATGTTTTTTTAATCCATGTTGCACAGACGCAGCACTCAGGGGTTGCGAGGGAATAAATACAATACACATTAAAAATTACTAATACCTGCCTCCCCAGCCATTCCTTCTGCTTTGGGGGCCAGGAATATTCTGAACTGTTGTACTTGCAGGCGAGAGAGATGGTTAGTAGTTGCTTTGGCAGCGATGCCAGGGGCGATGGGTGGTGCAAGCTGCAGTGGCCCTCTGGTCAGGGCCCTGGTACTTATTTAAGTGACGTTGTATAACGAGTGAAATCAAGCAACAGTGTAATAATACATAGAGGGGCATACATTCCCCTTTGCACAGCGAGAAACTTTAGTGAAATGTCCTTCAAACCGCTGCCACGACCCTCAAGTGTTGATGAAAGCTCACTCCCCGATTTTCCTTATCTTAGATGGTTGTAACGCAAACAACTGTAACTTCTTTCTATTTAACAGGCATTTCGATCCAATCTGACTCTGAGGCTATTTTTCTCAAGTAAACGCTGCCCCCAATTAATTATATCACATTAAATAGATTTTAGTTTGCAATGATTTAAAAGAGGCAATATGTGCTTTGCATGAATGTTGGTATTAACAAGTCACCAGCACGCTCGAGCTCCTCCAGGCACCAGACTTGCAATCAATACCTTTGCTTACATTTTTACACGATCTCACACCGTCCATTGCTGTGAATAGCGCTCCTTTGCTCGCCAGCTATGACTGCGATACAGAAACACCAAAAATGCACGCGATCATCAATCCTGCAGTGTAGACTATCGTTTTCAGGTGGGTGCTACCTCCTCCCCTTCGTCAGCCTAGGTCACAAAAGCACTTCCCCACCAGCAGGTATATGCCTGCACATCAAGAAAACCAAACTTCGATACTATTATAATTTTCATGTTCTAGTCATTTCTTTTGGTGTGGTTGTTCAATTACATGAATGTAACTATATCAGGACTACAAGTCCCAGCATGCACAGATGCATATACATGTATGAACAAGAGAAGCAAGTCAGTGGCAAGATAGGATATTGAGATCAACAGGCAGGACGAGAATCCTGCAGAGTAGTATTTTGGAGCGAGAATGCCTGATGTTAGATTCCCACCTGTGCCAAAAAGAAAAGTGTCCCTTCCTCTAAAGTTATGGGACTCCAAATGTCACAAAGTGTCACTTGCTGTGATGTCACCAGCTTAAAAGGTCGTTCGATGTCACTTCATGTGACATTATTTGGGGGTCAAAGGGCATGTGATGTCACTTCTGCTACTCCTGGCATTTTGATGAATTGAGGGCCATGGTAGGCATCGAACCCAAGCCAGAAATTTAGCCACGTAGCTGAGACCTTCAGTTTCCTTAAATAGCCCCTCGCCGACAAGCTTTTGAAAACAATAGCGGCACTATTTAGATCATATCACAGAAGCCGCCCACGGACGCTGCAACATGTCAAACAAATGAAAGAGAAGGGCTCAGACGGGAATGACGCCCCCCAGGAAATAGAAAGTCGCAGACTAGTCTTTCTCCGGGGGAAATCATGCCCCAGACAGGGCATGGGTGGGGATAGGTGGGTAGGGGTTGGTCATGTAATTAAAATATAAGGCTCCGGAGAGGCGAGATCTTCCTCTTCTGGACCCTGCGCATCACCTTGAGGGGATTGTGCTTGAGGAGGAAAAGTTTGTCCGCCCACCCAGCCTACATGTTGAAGGGGTAAGGGATTGGGGGACACGTTTTGCTAATACAGCCAGTATTTTGCCAAAGGTAGGACTGGTTGCGGGGCTAGCGGGAGGAAGTCTTGGGTGGTGGAGAGTCACATGCGGGCTCTTCCACACCCTCGGGGGGGAGAAGAGCGGAGTGCAGGGGAAAAGCCGGAGTAGCGGTACCTTGTCGGGGAAGGATGGAACGAGGTGTGACGTTAGGGGAATGAAAGTTGGTGGAAGAGGTGAGTGGAAGCGTGAGGTCGGGGGATTTGGCCTTAGTTACAAAGTTGACGTTATTTGTTAATAAAGTTGAACATATGCAATCACGTCCTAATAAATTCGCCTTTCACGCTATTCATGGGCCATTGAGTGTTTTGTTGTAGCGCGAGGAAAAGTTTTCACGCACCAATTTAGTCGCCAACCAGGAACACCAACAAGTGCGTGTTTCAAGATTGGAGAGAGATAACAGTAATGGCAAATGAATAAGCAATTTAAGGGTGCTGAGTGGATTTAAACACAGCAGTGTGTAAAGATATGTCAAGGCATAGTTTCAATGGGGGGCGTGGCTTGCCGTGCTGTGGAATGGCCGCTCTGTGAGCGAGCTCCACCGGCCGGGACATAATCCTTCTAAAATCCTGGAAATGGAGAGCTGTTGCGGTGTTTATCACCACTCATCGGGCGGCGGAACCAGGGCTCGAGTCGGGGTACCACGCGGGTGGACGGCGTCCCCCCACTTATTTTACCAGGTTTTTCCGGGTGGACGCCGTCCCCCCTGCCCAAAAGCTGGACAGCATTGTGTGAGCAGAGAGCCCGGGTGGGAGGGAAGTTTCCCATAAATTACCAAAGATATGCTAATATTTGTAATTGGAGACTTTAAGAGGCACCGGTGGTGTGTGCAGGCTGGAGTGATTGGGAGGCGGAGCGAGCAGGCGTTGGCGGTTAACGCTTGGAATGTGTGTCCTTCTGTATCTTGTGCACTTTTGAGCACTTCGTTGTGCAACTGGGGCACCCCCTCGGGGGAGTGTGGGGGCGGGGGGGGGGGGGGTTGCAAAGGACATCGAGGAACAGACCAGGGGTAGCAGTGCTGTGAAATGCCCCGTCATCTAAAGGCATATGAATACTCATGAGATTCCTGTTGTGACGTCACTTCCGGTGACAGCGTCCCCCCACTTCTTTTCATGAGATTCCTGTTGTGACGTCACTTCCGGTGACAGCTTCCCCCCACTTCTTTTTTTAGGACTTGTGCCCTGGGCGGAACGTCACAGGACCCTGTTGCTAGTGCTCCTGCAATCTGGCCGTGGTCCAAGACCGAGCTGTGCGGCAATCTGCTGAGCCGCGGGTGACTTGTTGATCCTGCCCTCACACCGCGGCTGGGCCACCCTGGAAATCGAGCCCGGGCTGCGGGCAGCCCTCGGGCCCTGTGCTGGCCGTACAGCGGTGGTGTTCCTGCCCACATTTTGCCAGCGGATTTGAAGCTTAGTCGGAGCCTACTCTAGTGCGGTGAGCGGCAGAGTGCCTGAGGGCGGTGAGGCCGTGATTGGAAAGACCCGAGCCGCACTATCCCTGCAGCCGTGGCCGCCATCTTGTGGGTGAGAGATCGGCAGCCGGAGGTGAGAGGAGGCTCGACAGCTGGAACATTTGTGTCGCGCTGCTCCCGCTGCTATTTGCGGGGACGCTGTGGTCTAGTGGGTGAGTGCAGCGCTGCAGGGAGCATATAGGAGAAGGATGTATCCTTCGTGGTGTGCTTCCCGCTGGTGAGGAGCCCTCTGAATTCACTGCCCCCAATATTGGGTCCATCCACCATTTTATATACCATGACACTGGAGGCCGGAGCTTGGGAGCGCCTGGATCTGCTGGTGCTTGCGGGTCGCACTTGCCATCATTTAAATTTGCATGGACACTGCAGCGTTGCTGTTCTACAGAGCGCAAGTGCGCGAAGCTGGTGAGGCGAGTGGGGCCCGACGCGTTCACATAAAGCGGTGCTCTCAGTGAACTGTGTTCCCAAGAAGCTTGAATCCTTGTCCTAGACGCTGCATATATTGCATTGCCCATCTGCTGGCTGTGGTGTGGCTGGGCCCAGACCAGTTCTATTGGTGGAGCTTCCATCACCCTGCTCTTGGTGGACCCCGACGGACAGTGTGGGGTGTGGTGATACATTGGTGGTCGGTGGGGCCCGTTGCCCGGGATCAGTCTTGCCGCGTCACATCTAGCTGCGGGCCGCTGTGCTGGTCTGACCTGTGTGTGTACGGCTCCTTACTTTGAGAAACTCCCTAGCTGCTGTCAAGATGCCAAGCAGCCTAAAATGACCTTTGAGAACAAACGCTCCACGAGGCATACAGAACCTGACTCAGATGCTCAGGAGGATGGTCAGCATGAGCCGCTGACGGAAGATCATGGGGAAGGTCTGGGGACCCTTATGTTGGGGATGCGCTCCAGCCGGCGAAACATAGACATCAAATTGGACACTTTAACAGCGCAATTGGATTCTGTCAAGACACAAGTGGCAACACATGAGACCCGACTGGACGTCCTTGAAAATCGGCAAACGGTGTTCAATGAATATCAGGTGGACACTAAAGAGCAATTGTTACATATGGATAAACTGCTGGGCATCATCAGGGCCAAAAATGATAATTTGTAGGCAAGGTCTAGGAGGAATAACCTTCGCATTACAGGCATCCCGGAAACCACCGCCATTTCCAAAATGGAGACCTTCGTGACGGACCTACTGCATGAACTCTTCGACCCTCATTTGTAATCAGTGTTTGTGGTGGAGAGAGCACATAGATCTCTGGGGCCGAAACCTCCTGTTGGTGCAACACCTAGACCAATCCTGGCAAAATTGTTGAATTATCAGGACAGAGATCTCATATTGCGCTTGGCTAGGGAAAAAGGCCAAATCTCCCATAAAGGTAACACCATCTCATTTTATCCCGACTTCACCCCAGCAGTGTAGGCGGCACGTCAGGAATTCCTCCCCGCCAAGCGTATTCTCATGCAGGCACAGGTCCCTTACTCCCTGCTCTACCCCGCCAAGTTGAAGGTTTCGCACGATGGCACTGCACACTATTTCACAGATGCGAAATCCGCCTTGAAGTTCGCCAAACATGTTGGTGGGAAAAAGGTAAAAAACTATTGGGTGTCGACACGTTGTCTCTGCTTGCACTGTGTATGTGAGTACATTATGCAGGACTACACGCTAATACAATAAACTTTCTCACATGGAATATCAGAGGGCTAAATTATAATAGGAAAGCTAGGTTAGTACATGCCTATCTATCCAGGTACAATATTGACATATGTCTATTGCAGGAGACACATTTAAATGTCAAACCATCGCAGAGACTGCGACACAATAGGTGGGGTAATGTGTATTCCTCTATTTATTCCAACTATGCACGTGGTGTGGCGATGTTGATAAGGAGGGGAGTGGACTGGCGGGAGGGGCACACATATGTTGATCCAGAGGGGAGGTTTCTTCTCATACATGGTAATCTGGGAGGCGTATCCTTAGTTTTAGTAGCAGTATACAGCCCTAATGTGGACTCACCAGAGTTTTTTCGAAATATTTGGACTAAGATCAGATCGGCTGGTTGTAGCATGATATTATGGGGTGGGGATTTTAATGCTATCCTAGATAATGTCATGGACAGGCACGGTACGGCTCGTTCCCTACACCCAAATGCCAATGCCGCTTTGCAAGCTAGTATATCTGACGATTGATTAATTGAGATTTGGCGGAGTCGCCATCCCTTAATCAGAGAGGGTACGTGCATTTCTAGCCACCGCAGTGCCTGGTCTCGGTTGGACTTCTGGCTGGCCTCACGTGATATAGCAACCTGGACTTCGGAGGTCTTGCATTTGGCACGCTCTCTATCAGACCATGCCCCCTGTCTGCTTAGGTTACAAATTCCTGGTGCGCCCCCAGGAGCCTTCGTTTGGCGCCTTCCCCCACATGCTCTCCTAGATGAGGCTTTCAAGGAAGAAATACGTTCGGACATTACTGATTATTTCGCCCTTAATGCTGGCTCAGTAGACACTGAAGCCTCACTGTGGGAGGCGTTTAAGGTTGTTATCAGAGGTCAGTGTATTGCCAGACAGGCGGGAGTATTGAAGGCCATTAGGGGTACAATTGCTTCATTAGAAGCCCAGATAAAAGACCTCGAAAACCAGTTTTATTCCACAAATGAACCTGAAACCGCTGCCCTCTTGGAAGCTAAACTGTTGGATTTTGCAGAAGAGTCCCAACGCGAGGTCAAATTCCTGGGTAAATACCCTGAGGCGCGGAGGTATGGCGAGGGTGATAGGCCGGGCCGCACACTGGCTGGTATGAGCCATTCATCTAGGTCCGCCATGTTTATACAAGGACTTTGCACCACACGTGGAGACGTCACCAGGGAACAGGCAGAAATTTTAGATGCCTTCTCAGCATTTTATTCCCATCTCTACACTGCCACCCAACAAACATGCTCGGAGGGGATGCAAGAATTTTTGGATTCCATTGCCCTAGTCTGGTTTAATAATGTCCATAGGGAGTATATGGATCTCCCCATTACGGTGGTGGACGTTGCCCAGGTTATAAAGAGCCTATCACTCGGTAAGGCCCCGGGTCCTGATGGCCTGACTACCACATTCTTTAAGACTTACGTGGAGAAGTTGGCACCCAGGTTGTTGGCGGTTTTTGAGGAGGCTTTGGAAGTGGGTGCCCTACCCCAGTCCATGAGAGAAGCAATAATTATCACCCTGTTAAAACCTGGAAAGTTAGAAACAGAGATAGATTCCTATAGGCCACTATCGCTGATAAACGTGGACGTTAAAATCCTCGCTAAGCTGATTGCTAATAGACTGCAACCCTTGCTTCCCATGATTGCGCTCCCAGACCAATCGGGGTTTAACCCTGGGAGGTCGACTGCCCATAATTTGCAAACCATTTTCTCAGTACTACATTATCTCCACCCAGAGGTGCATGCCGCCGCTATATTTTTAAACGCCACAAAGGTGTTTGATACGCTTGAATGGCCTTATTTATTTGCCATACTGACACATATGGGTTTCAGCCCGCTTTTCTTTAACCGTATCCGGCTGTTATACACTTTGCCAGTGGCCCGGATTATGGTGAATGGTTTACTCTCTGATCCATTCCCCATATCGCGTGGACTAGGCAGGGGTGACCACTCTCTCCCATGCTCTTTGCCATTGCAATGGAGCCTCTGGCCGCCCGAATCAGACAACACCACACAGTTCAGGGCATTGGCTTTAGTACCCGAAGCCTCCTCATTTTGCTTTATGCAGATGATGTGACTTTGTACATCATTAACCCCGAGGAAAATGTGGATCACATCCTTAGAGAGTTCATTCGCTTTGGGGGCCTTGCTGGAGTATCAGTCAATTGGGCAAAATCGGTGGTGTTTCCTTTGATGGATGGCATGCCCCAGATGACATCTGAATTCCCTTTGCGATGGGAAGCCGAGGCAGTGAAAAATCTGGGTGTGTGGCTAAGTCGGGGCACGCAGGAGGTGTAGAACCTGAATTTTGGGAGGGCGGTCACTTGGTTGGAGGAGAAGGTCAAGCTCTGGTCCAAAATGCCCTTGTCAATGGCTGGGAAGATAGCATTGGCTAAAATGGTCATTTTACCGAAGTTTCTTTCTTTATTTGTCAATATTCCAATCCCTCTCACACAACATTTTTTTAACACCCTCCGATCGCAGCTGATCTCCCTGGTCTGGGCCGGAGGTCAGGCCAGAGTCTCCTGGGACCTGCTGACTCTCCCGTTGCAGCAAGGGGGCTTGGAGGCTCCAGACATGCATTTATATGCTTTATGTGCTCAGGCCCAATTTCTACACTTTTGGGTCCATCCGACTCCTTATCAGCCCCATGTGGCGGCTGAGATTGATGCTGTAGCCCCTGTTCCACTTAAGGTGGCGCTCTATCAGACTTCGCAATGCCCCCGAGGAGATGTAGATACAGCGGTGGGCATGGGGAGAGCTGCGGAAAAGGGATGATGTCCCGTTGCTATACGCTCCTTCCGTCCCACTGGCACGGAATCCCATGCTGCCTTGTATTTAGGATGGGGTCAGTAAAACTGTAACCCAAGACATGAACCTACACACATTTGCAGATCTATATCCTGAAGACACGTTTAGGCCTCCCCTGAAGTGGGTGCAGATCAGACAATACCCTTTGCTGAGGTCTTCTTATATTACAAACTGCGTGCAGCGTGCCGTGCCCTATGGGACGGATTACCTGCTGCTCCCCCATCGTTGCCTGCCTTGGAGAATGCATTGAAATTTTCTTCTCCCCGCAAACTTATCACATGTTTACATACCTAAAGTCAAAACACAAACCTGGTGGTGAAGCCTAAGGCCTTTCAGTGCTGGAATAGCAAGCTCTCCACTCCATTGACTAAGGCCCAGTGGAATTTCTGCTGTGGGCAGCTCACTGAACTCTCTCCAAACTATAGGCTACGTGTGATCCATTTTAAATATTTGCATCAATGTTATAGGACGCCTGTGGGCCTGTATCGTATGAAACTCAGGGACGACGAGAGTTGTTAGCGCTGCAGATACACTCCGGCTTCGTTTTTACATGTTGCTTGGGAATGCCCACAGATAGCTGAATTCTGGCTTAAAATTTTTGTAGGAGTGAACCAAATCATTGAAAGAACTGATTTTCCTTCCCCAGCCCTGGGCCTCCTGGGGTATGTCAAAGACACACCACCCAAGCAACGTAAATTGCACACACTCCTCCTACTTTATGCTAAAAGGCAGGTCGCAATGCACTGGGGAAGGAAGAAGGTTCCCTCAATCAAAGATTGGACGAATGATGTCGCATATGGCCATACACAGCTTAGTACGATTTGGGAACTTATGCCCCCGACCTCGAGGCCCCGTAACATTTGGGAACCGTTTCTGACCTGGGCCCGGGGCCGGTCGGAGTCTTCTACACTTGCACACACTGAGGATGATTAGTTGTTATATGAGCCTTTGTATGGCTTACGCCTGTTTACGCTCTTATATGTTCTCTTGCACTTTCAATGTCCATATGCTAGACCTGTTTTTTTGGTTGCACACCCTCTATAGTCTGTACGGAAATAATGTACTTAATGTTAAAGTTTGACGCCTGCAGTTTTGGGTGCTGTACGGTGTTCGCGGTGATGTATACGTGGGTCACTCAATGCCATTCACTGTCTTTTGAAATACATTGTCCTTGACTGATATATTACTTGTGCTGCTGTAACATCATGCTGGCTTTTTTGTGTTGTAATTGTCAGTTGTTTTCTCATTTGAAAATATAAATAAAATAAAAAAGGCATTGTTTCAACAGGACTATGGTATGGGTATTTCTATAACTTGTTCAAGGCACTGAACTGCCTTGTAATGCTTCTCAGTATACATATAAATCAACTTCTCAATGGAACCGAAATGTCTGTGGGACTGCAAACACTTCTACATACAACCACGCTATGGAGGGAGCCACAGAAGTCTATTTGGAAGAGTAAGAGGGTGTCTCTCATAGGCAGCCACACTTGCACCTTGTGTTGTTGCTGGGCAGCACACGTGTTGCTCTGCTCCCAGCATGCAGTTTGGACTGTCACAGGTACATGCTGCTGGGCAGGTTTCCGAGGCTCCTATTCAGGAAAATAGCTTGGGTGATACATTTGTGGAAAACCCAAAAAACAAGAAGAAGTAAGAAGTTAAGGATGGAGCTTACCCTTTTGTTCTGATAACAACTATGGACGGATGTATGACGTTACAACGCACACTTTTACAACGCATGCACTTACAACGCATTTTTTACAACGCATAATCCATTCCAACGCATGACATTACAACGCATGACACTACAACGCATTTTTAAAAACTACCTTTACAACGCATTTCCATTACAACGCATACTACCTTTACAACGCATACCATTACAACGCATAATATTAAATTGCATTTAACCCCTTCAGTGCCCGCCCCTTTCCCTGCCCTGTGCCGGCCGTTTCATTAGCGGGCGGGGTTTATGACGAGCTGGTCTCGTCATGGGCACAGCGCAACCGCGGCCCATGACGAGACCAGCTCGTCATAGGCATTGAAGAGGTTAAGGTAAGTATTAGATAGTATAGGGGTAAAAGTTACTTTTCTAACTCCAGGGGGTGCAACAGTAGGGTAAGTGTTGGATAGTATAGGGGTAAAAACTTACTATTCTAACTCCAGGGGGTGCAACAGTAGGGTAAGTGTTGGATAGTATACGGGTAAAAATTACTATTCTAACTCCAGGGGGTGCAACAGTGGGGTAAGTGTTGGATAGTATAGGGGTAAAAATTACTATTCTAACTCCAGGGGGTGCATCAGTAGGGTAAGTGTTGGATAGTATAGGGGTAAAAATTACTATTCTAACTCCAGGGGGTGCAACAGTAGGGTAAGTGTTGGATAGTATAGGGGTAAAAATTACTATTCTAACTCCAGGGGGTGCAACAGTAGGGTAAGTGTTGGATAGTATAGGGGTAAAAATTACTATTCTAACTCCAGGGGGTGCAACAGTAGGGTAAGTGTTGGATAGTATAGGGGTAAAAATTACTATTCTAACTCCAGGGGGTGCAACAGTAGGGTAAGTGTTGGATAGTATAGGGGTAAAAATTACTATTCTAACTCCAGGGGGTGCAACAGTAGGGTAAGTGTTGGATAGAATAGGGGTAAAAATTACTATTCTAACTCCAGGGGGTGCAACAGTAGGGTAAGTGTTGGATAGTATAGGGGTAAAAATTACTATTCTAACTCCAGGGGGTGCAACAGTAGGGTAAGTGTTGGATAGTGTAGTGTAATATTATGCGTTGTAATGGTATGCGTTGTAATGGTAGTATGCGTTGTAATGGAATGCGTTGTAAAGGTAGTTTTTAAAAATGGGTTGTAGTGTCATGCGTTGTAATGTCATGCGTTGTAATGGATTATGCGTTGTAAAAAATGCGTTGTAAAGGTAGTGCGTTGTAAAAGTTGCGTTGTAAAGGTTGTTCCCCCTATGGACCATTGAGCCGGGCTATCCCATGCGCCTGAGGACACAGCCCAGCACTACTTTGCAGTGCCATCACAAATGGGGCTCCTTTAACAGGGAGCTACAGAGCAACATTAAGATGTTGGAATAGGCCATTGGGAAGTACAGTGTGGCACTAAATTGATCGCTGAGCAAGGGTGCAATGGACTCTAAAAGCAAGAAAAATGTGTTTCTTTCCCCCCAATTGATTGGTGTGAAAGCCATAACTGGGGTTCAGTGCTCTCCTCATACCTTAGGGGCCCAGTGAGACTGCGTCTACTGCTCTAATGAAAAGGGGTTGTTGTCAGTAAACAGATTCATAGTAAGATGTAGAGTAGGGGATATAGTGCTTAGGTCGATCTTTAGTTCAAGGACTCACAGGACACATGAGGCATGTAGGTCATAGGTAGCACAAATGATCAATGGTGCCCACTAACAGGGAGAAAACTCACTGAGCATCAGGCCCACTGATTTTGTTGATAATCAGAATCAAACCGCCACTTTTGGGTTGTTTTTGAGAAACAAAAACATTGACAAGGTAGCTGCCATGTTGTGGTGGTGGGCTAGACTCCCACATGGTGGGCAGCGGTAGGGCCTTTTGTCACCCAACTGGAATGGCAGACCACCTATCAGAGTCTCAATGACCAGCAGCGGTCCGTAGAGGGAGTTCCGTGGGGCGGAAAGGCGGGGCGGGGCAGAGGCAGGGTGGGGGTACTAAACACCGGAACATGGATAATTGGAGGTAAGTAAACAATTAAATAAATAAAACGAATTTCGTAGCGCGCCCTGCATCACAAAATGCGGTGCAGCGCGCGCTACGAAATTCGTTTTATTTATTTAATTGTTTTCCCGCATGACGATCTCCATCCCCTATCATGCACCAGGGGAAAGTGGGATGAAAACCCACCCAGTTGCGGTGGGATGGACCTGAAATAAAAGTTGATTAACGATCCATGCTGGCTTCATTTGTGCTTTCTTTGCCCAGGAAGAACGGGTCCTGAGCCCTGAAACGTGTTGCCTGTGATTATTGTGAACTGAGAAAACCAGAAGGCTGCATACTAATGCCGGAGGGCTGAGAGCGGTAGAGTGCTCTCCCAATGCTTTGGGGCATTTTGTTGGATTATTTTTCGCACGGCTGCCCGGCCGTGGGGAGAGGCACCACCGTCAGCGGGTGAATACATCAATCACCAGCTGAGAGAGGCCGCCGTCGGGACTGTGCTTGACATCGCGGCACAGCTCTCTGAATGTGGATTAAGCCTACCTGTCTTCATCTGTGACTCACTCAGAGTTTGCAACAAAAAGGAAAATAAAAATAATGAAGAAGCACAAATGAACTTACTTAAGGAGGTTATTCCCGCATGACGAACTCCATCCCCATCATGCACCAGGGGAAAGTGGGATGAAAACATGCACAGTGGAGGTGGGATGGACCTGAAATAAAAGTTGGTTAACGACCCATGCTGGCTTTGTTTGTGCTTTCTTTTCCCAGGAAGAAGGGGCCATGAGCCCTGAAACGCGTTGGCTGTGATGATTGTGAACTGAGAAAACCGGAATGCTGCATACTAATGCTGGAGGGCTGAGAGCGGTAGATATATATATAATCCAAAAAGTTGCTACATTTCAGTCAATACCTTCCTTTTGACACCGGTGCCAGCAGCAGCAGCGACAACCACTAATTATACATAAGGGTAGTTTTATTTGAGCAATCCCAAAACAAAAACAGCAGCACACCAACGGACAACACAATTCATTTATTGTGTCCACGACCGACGCGTTTCAGCGAAGCCTTTTTCAAGTAAATGACCTGTGCCCAATCCCCCTTAGAAATGCAGGTCACGGTTAACAAACAGTGATGACATACTTTACGATGTGTGAGCAAAATTAAATTTTATTTAGCCCCACAGAACATGTGTCAAAACCAAGTAGATAAATAATGCATTTTATGCATATCATTATTATACCATTTAAACAATTTAAACAATTGATTTTCAATGTACATGTTCGGTCCTACCGGCAGTTTAAATTTTTACTCCAGAGAACTTAATGCATTGCGAAAGCGCTGGTGATGTCTGTACCCGTATTATTCGATATTGTACCGTTTTTACTCGACATCTTCGTTGAGAAATTAATATAATTAAACTCATTTTGCACACAATCATGAATTAATTATATCGCAAATGCGCACACATTTCTATCCGTCCTTGCACTTCCCCAAGTCCCTTATTATTACAATGCAAATGCATGTTAATAAATCCAATATGAATCCAGTAATGTACCGAGTTGTAAAAATTTAACAGCAATAATCCCTTTAAAACCAAGTAACCTACTACAGATTACTTGGTAAAAAATGGTATGCTTTTCCGATATTTGTCCACTAAAAATCTAATCAGGTAATGTACCCCAAGACTGATTATTGGAAATTGGCACATGATTCCAAAAATAAATATGCAGCATGAAACTGATCATCAATAGGGGGATAGAACTAACAGTGTGAAGTGGTACACTACAGAACTTAACGTGAATGATTAGAAAGAAAAAAAGGTGATAGTAGAGTAAAAACAGGAAATCATAGAGGTTAAACAACGACCATTGCTGCCCTTTAAGGGTGAGTTTACATTGATACTATGTAACTCCGAAATCAATGAAATACTCGATTCCATCACAAGGTGTGTTAAACATCATATCCACACCACCCAGTTGTCTACTTGGCACAAACTGCGATTCCACCGCCAGGCATTCCTGTTTCCTCATGCTGGGAAACTGTAGGATGAGTCATACTCGTTTCTTTCTAATGACCTTTATATCCAATATGTGTAGCTAGCTCCTCCCCACTATTGAGCCTGTTGGGAATTTTAGTATTCAGCTCAATGATGAACCTTGATTCTGTAACACGTATCAGTTTTTCTCTGTCACCAACCCGTGGATGTGTTAAGATCCTATCGATTCCCAAAAATGTAATCAGATTAGGATTACTTTCATGTTTCTCCTGGTAATGTCGAGCCACTGGGTAACTCAAGTCTACATGGGTGACTGCCCTCATGTGTTCTAAGATCCTGGTCTTCAATTGCAATTTCGTGCTGCCTATGTTTCTAAGCCCACACGGGCATTTCAGGACATAGATTACATAATCACTGGTACAAGTAATAAACTTGCAAATTTGCCTGGTTTTGTCCGTGTCGATATGGTTTTTATCTCTACTTCTGTTGTGTTTGCACGCCTTACATGAATTACATTTATGGAAACCTTTCATTGTTCCCAACCATGTGCCACAACTCAGTTTGCTGTGATAGCTGTGTACAAGATGATCCCTTAATGATTTAGATTTCTTATAGGTTATTAATGGTGCTTTACCAATGTTTTTGCCTATAATGGGATCCGTTTCCAGCAATCCACAGTGACGTTTCATAGACTGTCATAGGCTATTTGATCTCATGTGTATGTAGTGATCATTCTAGGGGTATCGTCTTCTTTGGTCTTATCTTTTTTAGAGGTAAATAATGCCTCATTATGTGTCATTCCACATACTTTCTGTACTGCTGTGGATATGGTCTACTTGTAACCCTGTTGCCTGAATCTTCCCTCCATTAGCTCTTGTTCTTTGGAGAATCCCCCTTCTGAGCTGCATATTCTGCGCACCTTAAGAATTTTCCCATAAGGGATGCTGTTACGTAAGGGTATTGGATGATTACTGTTTGCATGAAGCAAAGTATTCCCTGCAGTATCTATATATGTATATCTGTATATATACATATATATATATATATTTTTTTTTCCTCATAGTCACTTGACCAACCCGTGACACAATGGCACTAAGCACTGAAGGACTTCAGAGCAGTTCTTTCGTGCAGATTTAATCTTTATTATTCAAGTTCATCCAAAAGTAAATAGAGTTCAAAATGCTAAGAAAAACGGTTCTCACAGCCAAACAGATACGTTTTGGCTCCTGTCAAGACAGTGATAAAGATAGGAGCCGAAACACATCTGTTTGTGTGTGCGACAATAAATTAATAATTTCATGACCCAGGGAGTGCCCGTCTTTGGGTGAACATATGGATTGATATAATGTGAGTTTCATCCTCACCGATGAATGGGCCCAGCGCAAGTGGAGTCGCAGTGCAGTGGTGGAACTTTAAAATAATATATATTGCCCAGTGGCAGTCGTCATTGGGTAGTTATAGTTAGGGCAGCTGTTTATTGTGTTGCTAATAACTTTGGCACCATTTGACGAATCTCCAAGTAACTTTCCAAAAGGGTGCTTTGTTTTGACTAGTTTGTCCACAGTTAGGTTTGGGGTGATCTGTCAAGCGGTGCCAAGTAAAAAAGTGGTTCTAAAAACACAAAATCCCCATGCATTTTCCTTAGACTTCTTTTAAAACTGCTGAACGGAATTACACCAAATTTAGGAGGAAGCTAGATCTTGGTGCAGATTCTGCTTTTTGCGATTTGGTATAAATCCATGCAGTAGTTTTTGAGAAAATAGGGTTGAAAAAAATATAGAACTCTGGATGGTTGAGTTCGAGAGAGAGTCCTTCAAACCAAATAAAAAAAAATAGAGTGGTCTGATTGGCCCAGGGAGCTTTTTTCCTTTGGGCCAATTCGCACCCATGGGAGTCAGAATCTGAGCAAGCGCTATGATTGACTGTCAGCAACATGAGTAAAATATTGCTGCCAGCCATTACAGGACTCAGGGACTTAGTCCTCTGAACACCTAAAAAAAGACATAAGGAGGCAGGGTAGGGATAACCTGACACCCCAATGCTCCATTGGTGGGTCTCATAGGGACCCCCAGGGGCCAAAAACAAACAAAAAAAGGCAAAATTGCCACAATTCTGTGACACTTCGGCTGGATCGTAAATAACAAAATGTAAACAGGGTTACTTTCTTTTTTTAATGTTAGGGGGCAGTCAGCCACCCTCCCCAGGCCTTTCCAGGCCTCGTTGAGCCCATCACCGGCGCTAAAATTCTTGAATATGGGAGAGGGATCATCAAATGGGGGGGGAGGCCATAAGGCCCCCCTACCTTATCCATCAGAGGCCCTGGGGAGTCCACATCCAGGTCCAAAACTTTTCAAAATGGGGAGGGGGGCTTCCTGGCCCCTCTCCCCAAGCCTCTAAATGCCTTGGGGAGCAAACCCCCGGGCTGAAATTCATAAAAATAGGGAGGGGAACTGCACGGTCTCTAAAGGTCCTGGAGAGCCCACCGTCAGGGCAACAATTACTGAAAATGGGGAGGGGGCCAAATGACCCCCCTTGATGAGCCATTAGTGGCCCCAGGGATCCCATCCCCCAGGTCAGCACACAAGATATGTCCTTGGGAGCCCACACCCGGCACATAGCGGTTTCCTTGCCAGCATCGGAGCAAGCATTTTTAATCTCCCACCACGCAAATCAAAGTCTTCTCCCAGTGAGCAGGGGCTTTGAAAATGCTCCCGCCAGCTGCAAGCAGACTTTCAATCTGTTTCCCTGCCCTATGATTGGTGGATCCATTCCAGAGCATATCATTTGGCATTTACTGCATGAACACTATCCAATGGGTGTTTACCCTTTTTCCATCCTGATGATGACCCTCTACAAACAATACTTGAGGGTCAAAATGTTGGCACTATAATAGTGTACTGTGTATATGTAATTCAGGAGCCTGCACCTCTATATTAGAGTCTAGATTAAACAACGGTGCATCCTCCACGGTCACTATTGATATGCCTATATATTGTATCCCACTACAGCACCTCTCACTTACCTCACTCCCGCTGCGCCGCTACGTCATTTGGAAAACACTGCTTTGATTGTACATGATATCAAAGCTTGATGAGCTTGCCTTCCTATGATTATAAATAATTTGTATTTGAATGACATTGTATGTATTTTAGTAAAACCAATCCACTGATGGTTATTCACTAGTTTTCCGTAGAAGTTGAGGTTTACACTTCCCCCTTCAGGGACCATTGTTTCCTTTTTTAGGAGAGAATGGGCAGGGTATGCCCACACTCTCCCAAGCAGGGAGCCATAGTATACCCGGGGATAGGGTGCCCAGGGCCTCTGTGAGGCTAAGTGATGGGGCCTGCATGCCCATTCCCTAATTAAGAATATCAGAAACAGGGGATGGAGTCCCCAGACCTAATTAAGGCTCCGAGGGGGAATGGGGTGCATGCACCCTACCCTTCTTAATAAAAAGTGGACCGGGCTTGGAAAGACTCAGGGAGGGGTGCTGCAGGCCCCCTTACCTATAAAAATTAAAACCACGGATTCTCTGGGATCTGGCCCACCCTGGAGGGCCTACGTTTAAAACAGGTGGGAGCTCACATTTTTTTTATCGATACCGCTGAACCGTGGATCCTCTGGGACTGCCCCAACAGGTATTTGTGTGTGGGGGCAGGGTATCCCTACCCTGCCTCTATATGTTTTTTGCTTTTTTATTCAGGACCAGGGACTGAGTAAATGGGTTCTAAAATGGCTGCCACCACATCTTTGTTGTTGTGGTGGTAGCCAATCAGATTATATCTTTTTTTCTGTTCTATCCATGGATCCTCTGCAGTGTGAAATATCTCAACATTTTAAATCTTAATTTCTCAAAAACTGCTGAACAGATTTACACCAAATCACAAAAAGCATGCTATGTGGACCAAGATGTAGGTGTCTGCTAAATTTGGTGAAATTCCGTTCCGCTGTTTTGGCTGTAACTGTGTCCGATTTTCCTATAGAAAAATGCATGGGGAAAATGCATTTTTGGACCTTCTCTTTTCTCATCCCCTGCTTGACAGATTACCTCAAAATTTTCCAGGAAGGAGCTGAGGTAGATGAGACTGTTTTTTAAGAAAGATTTGTGAAGATTAGTCAAACAGCACCATAGCTTTTTCTATGGAAACATGGTCCTAACTATAACCACCCAGTGGTGATTACTACTGGGTAACATATTTATGTATATACAATGCCATTTAAAAAAATTACTTACCTGAGTAATAAAGTCCTGGGGGTAAGGTACCTAAAAGTGGCCTGCGTGGTACAGACTGTGGTAAAGGTGTAGTGTGGTATCGTAATGGATGCGTGGTAATATTTACATACTAAGTGAGAGTTAGCTTATGGGTGTGATGGTAGAGGAAAGGCTCTGAAGGGCAGTGGCCCATGTGAAGTGTCGGAGACCCAGGTTTCAGGTGCAGTGACAGAGCCCACCGCGAGCACCTCTCTAGTGTAATGCGTGACTCATTTTCCCCGTCGCTTGCAGACAGTGAGCATGTTATCCCAGGGATGAAACCTGGGCTGAGCTCCCAGTCCGCTGCACCTCTAATTTGCAGCTCTAACGAGGTGAAACCAAGCTCGTTTCTCACCTCTGCTGCTCTGAGTCAGATGGTGCCAGAGATGGGGCCTGACAGACTTGGGAGGTGTGACCAGAGAGGCTAATAGATTTCACAAGCTGAAGGCAGATGTCAGGCATCGAGTAAGTGGGGCTGTCACAATTTGGGCTCATTTGTAAGTTCCCAAAGGTCTTAACGGGGGAGACCTTCAAGTATGTGCAGTCAGCCACCAAGTCTCCCCATATTTAGGGCGCCCAAGGATTTGAGGGTTATGTATGTTAGGTACTGACAAGACAATGCTGTGGTGTGTAATACATTGGCAAACATATTGAGGGCAGCCTTTGATTTACATAGGGCCGCGGGCCATATTTACAAAATTTAGGGATTGCAAGTTCATCATTGCGATTCTGTGTGAATTAGGAAATTGCAACTCCTAATGTACAAAAATGTACAAGTCAGTAATAGCAATTCCTAATGGGGTCGCAATAGATTGACCTCATGAATATTAATGAGGTAGGACACAATTTGCGACCCATTAGGAATTGCTGTCATCATAGGAATGGAGGCCTGCTGGAGTCATCAGACCACCATGTCTGTGATTGCTTTTTAATAAAGCAATCTTTTTTTTTTTAAAGTAGCCCACATTCCTTAAGAAAAGATAAGATCTGTTTCAAAAAATAAAATGAAATGATAACGTTTCATTTTTTAAGAGTACCCAGTGGTCCCCAGGACCACTGCCTGCTCTTAAAAATAGGGGCTCATTTATGAGTCCTTGCGTCACTTTTGCACCACCGGTGCGTCACTTTTTGTGACGCATCAGCGGCGTAAAAACTGGACCTTGTTGCACCATATTTACAAAGTGACGCATCTAGGTAGATGCGTCACTTTGTAAACCCCTGCGCTACATTATACCTGCGTCAGGTATAATGTATGCAGGGTGGGCGTTCCCACGTAAGTATGCATCGTAGAAGTGACGCAGTGAAATCTACGAGATTTCACGGCGCCACTTCTAGGGTGCAAATGCGTCAATATCTTGCGCCTGCCTCACAGCAGGCGTAAGACTGACGCTGGCCCTTTCACATGGGGCTTGCCCCATGTGAAAGGACGCATTGCTGGAGTTGCGTCACTTTCGTGACACACTCCAGCAATGCGTCACTTTTGCGCCTACAGATGCGTCAGAAATACTGACGTATCTGTGACTCCTTGCGACATGATGCGTCATACTGTAAATATGACGCATCATTGGAGTCGCAGGGAGGGCGCATTGAAAAGTGACGCATCACTGTTTTCACGCAGTGATGCGTCACTTTTCATAAATGAGGCCCTTAGTGTTTCAACACTCACAAAGGGAACGGGTCCCACGGGACCCCTTCCCATTTGATAGTGATTAGCACCACCCTTGGGGTGTTGGTAAAAAATTAATGTTTTGTGCCCGTAATTCAGTGGCAAAAGATTCAGACAGAGCACAGCAATTTGGTATTTGGAAGGGAAGCCCTAAACATGCTCCTGCCAAACACCGAATCGCTAAACACTGACTGCGATTCGTTAACAATTTACCTAATCACAATGTGTGCTCTGTACATATGGGAAGGCTTTTTTGCGGTCAATAATGACTCGATACTGTAAATTGGGCTGTATCTGACCGAAAAAATGCTTTACATATGTTCAAAGCACAAATTGTGATTCGGTATTTGGAAGGGGTGTGTTTAGGGTATCCCTTCTCAATACTGAATGTAAATCGGATGGATTCATGTTTTTCAACCGAATTCCGGTCACAAAACACTAATACTTTACCAACTCCTTAAAGAATGTGATAATTTATGGCCATTTTCTTTACAGTCCGAGGGATAGATCTGCTGCTTATATATTGAGTCACATATCTCTATACATCCTGCTGAGAGGTTTCTTGTCAAGCGCGTTGACTGTAAAGTGCATGCTGGGGAAATAGCTGTACAGTGTGCTACATGAGCGCCCATATTATGTGCTTTCTAAAGCATTGATTAGCACATTACTTTGCAAACTTGACAAGGGGATCTACTGTTTAATGTATCGATATCCTCATTCTGGGGAATAAATCTGCTGTTTAAGGCCGCCTCTATTATAATTTTTAATCCACTTATGGAAATGAAAAACTATATTGCCGTTAAATAGCGATTCCGAATATAGCAAAAGCCCCCTAGCCTGGTTCTCTATGAATATGATCAGATTGGGGGAAGAGATGGGCTGTTAAGGGACAAACTGAGCTTCGTTTTGCATAGGGCCAACTGAGCTGTCTTATGGAAACTGCAGAGCCATCTCTGACATTTGTTGTCTTCAACACGACACTAAGGGCATATTATCAAGCCAGGCGATAAAAGTATCGCCGCTTTAGGGGCAGAAAACTGGCGCTAATGGGCTTGATAATATGCTCTATGGAATTCCAATTGAAACCCATGTTAAATGTGAAGGACATCTAACCTGAGCTTCAATTGGAATTCCAAAGAGCATATTATCAAGCTCATTATCGCCATTTTAGCGGTAGTTTTCTGCCGCTAAAGCGGCGATAATTTTGTCGCCTGGCTTGATAATACACCCCAAAGTGACTCCCCTAAATTAGTAATAGAAATGGAACTACATATAGCGATGTACACATAATATATAAAGTAGTGTTTACTGAAAAGTTAGAAAGCAAGTGTTGGGTGGATCTGGAATGGGATGAGAATCTGAGAGCTACGACCCCCTCAAGTGTGTAGTTTAAAAATGTTAGTAAGCAAAAGAATAAAGCCAATACATAGCATGATTAAGATTCTTTCATGAAGAAGCAAAACCTAAAAGTTGTTAACAAAGGTTAGCATACAGCAACAGTAGACTCGTTGATCCATCTGCAGAAGCATATGTATGGATGTTACAAGATGCACACATACAGCGTGCTCTGTCAACACTAGATCTTGTGTCCCTTGCACCTACTGAAAGATGGTGGTGAAAAGGTGAAAGCTCCTTTATGGAGCTCCGCCCACCAACCTTGCCTCCGGAGCTTCCGCTGCACCCATAACACATGCCAGTCCTCATTTAACTTAATTTGATGTTCACAGTACTGTACCTTTGGCCCTGGGCCATGAGTCCTAGTTTGAGATCCTCGCATTGTCCTTTGCCTCCTGCTGGGCCGTGGTCATCTGTTTTTCATGGGCCCTATTGGTCTGGAGCCCATGGTCACATTCTTATGCTGGTATGAACTTCAGAGCTGTTCTCCGACGACTGCATGGGTCGCCCAGCAACCCGAGAACCTATAAGAGCAGGCCAGCCACCTACTAACATGACCGTCTCTAATACTTAAACATGCGTGCAATGCTATCATCTACTAAGGTCCAAGCCCTGGGTGGGCCTCCTTTACCCTAGGTCCGCTGCCCACCACTGTCAGCAGATTGAGGATCATTTTCTGGGCTGACAGGTGGGTGGGTAGTGTTCATATCGAGATGGCATCATGTTGGTTGGGAGCCCTCACATCTCCATTGTGGATACCCTGGAGGTAACCTTGCTGGGTCTGCTGAATCAATCACCGACCCCAACAAAGAGTTTGACATCCACAATTTGTTCTGTCTAGCTACCTTCAATTTCACATTGACACCACCATTCTCTACCTGATTATTACAGTAAATTAACTTTCAAACAAAATGTATTTCTATTTCCAAAAGATAACCTCAAAATAAATGATTTCGTGCACAACTCTGTAGTACAGCCACATAGATTGCAGCTTAATTTAGCCAAGACGGAGGTGCTCTTGGCTGGCTGTGACATCCACAAGTGGGACGATCAATGGTGGTCAGCGACCCTGGGCACCGCACTCCAACCGAAAAATGCAGTCAAAGAATTAGGGGTCTTGATCGACACCACCCTCTCATTCGAGCCCCATGCAAAAAAAGTGGCCGGTACCTGTTTCGGCCTTCTGCGCGGCTTAAAACCAATTTTGGGATTCTTTGACACAGCCAACCGCCAACTGATAATCCAAGCAGTGGTCCAATCACGCCTTGATTACTGCAATGGTCTTTTGCTCGGCGCAAATAAAACTGTCACTGAAAGACTCCAACTGTTGAAAATTAAAACAGCGATCTGATTAAGCATTCACTAAAGACATGAATTCCCCTTTCCTAGAACAAGTTTCTCTTCTTATGTTGCCTAATGTCCGGACTCCATTTTGTATTGTCATGTCTCCACGTGCTTTGCACGAGAAGAGTCCTATCTTCGTGTTAGTTGCTCTTGTAATCTGCCTAGTAACAGTCTATAAATAGCTCCTTTGTCCGTCTGGCGCATGCCCAGACTTGACCACATCTGTTATCAGTTAGTCCTTGCTTGACCATGTTTTCGCGGGCTCAGGAAATTGGTTACTCCGCCCACATATTGATTCTGTATCGAAAATGTCCATAAAAGGTAATACTCTTTGCCTCATGTTGTCTCCACCCACTTATGAGCCCCTCTGTTGTGTATAAAAGGGGACTGTGTACGCAAGTTCTGTGTGCTACTCTATGCAATACTGAAGTGTGTTGTATAGGTTGTAGGACCACCCTTAAGGGTTAATAAACTTTGTCTTTGTATTTGCAGTTTCCGTGCCAACTTCCTTCTAGTTTTCGTTACAGGAGAGCGAACCCTGATTATTCTACGGGCCTAGCTGGGGCCTGTACACATCAATTGGCGCCCATCACGTGGGGCTCATCGGCGACTCGGATGCTCGAAGGATTGGTCGTGACGAAGGTGAGGAATTTGGCCAGGGATGTGATCACTGCCAGCGGCGGTTTTTAGCCCTGGCATCCCGAGGTTTCCTTCCTTCCCTTCCGAACTGACCTTCTGGGTGGCGCCGGTCCTCGACTGAGACCTCTTCTGTCGGTTTGCCGCGACAGCCGTTTGGGCGAATTTTGGAACTTGGCAGTTGAAATCTGGACACTCTTGATTGGTAAGAACCGTTGTACGGTACTTGCTCCGAGTTTTGAAGCCTGGGTTGGCTATTTGAGTTTGATTTGTGATGACCGGTCATATTTTATATTGATTATTGTGAGAATATATGCGTTGCAACACATATAGGCAGGTAATGTGGAGATATTTCTCCGGAGTTGTGTAAATCTGAACGGCGCAAAGTTTAAGTGCCATTTTTGATAATACTGCATATTTTGCATTATTTTTGAGCATGCCTGCTTTTAGCGCACTCCGTAAGTGGTGCTGCTGCTTTGGAAACCGGTTAAATCTCGAGGAATCTGCTCCAACCCCCCCAGAGGGGTCTCCTAATAGGGACATGTATGTGAAGCATGGTCTTTCCTCTATAATGTACAGCACAGTGTGGAGGAAATACACTAAAAAGGATCCTGAGTTACGATGGCCTTTGTATGGATCGTTTGATATGCGAAAGATTGAGTATGTGGAACAGTGTATGTGTAAACGGCGTACTCGGCAAGACATGTTTGAATGTGTACGGTTATGGGTGAAGGAAGTGCGTGAGCGAGAGAAACGTGAGATAGCGCTGTTTGATAAAGAGCAACGGAAAAATGATCATGTGAGAGCGCAGGAAGCGAAGCGTCGGGAAGAAAGAGAACTGGCGGAGAGACAAGAGAAAGAGCGTAGGTTGCAAGTCTCGGGTCAATATGCTGTCCGCCAGCCACTTTATCCTGTCCTTACTAATCTTGAAGATGATTTTTATTTATTAGATCGTTCTCCGCCCCCTTATGTTGGCGCGTCCGCACCGAGATCACAGGATTCTGGATCGGTTTCGGATAAGGTAAACACGCGGTCCATGTTATCAACTGAGCGTATGGGTGAGCTTCGGAAAATTTCTCTTCGTGCGCTTAAGAACAAGCTATCTCTTTCTGAATTATTGGAATCTTTGGAACATTGGCGGGATAAAGAGCAGCTGTATTTTCTTGAAACTTTTTCTCATGACGTGATTGCTGCCTTTCGGAAATATTCAGATGTTTTCGAGCCTGATGCTGTAGTATCAGATGCTAAAGCATTACGTAACGGTGTTTTTTCTCCCTCTAAGGTACCCGATGCGGTTCGACGGCTGTTTGCATTGCGGGACGCGGCGGTTGAACTTAAAGAGAGAGCGCGCCTGCAGGCAGGGGAGAAGGAGCAATTGGATTCACATATCGGCGGCGACCAATCATCTACCTCCCATTCAGATAAGAGTGAACTAGTGCATGCTAAACCGATGCGAGAGGCGGCACCTTTGTATGTTCCTCCTAAAGGAGCGGGAAATAGTTCAGATATTTCTTCCCCCGATGCTAAGGGATATTTTGTGTATAATTGGGTTTATACTCCCTGGCATAGGGCTGATGTTATGGCATTAAAGAATGCATTGCCTGACCCCCGCAAGAAACCAGCGGCCTTTTATGAAGAGGTCAAAGGGGCCTTGAATTCTTGTACTATGACTTTAGCGGATATAGATTTGTTCTTTAGGCTCATTTTACCACCGGATATGTGGAGATCTGTGCGGAAGGTGGATGATGTTCCCGCTTTTAAGGCTAGGTGGTCCGAGATTGAGGATGAGGATAGGGAGAGAAAACCCGCGCAAAAACCACCGCAGATTATTTTAGACCTTCCTGCTGCTATCTTGACTAAATTGAAAACAATCATTCCCCCTAAAAAAATTGACTGGAATATGTTAGCCTCATGTAAACAGAAGGTCGATGAATCAGTTTCAGATTTCTTTACACGCTTTGAGGAGACATTCCATGATTTCAGCGGTCAGTCGCTTACGGATGATACGGGTCGACATCTTTTTGTTGATAAATATGTGGCGAATTTATTACCGGGAATAGCAGCTCGTTTAAAAGCGAGTGAAAGTTCTTGGTCCACTTCGTCTCCGGCATCCCTCCTGACTATGGCTCAGTATTATGAGCGTCAGGAACAAGAAGCGAAGGGGAATGAGGAGAAGAAATCGAAAGATTTGAAAACTAAGGTGATGTTAGCACAAGTATATGGTCCGCCTCGTCGGGGTGTGGAAAGAGGTAGAGGAGGATTCTATCGTCCCCCTTCGGGTCGGTCAGATGTTAATAGGAATCAATGTGCGTATTGTAAACAGTCGGGCCATTGGGCTAGAGATTGTCTGGTATTATATGCATCTCGTCAGGGACGTGGTCAGGGACCACCGAGAGGTAGAGGGGGCTTTTCGAATTTCAGGGGGAATTCTAATGATCGTGCTCGCTTTGAGCCTAACGTGCAGCAACGAGATAGACCTAATGTATTTGATCGGCAAAATCAGTATCAGATGTCTGGGAATGACCGTTCTGGGTACCATGACTCACAGCATGCGTAGGATTGCGTTGGATGGGGGTTAGAATCAGTTGAAGTGCCGGTTGATCAGAAGGGTCCTTAGGTTTCAGCAAATGTTTTGGGTTCTACTGATCGGTTCCTAGTTGACACAGGAGCTACTCGCAGTGCACTGTCCAAACAATTGGTTCTGAGGGCTCCCCCATCTGGCTTAATGGTTACATCGGTAGGGTTTGATGGTACACTCTCTCGAAGCCCTCTTTCCCGACCCCTTGCATTCCATGTTGACCACTTTTCTGCACCCTGTCCGTTTTTGCTTGCCCCGAACACGCCTGACAACATTATGGGTCTTGATATGCTCAAGCACTTCAGAGCCACGATCCACTGCTCCCCTACTGGAGTGCGTGTGATCTTAAACGATAATCACCCTATGACAGAACGGATGTGTGTGGCTGCGGAGGAGGCTGCATTAGCGTCCCTCCCTCATTCTTTGTGGGCCACTTCGGATACTGATGTGGGACAGATGGTGATTCCGCCTGTCCACATTAGTGTCCAGGAGGGTGCGGTGTTACCGCGCCTCCCTCAGTATCGTATTTCCCAGGAGGGGGAGGAGGCACTCATACAGATCGTGCAGGATTTGATTCAGGTGGGAGTAGTGGAGGAAGTTCCCTATAATGTCTGCAATAGTCCTATTTTACCCATTATCAAGAAAGATACCGATACCAGGGTTTATCGTTTTATCATTGACCTAAGGGAAGTGAATAAGATAGTGATACCTCAGTACCCAGTGGTTTCTGATATCACGACATTACTCACTTTGGTCCCACCAACGGCGACCACGTTTTCAGTTATTGATTTGAAAAATGCCTTCTTTTCGATTCCTATTCACCCTGATAGCCGATACCTTTTCGGTTTTACTTTGAATAATAGGTCTTATAGATTTTGTAGAGTCCCTCAGGGTTATACCGAAAGTCCTAGTATTTACAGTCAAGCATTGAAAAGGCAATTGGATTCCTTTGTTCTGCCTGAGGGTGTCGCCCTTATACAATATGTCGATGACATCTTGTTGGCGGCCGACACTCCTGAGTTGTGTGAGCAGTGTACGTTATCTTTGCTTTCCTTTTTGGCATCGCACAATCACAAAGTGTCAAGGAAGGAATTGCAATTTTGTAGACCAAAGGTGACTTATTTGGGTCACCTTTTGTCTAAGGAGGGGCGTGCACTCACACCAGATCGTATTCAAGCTATTTTGGACACGCCAGTACCTTCCACACAGAAGGATGTGCGTGCATTTTTGGGTCTTGCTTCTTTCTGTAGGCAACGGATATTGGGGTTTTCACACATAGCTAAACCATTGTTAGCGCTTTTGACAAAAGACACACCGATTCCTCTTCCCTGGTCAAATGAGTGTGAAATTTCTTTCCAGCAATTACGACAAGCCCTTTGTTCAGCACCAGTGTTAGGTACCCCTGATTACACGAAGCCCTTTTCACTGTATGTGCATGAGAAAGATGGATGTGCACTATCAGTTTTAGTGCAGATGCACGGCGACAAGCAGCGTCCTTGTGCATATTTTTCGGCTGTACTTGATCCTGTTGCCCGAGCATTACCTGGTTGTTTTCGTTCGGTTGCGGCGACAGCTGTGTCAATACGCCAAAGCGAGGGAATTGTGTTATCTCACAAACTGTTGGTATTAGTCCCCCATGCTGTTGATGCCCTGCTTAATCAGACAAAGACGCAGCATTTGACCAGTGCTCGCTTAACGGGATATGAGTTGACGCTTTTGGCTCCTCACATTACGTTAAAGAGATGTGCAACGTTAAATCCAGCCACATTGTTGCCATTCCCGGAAACCCAGTCTGAAGCACGGAAAGCACAGGATTGTATTCTTGTGACTGAGGAACAGACAAAGGGTCGTATTGATCTCCAGGATACGCCCTTTACAGATGTAGATGGAGAACTGTGGGTGGACGGATCATGCCTGAAGCTACCAGATGGTACGACTTCAGCAGCGTATGCAATTACCACATTACAAACAATAGTGGAGACAGCACGCATACCGCAGAAATCAGCTCAAGCAGCGGAACTGATAGCATTAACGCGAGCATGTGAGCTCAGTACAGGATTGTGTGTGAATGTTTATACAGATAACCGCTATGCCTTCGGAGTAGCGCACGACTTCGGCCCACTCTGGAAGGAGAGAGGGTTTCTAACGTCACATGGAGCGCAGATAATGTACGGGGAGTTAGTTCACAATCTTTTGACTGCGTTAACATATCCAAAGAAGATTGCTATAGTTAAATGTAGTGCCCATAAGAAAGTGGTTGATAAAGTTGGAGAGGGGAATGCTTTAGCAGACCGGGTGGCACGAGAGACTGCGATGCAGCCGGGTGCTACTGCAATGTATGTTGTGAAGTCGCAGGCAGAAAGATGGCACGATGCTAGGAGAGAAGTGCTGGAAATACAGAGGACCGCTTCCGATAAGGAACGGGAGCAATGGTCCAATGATGGAGAATTAGATGATGAAGGGTGTTGGAGAAGTAAGCAGATGGATAAATGGAAGTTACCCACAGCCTTCGTACAACCTATGGTTCAGATGGCACATGGACTAGCGCATGTCGGAGCTTCCGCAATTGTCAAATTACTCACACGAGTTTGGGAGCATCCGGAGATCGCTAGTACGGCAAAGAGGGGAGTGCAGACCTGCATGATTTGCCTGAGGTACAACCCAGGAAAGGGTACACGAACTCCAGCAGGAGGATTTGCAACACCTACTGCACCCTTTGAGGTTTTGCAGCTGGATTACATTCAGCTTGAGCGCTGTAACAATCTGAAGTATGTTCTAGTAGTGGTTTGTGCCTTCAGTAAATGGGTTGAGGCATACCCTACGAAAGACAATTCTGCAATGACTACAGCCAAGATGCTATTGAAGGAGTTCTTCCCTCGATATGGTGTTTGTAGATTGTTGTGGAGTGATAACGGACCTCATTTTATAGCAGACGTTATCAAGTATGTCCTGAAAGGCCTGGGAATTACCCAAAAATTTCATGCAGTGTTTCACCCTCAGTCTGCGGGATTGGTTGAAAAATATAACGGTACTTTGAAGCTTAAGATCGCCAAGATCCAAGCTTCGACTTCTTTGACTTGGCCAGACGCTTTACCGCTGGCATTATTGTCAATTAGATCGATACCGCATTCTCGGACCGGTCTCACACCCTACGAGATCGTGTTTGGACGCCCAATGAATATTTGGGGTCCACCAAAACCGAAATCACTGTATGATGTACCTTGTGTAATGATGAATGATTATTTGGCACAGTTAACGGATAATTTGTTTTCTATTCATCAACAGGTTCGAGAAGCGCTCCCTGATCGGTCCACCGGTGAAGGCCATAATCTCCGACCTGGGGATCAGGTTATGATAAAGGTGTTCGAAAAGACGAACAGTCTGGAGCCGAGATGGGTTGGTCCTGAGCAAGTCCTGCTCGCAACGAGGACAGCTGTGCGGGTTTCCAATCGGAAGAACTGGATCCACTCCTTGCTCTGTCGTAAAGTGCCGCCTGGATTGGTGGAGCCTGCTGTGTTGACCGACCATCGAGAGATCCTGACTGCGGAGAGAGGCCGTGCTGTGGAACCGAACGACACTGAGGAGCTCTTCCCGGACCAAGCGATTCCTGGAGGAAGAAGATATCACCTCAGACCAAGGAAGTGATTGTTGTATCTGAAGTTGTCAGAATGGCCCTTAGGTTAGTGAAACGGAGAGCCAATGAGGCAAGGGGGGGGGATCAGCCCTGCATTAGTGTAGCGACACCCGTCTTGGCCCGCTGGTGAAGAAATCAACGGCTGCCTAAGGGGAAGAGTTCTGACAACCTTTTAGTTTCAGGAAGATATTGACTTCTTATTACAGGATGGAGAAGAAGAAGATTCTTTGTGCGATAAGCTTTATTATCATTGTGGCTATTGTGGGTATAACCACATGGTTTGTTGAGGACGTGACTCCTGCCCGTGAGTTGCTTGTTTTGACCACTCCAGTGCCTGAGGAGCACTACTTTTATACCCTTCCGTATCAAGAATTGGAGCATCGTCAGTCTTATTTGAATAACACTTTCATCCAGATGTTGCATCATACCCACGTTGCTACAAATGCTACGAACTGCTGGATATGTGGTATGATGCCAGCTCATCAGAAGAAAGGAGGAACGCCGTTCATACCTCTTCCTTTCTCTCATAATGGCTCTTGTAGAGCATGGTATACTTTGCTTTTTGCCACACGGAAACCTACAGTGGGACGATTACTTTTCAGACTTAATAGGGAATGTCATCAAGATAAAGATGGCTATCCACAAGCGAATGGGACAATATGGGAATGGGAAGAATATCGACCAGACAATGAATCAATCCCCTACATTTTCACGAACACCAGAGACACTGTTGGGAAAGAGAAATTTGTGATTCAAGTGGCACAAGCTCAAGCGGACCTGTGTGTTCAGAGTGTGGGTTATATTCCTGTTGGTGTTAGCGACTGTATTATTGAATATCGACGGACTAAATAATAGTACTTTCTTAGCCTCCCATAACACATACTTCGTATGTGGGAATAAGGGCTACTATCGTTTGCCAGCCGGCTGGTCCGGAGTATGTTATGTAGCGTTCTTATTACCCCCTGTATTTTTAGCACCTGCATCTTATCATAAAGATTTGAAGTTGTTGAATAATGTGACTGTAAATAGGTATAAACGTACTCTATCCATTGATGATGTTGATCAAACTGATACTAGCTTACAGCAATATGTTGATTTTAACTTAGGATTGTTTTTCTTTGTTGGAGCTGCCCTAAATAGTAGGAAGGTTCGAAGATTAACGAGAGTTGTAGAGGCTGTGACGAATCAAACCGCTGCTGCTCTCAGGAATCTTACGGAAGAATTACAAGTTACTAGAATTGTTGCATTACAGAATCGTATGGTATTAGATGTTATGTTAGCTGACCGAGGTGGAGCATGTAAAATTATCGGAAGTAGTTGTTGTGTGTTTATTCCTGACCATACGCCATCAGTTTATAACGCTATTAATAAATTGCATAAAATCGCAGCTGAGATTCACACAGAAAATGGCACTTGGACCTTTTCTGGATGGTTTTGGGCATTGATCACTGCATGGGGATGGAAGGTTTTAACTGGTCTCTGCATTGTTGTAGCAATTCTGTTTTCCTGTTGCATCTGTGTCCAGTGTTTTCCTTTATTCTGTTCTCTATGTGTGTCATTCTGTATTCCTGATAAGAAAGCTATTACCAATGTCACCTATCAGAAACATTTAACCAAAGAAGTGGAAGAGATGATGAAAATTGACATATATGATGATTATCCTAATAAGCCGAATGTCTTCAGTAAATGCTGAAAGGGTCGTCTGTTGAAAATTAAAACAGCGATCTGATTAAGCATTCACTAAAGACATGAATTCCCCTTTCCTAGAACAAGTTTCTCTTCTTATGTTGCCTAATGTCCGGACTCCATTTTGTATTGTCATGTCTCCACGTGCTCTTCACGAGAAGAGTCCTATCTTCGTGTTAGTTGCTCTTGTAATCTGCCTAGTAACAGTCTATAAATAGCTCCTTTGTCCGTCTGGCGCATGCCCAGACTTGACCACATCTGTTATCAGTTAGTCCTTGCTTGACCATGTTTTCGCGGGCTCAGGAAATTGGTTACTCCGCCCACATATTGATTCTGTATCGAAAATGTCCATAAAAGGTAATACTCTTTGCCTCATGTTGTCTCCACCCACTTATGAGCCCCTCTGTTGTGTATAAAAGGGGACTGTGTACGCAAGTTCTGTGTGCTACTCTATGCAATACTGAAGAGTGTTGTATAGGTTGTAGGACCACCCTTAAGGGTTAATAAACTTTGTCTTTGTATTTGCAGTTTCCGTGCCAACTTCCTTCTAGTTTTCGTTACAGGAGAGCGAACCCTGATTATTCTACGGGCCTAGCTGGGGCCTGTACACATCACAACGGGTACAGAATGCCGCAGTACGTACCCTGTTTGCCCTGCCTAGGACATGCCACACCTCCAATCTCCTTCACCGCCTCCACTGGCTGCCAATCAAACAGAGAGTCCAGTTTAAAACCTTCTGCATCACACATAAGATAGTACATGGCCAGGGCCCCCAAATCCTGCCGGGACTTTGTACACCATATGTTCCTTTGCGAGCACTGCGCTCTGCTGAGCACCATTTGCTGTGTGTCCCACGTGTCTGCCGGGGCAGAACTGGGGGTCGCTCCTTCAAAGCCCAGGCCCCTGCACTATGGAACTCTATCCCACTGGCTGCCCGCAGCACCCACGACCACTGGACTTTAAGGAAACTGATTAAAACTTGGCTTTTTTCCTTCATCTAGCCTCATTCCCTCTGCTCACCTGTCCGCTAGCGCTGGGATGCCGTGTTGCTGGGGAAGCCACGCGCTTTATAAAAAAACCCTAACATAACATACCTCCCATTGACTTAGGCAGGAGATGTGGTTGAGTGGAATTGGTAGTGGCTCTATGGCGATTGGCATTTTTGGCCTGCATTATCTTCCCACAATAAAGGGACCCATTGGGCTACTACGGAAGTAGAAGACTCGAAGGCACAATATGGAAACTTTTATTTTAAAATCCTTAATTAGATGATGGCTCTGGCTGGTTGTTACCTGAAATATTTAACATTTTTTGAGCAAATTGTAAGGTAACAAAACAAAACTTCATATGCCAGGCCAGATCCTCTCTGAACTGGAACACAATGAACCTAGGACTGGTTTTGCCTTAGTCAGGGCTTATCAGCCAGGTATAGGTTGATCCCAGTGACATGGTGTGTGTGGGACCCATGTCTGGGCTTACCCGTCCCACTTAAGATGACAGACTAAAGTATATAAAAACAAGCATTGGCATAGCCAATAGGTCTCGCCTTTGGAACCTTATAAGTGTTTAGTTATCCAGCACAATATCCTTCGTGCAACAACATCAAGTGTTGCATGGCTAAACACTCATAAGGTCCCAAAGGCGAGACCTATTGTCTATGCCAATGCTTGTTAATTTAGAACATTCTGCCCCAGTGGGTGGAATGCTCTGGTAGCTTTATAGGCCTTCTGGCTCAGGCTATACCTATTGTTAAAGGCCCTCACCCTCGTTATATGCCCTCGCCTGCAGCTTGTGCCTATAACTCAAGTTCAGGGCTTTTAACCGATGTAGTCCTCTGCAGCGGGCTATAAGGCTACAGTGTGGACGCCACTGACCTACTATTATACAATGCTCTTCTGCTAGCCACAAAACATCCACTTAGCTACCTAATGTATCTTCCAACCAGACAATCATAACAGTTGAACCACTCTACAGCTTTTCCCAGAATGCACTAGGAGCCTGTTTAGAGAAGAGCCCGATCTGAGATTGTGAGATGCTGCTGTTGCATTCATGCCCCATCCTTGGGATTACGTACATACCTCGCCTCCTGTTGGCACACAGTTACAAAGCGTGCCAGTAAACAGGAATATGAAGTATGCTGAGCATGCTGTCAGCATGTCCCTGAGTCAGCATAATCACACTTTCCCTATCAAAGAAGTGCAAAGCAATTTGAAAACTTGGGTGACGGGTCCAATAAAGAGAAAACAATTACTCTGCATATTTGTTGAACATGTAAACAATGTTGGATTTATAAATGTTTAACTCGAATCTAGTTAAAAGAGTTGTCTACTCTGAAGAGCTCATCATAATTACAAATGAATCATGGGAAGATTGCCCTGCGTATTATGTTCATGTGCCGATGTTATTTAGTTTTTATGTAGCACACGTTTAGCACTTCCGTGGCCAGTTAGAGCTCTCAGGCAGCATCTGTGGTTTTCACGGCGGGCCTTCTACAGGATAAGGGGCGATGGGTGCGAACAGCCTTGGCCCAAGTGAATGCAGGCACGTGGTGTGTAGTGTGAGGTTTCAACCCCAAGACTGCAGCTTGCGAAAGAGAGAGGCTCAAGACATTTATGACTTAAGACACTCTAAACACTGCCTTATTTCATGCCGGGCAAAAGCGTGAGGAAATGAATGTCATTATTGTTTGCTCGAGACAAGCACAAGAGTGTCTTAAGCCAGAGAAAAGCTTTAATAAAGAAGGCTGCGAGTACGAGATGGAGTAAACATGCTGTATGTAGTACACAGCTGAGGGGTGAAGGTAATTCTGGAATAGAGGAAGGGGCGATACTAATTCTGGTAGTGGGAAGGGTCGATGTGAATTCTGAAAGCCGGGAGGGTAAATATGAATTCTGGGAGCTGGGAGGGGCGATGTGGAAGCGGGGAAGGGAGATGTGAATTCTGGAAGCGTTTTATTTGAATATGGGATTGAAAAGTTTTTAAGTCATCTACGCCAGCCTTAATAATTTCATTCTAACCTTACTACAAAGAACACAACCTTACACAACTTAGAAATATAAGCCCTCTCAGTGTGCTACATGACGATAAGCTCTCTTTTAAAAATATATATATTCTCCACTGAGTTTTTAAACACACTTGAACTAGCAGTAAGGGTATCTAACCACTCCCTTGTTTGTGTATAAACTCGAAAGTGACCAGAGAGTGACTCCAAGCGCTCTTGAAAGCTACTCAATGAATAAATATCAAGCACGGAAATACAAGTGCGGCCCCGCGGTCACGAACGTTAATTGTGAGAGGGGGAGCAGGAGGTGAGCCCGCGAGTTGGGGGCGTCCGTGCGCTGGGGAGAGCAGTATGCTCTTTTTCGAAGCACATCCTCATGCTTGTGGCGTGCCCCTGCGCGCTCCCGCAAGGTGTATGCCGCCACAAGCACGAGTATGTGCTTTGAAAAACAGCAGAACGACGGCTAAAGGTCCTCCTATACAGCGCATGCGCGCTGTGTAGGCGAGACCTAAAAAGTAATGGATGGTATACTTGAATTAATCTCAGCCACTGGTAATTACTCAGGGATGCATCCCAGTCCATCATTAATTTGTGAACCATGCCGCCTCAATTTGGACTCGGGCATATGCAAATCAGTCTTGACCCTACTCCATTGGGAGCAGTCTAGCCCAATGTTCCAGGCGAGATCCTCTCGGAACCGGAACACAAGCAATCTAGAACTGGTTTTGCCCTAGTTAAGACTCATCAGCCAGGTATAGCTTGGTTCCAGTGATAAATAAAGGCTGGCAATGATGGTAATTTCCATGCGGTGATAGTGAGGATGGCATTATTCAAGATTTATCCACATGCCTTTTATTGTTTCCTCACATTGTAGACACTGATTCTCAGTCCACAGATTCTCCTTTATGATACTTTAAGATGTACCTAGTGAATTTAAAATGAGCCTTTGCCCTGGACATAAGAAAACAGAAGGTCATAGAGAGATCTTGAGCATTTGATAGTACCATAAAGTAACAGTGTGTTCAGCTTTAAAACAAAGCAGTAGATATGACAAATAAAAAAAATGCTGATGTCTGTAGTTTACATATTTATATGGCTTACTGTGTAAACTCAGGTACACCTTCGCCGCCTGAGGCTTTCTGTCACAACAGAGGAATGTCACTGCAGTCTGTAAACCTTTGTGTAACCTGAGGGATGCTGGCTAGCGCACTGCTATATTTGGTTGTTTTTTTCCTTAGGAGTGCTGCTTATGTCGAATGTATCCTGCATAGCATGAAGTATTACTGTTATCTACGGTATTCTGTGCCACCTCGGGCATGGTACAGCTGTCTAGGCAAGTGAAAAGTGAGATTGTAGTGGGCTGGCCCCAAGTGTGCAGGATGTACAAGTAGACGCTGTAGATGTGGCCAGGTAGGAGTAGATGAAGTTTATTGAGATCTTAGGTGTAGAAGTAGTAAACCCAGAACAGGCCCCAGATCAGGCTCCACAATAGGCCCCAACATAGGCCCCAGCATTAACCCCACCAGGAGCAGCCTCCTAGCTGCTCAGCCCATCTTCCCAACTGTCTCAGTCCCACACAGTATCTAAGCATTCCACCCACACTAACATTCTACGCGGAACACTGACACTGGCTGAGCAGCTAGGTACAGAATGAAGGGAACATAATAACATGACCTGAGGATACTACACATCCTCTTCCTTTACACTGAAAATTAATAAAACCTAAAATAAACCCAAACTACTAATAAGCAAACAAATAAATACAGAAATGTACACAAGATATGAATAGTCCATAAACCCAGGAATGCATGTAGAAATACATCACGAGAGGGAAAACAGACACACTACGGAGAGAGGAAAGATGCAAGCATAGATCAACACACTAACACCATCCCCTTCCCTTAATACTGAACAAAGAAAATTTTTAGAAATGAAATAAGAGCTCACATACGACAAATGAACATGATACCCTGAGTAGAATCCTACGGGTATAAATGTCTATGGGTAGAACAACACCCAAGGAAGTACTTCTCACGTGAGAAAACTGTGACGACAACTCAAAACGCCACCCCTCATGTAAGAGACACTATGGGACTAAAACCCACGTGTTTGGAACTAACACCCAAATGTAAATAATACGTCACATGGGACTGAAACCCACTGACACGTGAAGCATGTAAAACCGACACGCAGCACAGTGTGGCATCAAAAGATGGCTACACACACACAGAAGACAGCGAAAACGTAAATGAAAGGACCGATACCCAACATACACGTAAAAGTAGGACTAAAACCCCCTTTAATTTAGTAAATAGGACTGGCACCCATTACTAATTGCATAGGTGGGACTCTAACCCCCTATAACGGAGTAAATGGGACTGACACCCAAACTCAAAATAACAAAGGTGGGACTAAAACCCCCTTTTAAAAATGGGGCTAAAACCCATTCCTATATAAATTACCGTGAACGTGGGGTGATGGGACTAAAAACCCACTCCCATCCCTAAGCAGGGATACAACTATCTAAAGAGGAAATGGGACTAAAACCCACTCCTATCCCTTAGGCAGGCAGGGATAAAACTTTTGACACAAGGGTCATGGGACTAAAAACCCATCCCTATCCCCTAAGCAGGGATGCGTAAATAAGAGACTTGGGACTAGTACCCACTCCCATGCCAACAAAACAAGATGTACATAGCGATAAAACAACGTTGGCATACAGCAAATACTTGACACTGAAGAAAGAAATCACACTAATCTGTGAACATAAAACATTTTTGTGATGAATTAATTTTCTTGTGAATTAAAACTTTTCTGCGTTAAATCCATTCACTTGTGAAATAAACGTTTGCATGCTAATTCTTTAAACTTGCCCTATAACTCATATTACTAAAGTCAATGGTGTGCCTGTCACCGCGACAGGCGTTCCAAAACAACAATTTGATTCATTCAAAAACGCAGTTTTGAAACTTCCAATTACTGATGACCTTTCTTTTTTTTTTACACCGCTGCTACCACCAAAACACAGTACCTTTAAATACGAAAACCACATTACTCTGCTTGTTCATATTTCGTTGAACTGTTCCTTTTTAACTTCCATTGCCGATGCGTTACGCCGTTGTGCACATTCCCCTCAGGCTCTCTGACTTGTGCCCAAACGTTGCCGATTTTTTTTTTAATTTACTTTATTTCTGCACACAAAACGTGGTTGGCAGATTATGTACCAAACGTGGTTGGCAAAGAAATCTCCTGGTCCCGGAAAAGCGACTGTAACCTACAGCTACACAAGATGGTGGCACGTTCAGAAACGTATACCGAGTGGCTCACGGCGCGTTCAAGCACCCAAACGTCCTTTTGCAGCATAGAATACCAACGTCATGAACTCACCCTCTGCTCCACGTGACATAGTTGATCCGGTAAGAGGCGCGAGCCTTATTTTAAATTTGAAATGCCGCGTAACTGTTTCTCTTAAGGTCAAAGACAACGTACACATGCCACAAATGTAAATTTGAAATTCTCTCACCCAGTAGTTTAAAAAAATCAGGCAGGCAGCCGTCCGAGACGAGTTTCAAAAATCAGGCAGACAGCAGTGAAAACAGCGTAAACATGGCAAAAAACGTAAATTCAAAGTCTCTCACCCATCTTCACAAATTCGGCAGGCAGCAATCCAAAGCGAAAACTTTCTTCCTTTTCAAAAGCAGCCCTCTAACCTTAGCAACACGAACAGGCACAAATGTAACTCCTCAAATCTTGGATGTTGAGCGTACGTGCACATGTACATAAAACGTCACTCCGCAGTGAAAGCAAAAACTAAGGCAGCAACAGGTTAATTCCTTCATGAAGCACTGCAAAAGATGTCCATTAAATTTTAAACAGCCTTAGTAACACATACCCAGGAGATGAAAAAGACAGCATCAGTATACCTTTCTTCTTTAGGCACTGTATATATATATTTCCTGTGGCACTTTCAACATTAGTTGTGATTGTAGACATTTGTTGGACCGTTTCTTCTTCAAGATGATAACAGGCTTGTGACCGTATTTACTTGTATTGTAGATGATAAGATGAAACCACAGCATGCCTGGGCTGGGCTGTCCGGTGTGATGGACACTGGTGGGGCAGACAGGCATGCTTGACATATTTCTTTCTCTTTAAACTGGTTTCTTTTCTCTTCTTTAAATTTCTTGACGCTTGTTTCTTTTTTTTTTCCATCTTACTTGTCATAGATTCTTTTCTACACGTTCTCTTGGTCCACTCCTCATTCTTGGTTGACTTCATGTTGTTTTTTGCGTGAGATGAGCTCCAGATCGTCGCCATAAATGTAGTGGGCTGGCCCCAAGTGTGCAGGATGTACAAGTAGACGCTGTAGATGTGGCCAGGTAGGAGTAGATGAAGTTTATTGAGATCTTAGGTGTAGAAGTAGTAAACCCAGAACAGGCCCCAGATCAGGCTCCACAATAGGCCCCAACATAGGCCCCAGCATTAACCCCACCAGGAGCAGCCTCCTAGCTGCTCAGCCCATCTTCCCAACTGTCTCAGTCCCACACAGTATCTAAGCATTCCACCCACACTAACATTCTACGCGGAACACTGACACTGGCTGAGCAGCTAGGTACAGAATGAAGGGAACATAATAACATGACCTGAGGATACTACAGAGATCTGTGGAGCTCGTGGGATAAACAAAATGAAAAGACTCTTTCTGTAAGATATATCTAACATGAGAACCTCATATCCTGTCTAAGGCGTAAATATATAAGATCTTCATATAACCAAGAGATGCATCTGCTGTGTAAGATATTCAGTACTATCCAATGATGGCTGCTTTTTAAGGGGTTTTGGGTAGCCTGATTGATGCCTCTGCTTGGGAAGTTCCTTTTGAGGATGGGGGAGTCTTGGACTGCCTCTACACCTGAGCGTAAACAGTCCCCGCACAGAAGGGCCACAGTTCACCAAATAAACCTTACGGTCCAAGGTGATGAGCTTAGGATCAAGGGAGCAGGAGTAAGCTCATGATGGAAACTCTGCGCCTCCAAAGAGATCCAGGAGGACCAGTAGCACGATTACGGGACATTAGTCAGCTCCCAGGCTCAAGGACGGCAGAGGACCATGCACACGTTAAATGGATGAATACTTGGGCTTCCTTGGATAATGCTAGAAAGACGTAGTGCTTTAAGGGAGCGATCACTTGGCGATGCAAGAGGAGTATGTCCATCAGCAGGATTATATCTTCTGGAAGCATCTTGCCTGCGCTCTGCCGTCACTGCAGTCTTTCTCCTCTGTCTCTAGGGAGAGGTCTATGGAAGTCTTAATAAAGGTGCCCTGCACATTTGTCTCCTTGAGCTGACTGGTGGTTTCCTCTGGTCAGGCACTTTCAGGCAGCAGGCAGACAGACTGCAAAAGGTTGTGTCCAGAGCTTCAGGCGTAGTCCCTACCCCACTCCTGTTCTGGTCCAGAGGCTCAACTAGAGCCAAATTTTGTGGGGGAGCTAAGAATAAGAAAAGATTTCGTGGGGGGGCTAATACTTCCAGCAATAGACAGAATGGAGATGCAGGGGCTCTAAGAAGGGGTGAAAAACAACAAATCCTCATTAACAAGCAAATGGTCTTTTAAAGACATGTGAAGTACTCGGGTGCGGCTGTGTGTGTGCCCGGGAAGGGATGTATGTCGTTACAACGCACACTTTTACAACGCATGCACTTACAATGCATTTTTTACAATGCAACATCCACTACAACGCATTCCATTACATAGCATGACACTACAACGCATTTTTAAAAACTACCTTTACTACCCATTCCATTACATCGCATACTACCTTTACAACGCATACCATTACAACGCATAATATTAAATTGCATTTAAGGTAAGTATTGGATAGTATAGGGGTAAAAATTACTATTCTAACTCCATGGAAGTGCAACAGTAGGGTAAGTGTTGGATTGCGTTGAAATGGTATGCGTTGTAAAGGTAGTATGCGATGTAATGGAATGCGTTGTAAAGGTAGTTTTTAAACATGCGTTGTAGTGTCATGCGATGTAATGGAATGCGTTGTAGTGGATGTTGCGTTGTAAAAATTTTGTTGTAAGTGTAGTGCGTTGTAATAGTTGCATTGTAAAGGTTGTTCACCCCCGGGAAGCTGTCTCAGCCCGGGCTGCCACACACGACGGGGATGGGGGTGAAGCCCTTTGAGCCCAATGGGCGTTGCGCACCTGTTCCGGTCCAAGAATCATCAGCTGTCCAAGCAGGTCCAATTCGGTATAGCTCATCAACTTCTTGGAGTGCAGCGCCCATTTATGTTCTCAGTTCATGGCAGTTGGACCAACAGCTCATTCTCAAGCTGGCTGGAGGCAGGGTCAAATGTCTGATTCTGCCTAATTAGACTCTCTTCATCCTTCGGCTTCCACCAACTCGGTAATTTTCTGAAATGTGTGAGTAGCAGTTCGGCTGAGCGGTGGGGCACATTCAGTGGGGCCGGGGACGCTGTAAGTAAAAGCAGCACTGTGTACTTGAGTAAATATGTAACTGCTGCTCATACATAGCGCTCCAATACCCGCCTGTCAACTTCCCACTATATACAAATGTAAACATGCTCTCTGTCGCGCAGGCTGAATCAAACACACAATCACAACATTCACCAATATACCAAACACAATGTCCTTGGAATCCCCAACAATTGCCCCCATCTACCAAGCAACTCCACCGCCTCTGCAAACAGCATGCACACAACAAATATTCTCACCATCTTCTATAAACCATAGGTATGGTCAGTACTCCTGAACAATTTTCTCATTTATTTCATATAATATAACATTCTCCTTTTTACAGTTGGCAGCCTAACACGAATAAATACGTACCGATCATATGACGAGCATACATTTGTTGATCTCCTTCTCTCAAACCCACCCTAACCTCCTACCTCCTTTAACTCTCTTTCAAGATTTCTTCCACCTATCCTCCCTATATAATTCGTTGAGACACACCCTTCCCTTTTCTCTCTCCTCCTTATTCCCTCGTTCCTACTTTCCTTATTGGCCTCCTTAATCCCTCTAGCTTCTTTCCTTGCTTCCTAGCATCCTTTGTTCATAACCCTCCCTCCTTTTCCCACTCTTTATTACTTCAACCATCTCTTCCCCCTTCCTCGATTCCTCATTCCCTCAAACCCTTCCTTCCTATTTACTTCCACTGTCCCACTGTCCATTCTGCCTATCTTCCTCTCTACCTCCTCATCTTTCTTCATCACCTCTTTTCCTTCTTCTTGCCCTTCTTAATCCCTCTCTTCACTCCTTAATCCTATACCCCCACTTTACTTCCTAAACCGCAATTTCAACTTCACTTATTCCAGTCACTCATATCTTGCCTTTCTGCCTTTCACGAAGTCCTTTCATAGTTCTTCTTGATTTCTCTCTTATCCTTTTTACTTTCTCTCCCTTACTCACTCCGTCCCTCCCTTCCTTCCTCACATCCTCTCATCTTTCCTCCCTTCCTTCTCTTAATTCCTTCCCCCCTTTCTTCCCTTATCTCTCTATCACATTGCTCTTTCACTCAACGTCACATAGTTCCACACCACACAATTCAACTCTAGACATTTCCATTCCACACCACTTAATTCACCAACATACTCCATAATTCAACTCAACACAATTACATAAAACCACATACAGCCAATCCAAACCACATAATTGCACATCATGCTACAAAATTCAACAGCACACTACATAATTAAACTCCACTACATACACGTAGTATATATATATATATATATATCACAAAATATCATTCCACATAATTACACGCCATACACCCAGTCCCACTCCACATAATTCCAATACGCTCACTACCACATAATTACTATCCACATATTTCAAATATGTACCATGCCACATACTTCCACAACACAAATCCACTCCACACCACACAATTCCACGCCACACAATTCCTTAAATAACAATACCAATCCAACTCACATAATTCTACCACACATCACATACATACACTCCATAACACATAGGTAAAACACATTATTATTTAAAATGTCAATAGCTCTAACTCAAGCAAATGCAAGAGCTATTGCATTCCTTTTTGGATCACAAAAGTAAAAAAAGGCATATGCGTCATTTCACATGGTAATGCATGCACGTGCCTACAAAATAATGTGCCAGTCTTCTTTATTATAATTTTTTAACATGCTACACAGCAACCACATAGTTTAAAAACAAAGGCAAATCCAAAACCTCCGGCTAACCACTTATAAGGTCCCAAAGGTGAGACCTATTGGCTATGGCAATGCTTGTTGTGTTTTGTGTTCTACCACGGAGCACCACCGAAGTCCTGGTATCTTTAAGCTTTGGTGTTTACGTGTTCGTTTTATGAGACTATTTTTCCTTCGCTTCCTACCCATGTTTGCTGTTGCCTGTTTTTCTTTGTGTTCCTCGTCCTTTACTGTTAGCATGTGCTTGCGATTTTTTTTTATAATTGAAAGCTGTGAAGCGCGAAATGTTACAAGCAAAAAAACAATTCTCTTCAAAATGCGGACCCACAGTATGCTCATAAATGGGTTTGAATCTCAGTAGTTTTCTCTTGACCTACTCCTATGAATGGCCGGTGCCTGCCCCTTTAACAATCCTCATGCCCTGGTGCTCCGCTTCGCCTTTAACTCTGCCCCCTTTAATTTCCTCGTAGTCCATAGCTGAAAAAGACCAGCTGTCGATACCGCTTTTTAGGTCGAGCCTATAGCGCAGCGCGCATGCGCTGATCTAGGAATCGGCCTCTTGGAATCACTTCAGCTGTTGTAGAAGCTCGTGCGTGTGGTGCTCACACGCTATTGGCCTTTGCGTCTGACTTCAACACGCAATTGGCGAAAGGCATGTGGATGTCCCAGCTTCTCGGCAAATGTTTACTCCCAGAGCGTTTTGCTCTCGGGAGCCAGCAGCAGCGCGCAGGGGCCATCTGTTTTGTGTCAGGTTTCCTTGGTTGGGGAATGTTTACTCCCAGAGCGTTTTGCTCCCAGGAGCCAGCAGCGGCGCGCAGGGCATCTGTTTTGTGTCGTTTTTCAAATTAGCGGGCTTGCTTTCAGTTTCGCGGACGCGCTTCTTTCTCCTTGACCCAGCTTGCTTTCTAAGCCTTGCTCTTTCCTTTGTCCTGCTCGGTGTCCCCTTTCACCCCCCGTCCCCTCGCTTCATCACCCCCACCTTTCCGCGCTCCCCTTTCCTCTGACCTCATGCCGGGCTTCCGAAAATGGGTTTAAGAGCCGTTGACCTCCACTCAGCATCGATCATGGCCGTGCGGCATGAGAGGCATCGGGACGCTGGGGGGAAACTGCAGATCATGATCACCCCGTGCGGCTCACCGCCGTGGCCGCCGGACCCGGCCACGCTTGTTTTAACTGTGTTAGCAATGAAAGCAAAGGCCTACATTTCGGTTTCCATCACCAAATCCTGTGAACAAGGCCACCATTTTGTATCGCTGCATTTTCTGGCTCAGGACACAGTAGCCCACTGACCTGGAAGGTTCAACGCAGCGTGCCCTGGCACTGCCTCCCTTTTGCCGCAGCTGCTATTTACCAGACAGAGAGTTTGTGGGAAGGGAGCTGGCATGAGGCGCGGTCTGGGCATGCTGAAAGGGTTTAAGGAACGCATAGCTGGGTGATGTCACTAGCGTTTCCAAATTAGCTGAACATGTTTTTTTGGGATATTCATATGTTGTTATTGTGTGTTTGCATATATCCGTGCAGCCAATCATCCTCTGCGTCTCTTAAAATGGCTGAGTGAGCACCTGCCCAGATAGAAAATATGTACGAACATTCAAACTTTGCTACGATGAAGGTGGGGGAATTAGAGAGTATTTAATTGGTTAAGACATGGAACTTTCAATTCCACTTGCAAGTACTAAAGTGATTTCCTGACTGGTGAGTAGGAAGCTGCTCCGTATTTATAATTAAAATAGTACTTTGTTACCTTGAGTAGGTCACAACGCACTCCGGTATTCATCCGCGTTTTTCTGGGCAACGGAGCGTGCTCTTATTCCACCAAAAAATGGAGCGCTATGAAGAAAAAGGTAAAAACAGAGGGCCTTATTTAGCGATTAGCAAATGGGATGCTACATCACAAATGCAGAAGATGTCCAGTCTGACATATTACAAGCGCTTTGATGCCTGTCGCACTTGTAATATGCCGGACGCTATATCTGTCAAATTTGTGACAGAGGACCCGTCCGCCAAACTCTAAAAAGGCCTTCTGTGGGAGGGGCCTAGAAGAATTTCTGTCAGCATATTTGCAGAATTTGAACCAAAAAGTCCATTGTGAGAGGACAGTTGTCTTGTTTGATTGTTTAAATCTAGACCATTCTTGGGCAGTGTCCCAAGGCAGAGTTAATTCAAAAGGAATCCAGTATGTGCAATTTAAACTAATGTGTCCTGAAATATTGGGTAACAAAGAATTTAAAGATCGTTTTACCCAGGACGTTTAAAAATCCCTTCAAGTAAATCAAGATTTTCAACATTGCACCTTTATTTAATGTATTTATTTGGGAATTTTTGAATAGTGCCCTGCCACGAGTGGAGTTTCTTGGCGCTAAAAGATACTGCTGACCAAAGTGGAATTGGGAGCTTTTTAAACTCTACTAAAAAGTTAATAACCCAACAGTACGGTAGTGAGCAGAATTCAACTGGAATCAAATTCCATGTGATGGGAGTATAATTCTAAGTAATGGCTCCCAGATCCTGAAGAGACTCGCCACCCCAATTATCGGTATCGATATAAAATACAATTGGAAGTGCGCACTTTCTAAGTGCACTAATTATTATTATCAATTAATTCATGTTATCTTCCAGTTGTATAGCTCACTTCTGCCACTGGTTAGTCTCATAATGCTGTAGACATCCTGAAGAATTTCTTTCCTCAGTCTCCCAGAGCCTTTGTGGTGGGATTTAGTTAATGGATCTCTTGTACGGGTTTCTGTATGTCTGTTTCTTTCAGTGTCTCCCCATATCTGTGTTTCTCTGTGTCTGTGCTTTCCCTTGTTTCCTGGTGTCTATGTCTCTCGGTTCACCTCTGTGGCCAATCTTCCTGTTTCTCTCCAAATCTGTTTGTTTCCAAGTTTTCCTCATATGTTTTTGTCACCACATGCCTGCTTCAAAGGCAGTGTGCGTGTCCCAGAAAACAACACACGTCCCATAAACGTTGTGCCAAAAACCATGGGGAAAGTTTAATTGTACAAACAAGACAGTTTTAACAAGCATTGGCATAGCCAATAGGTCTCGCCTTTGGGACCTTATAAGTGTTTAGCCATGCAACAGTTGATGTTGTTGCACCAAGGATATTGTGTTGGATAACTAAACACTTATAAGGTTCCAAAGGCGAGACCTATTGGCTATGCCAATGCTTGTTTTTCTTCTGGTTATATATTCTTCCTGAGGAGACCAGGATTGGGAAATCGGAAGGTGATTCACAAACATGTCTTTGTTTCCTCGGTCCATGTATCTGCAAACATCTGAACTTGCTTACCTCGCTCTGGGGTTTGTGGCAGACAGCTCAGGCGCTGATCCAGAATGCTGCATCCCAGTCATTTACCACAGCCAGGGCTCAGACGCTACAACCAGCACTTCCACAGCTGATACAACACTCCTGCACCACGGTCAGTGCTTGTGCATCACCAACAACACTATACACCACATTCAGGGCACTGACATTCACCACAGTCGATGTCTGGAACTGCGTCACTGTCAGTGCTCCCCTATACCACAGCCATCGCTCCTGCACCCCATCTTATGTCATAACCAGCAGCGTTTCACCACACCTGTTGCTCCTGCATCCCTGCTTGTACATCAGCCAGCACTCTGCGCACCACAGGTGGTGTCCTTGCACCATAGCTTGCACCAGAGTGCAGCAGGTGCAGCAACACCAGGCTCACGTTTGTGAGACCCGCTAAACCATACTCAGTGGTTATTGTTTACTGAAAACTAGGCCATAGGGTCTCATTTGTATTGCTCACTTTAGAACTCAATGTGCACTTGCTACGCCACTGGCATCACAACCAGTGCAGCACAGAACGTGCTCCACTACAGCCAGCGCTGGTGTGCAACAGCACAGACCAGAGCCAGTGCTCCCACAGCACAGGTCGCACCATAGTCAGCGCTCCTGCAGCCATTGATCACCCAACAGCCAGCGCCCTCTCCCCATAGCCAGTGTTTGTTCACCACAACCACACAGGTGGGCGAACCACTGAAAGCTGGAGCCAGGCTTGAACCTGAAGCATGGCTCTGGCTCAGCTCAAGGTCCTGTTGGAATTTCAAGCCCATAACGACCCAAGCTTTAATTTGGCTTCTGCCTGTCTTTCTCCACCTAGGATGTAGCGTTACAGTGAGAGCTGCTAACTGGGGAACCGGATTTGAGTCTCGGCATCGTCGCAACATCCTCTGATTTTGGGCAAATCATTTAATCTCCCCATCCCTATGAACAATTGCGTGTGACCTTGTGTAATGGAACAGGTGCTTATGCAAAGTGCTCCAATTACCTTCTGGTCAAGTTGGCTCTATATTTTGAAAAGTGCACTGAGAATAAAACAAACCTTAGCATAAGGAAAGACACATTGATACCCATTGGCTGATTTGTGCAAAGTGAAACCAGAAAACCTGGACGCATTGTGGCTTCTTGACTTAAACTGTGTTTTCAAGCAAATTATTTATTTCACTAAAGCTTTCTTCATTATCACATCTGAAAGAACTTCCAGATATGTGAGTTCAGACTACCAGTTGTACAAAAATGTATATAAATACTTTTCAATGCAGTGCTATAATGTTCCTATTAATCTCAAAATGTCCACGTTAAAGAACAGTAGATGATGTAACACCCAGGACAATGTGCTGCATGGCTAAATACTTTGAAGGTCCCAAAGGCGAGAACTATTGACAATGCCAATGCTTGTTTGTTCTTCCCATGAGAAAGACGTGCACACGCAATATGGGTTTTGGCAGCAGCGGCTCCTCCACTGAGGCAGAGGAGCACAGCCCCACTGCTCTTTGAGAAGTGGAAAAATAAAACTTAAAATGATAATAACACTATGTTATTATCAGGTTTACGGGCCGGGTCGGGCTGGTGTCACAGCCAGCAGGAGAGGAGTGGTTGGGACACTTAAGTGCGCATGACGGTTTGGCCGGCCCAAGACGGCCATGCACACTTTGCATGTTCTCCTCCGGCTGTATTGTACATCCTGGGTGGAGAACATTCACAGGCTCAAAGGTCCCATCTGAACGCTGAAACACAGTGCTCGGACCAATCATGAGGCTGCTGTCATGATGACAGCAGTGTTGTGATTGACTTAGGGGAGCCTGTGTATGCATCCTGCTTCCACCAGGGACAGAAGAGGAGGGAGGCGAGGTGGCGGCCAGCATCAAGGTAAGCCATTGTTTATTTATTTTTCTATTCCCCCTGCTCCACCCGTACTGCGTGGTGTCAGCCACTGCTGGGTTTTGGTTTCTGTCACGTTTGCTCTCACTTGAAGTATATCTGAAAAAAACTGTGAAAAGTCATATAAATCGAGGAAGGGTTAGCATTTGATGCTCATTGCAAATGCGAAATACTGCGGCTTTACATAGCAATCGTACACTTTGTTTGATTTGCTAAATAAACGTGGGAAGATTTCACTCAGACATACAAGTAGTCAATATCTGTGACATGAGCTTTTCCTGTTTTTGCGTATAATAAAAACTATTCATCGCAAATGCACTGAATGTACCATTTCCAAATGTACACATGCTACATACTGATTGTCTAAATGTGAATGCCTTCGACAAATTCTTCATGAATTCAAAGAACGTGGCAATTTTGGTCCCAAGATGGTATCCATACGACAGAAATGTTCTTTCTTTGTGAATCAGGCACTGTCTATTCGGAGGCCCGGCTTGGCTGCATACGTTCTGTTATCATCAGGATATAAGAATCCATGCGTGCTCATCCACTGGTACCTTCTGTGATGGATTTTCCATAAATATTTAAAGGAAGCAGATGGTTCTCTTGAAAGTAATGGCTTCTGAAAAAGGGAGTGGGTGGACTAAGCACGGGGAGAAAGAAGCTAAGGCCAATCGGGGAAAGTGGCTTAAAATGCAATAACCTGCAATTATCTGATTAGTGCACATTTATGTCATGACCAATGTAGAAAATGTGGCATTGCCACTTTGTAAATGCAGTCATAGAAGGCATAATTGCATTGAAAAAAACATACAAATTGCCACCAACGTTCTGCTGTTGTTGACTTGATAAAAATAAATACAGGACATTTTTTGGAAACTGAATGTTTTTACACATTTATGTATGTAAAGTGAAGAGCAAACAGCAATACATTACTGCCTTGGCGCTGTAACCGGAAATTAAGCAATCCACTCTAGATGATGGCTTGGGAATGGAATATATTTCCGTTCACAAGTATGACAAGAAAGGTGATAATGAGAGCAAGGAGAAGAAAGGGTGTGGCAAGATGAAAGACAGGTTGTGAGATAGGAAGAAGGGAAGGAAAAAGAGAGGGGAGAAGGAGAAAGGCACTGGTAATTTAGGGTAGAATAAAGGAAGGACTTATATTATGATGACTGGAATTGGGAACTAGATATTATTGAGAGGACAGAGGGAAGGGGTAAAAGAGGAAGAGAAGACAGACAGGAATATTGTGCTGTGATGGAATGTCCCTTCATGGTAAAGAGGTGTGTACCTCTGCACTGAGTGCCTGGTTGCAAGTGGAACTACTATCCTGACTTTTATTTTGGCCCTGACATCACACTAAACGATCATGTATGCAGAGACCTAGGCCTATCCCTAACATTGTAAGATCCAAAACCTGTTCTCTGACCTGGAGGGGACACCACACATATCCTCATACTAGGCAGTGGACTACTAGCCCCGTCCTTGGTACATCATGTTAAGTAGTGGTAGCAGCGTACCGCATTTTGTGGATCTGTAGTGTGACAATGTAATCTTCTCTGTCAGTGAAAGCCCGCTGTACTGACCGGTCTTGAGGAATACTCTGCTATTATGTGAAACCTAGACGCCCGTGAGTATATCAAGAGTGAGTGTGCAGTGCATGTGCAGCAGGACTCTTTGTGTCATGTAATTCTGAGAACTGACTGGGGCCAATGGGTTCCATTCTTGATGCCCTACTTTGGCATTGCACACAAGGGGGGGGGGCAGGGTCGGATTGGTAACGCAGGCACTCGGGCATTGGCCGAGGGGCCAGTATCCGAGCTCCAGCTGTGGACTGCTTTTTTGGGCAGCCTGGGGGGCGATTTGGGCGGTTTCTGCATTGTTCGGATGCCGCCAGCGTCCCAGTGGGTGCCTGAATGGCCTCTCTGGAGACAGATGGGCATTCATTACCTCCCTTTTATCACTGGGCAGAGGTGTCACTCACTTTCTCTTGCTGGGACCATTAATATATGCATATTGAGCGGGGGCAGGGGACCTGAGCAAAAGTGGCCTCACTTGTTTTCAGGTGTGTTTCACCCTGTAAACAAATCCGTGTATTTTTCTCCCCCCTCACCTTTTTAATAAAATTTCGCCAAAGCTGAGCTTTGCGGAAAGGCAATATGCAAATGTGGTGTAGTGTAGGTCCTATATCCCTGCTAGGCTCTGCACATTGGAATAATATACACTATAGATTTGACATAGGACTGAGGTCAGTATGTCTCTATCAAGTACATTAAACTTAATTACTTGTGTGTGCCAGCTAACTCAGAGGTCACTGGAAACTTCTCGAATATACAAGAAGGGATTAGTTTCTGACAACCGCATAAACATGACAACTTTGTTTCCCTTAGAGTCGGAACAATCTCAGAACCGTGGAAACAATAGATAACAGTTTCACTCAGTCAATTGTGCATGCTTCGTTTCTACAGAGTTTGCACAGAAATAGAGAAACGGGTGTTTCAATAAAAAGGGTTTATTGAGCAGTCTTATTTCTCATGCAAGAGATATGAACTGCTACAATTGTAAGACAGGCTGCGAAGTACAATATGTACAGAGTTAGCAGTAAGATAAAATAATACTGCAATAGCATGGTTTGTAGCTATGACATATACTCATAAAATACATACATAAATAACACAGGCTAAAATGTGGAAACTCATCTGATGCTTCTAAGTAGTTCTACCCCAGTGTACCTAACCTAAGTGTAGTACGAGGTAAGAAGTAGGTGTTGTTTTCTAAAGTATAGCTAGGTATAGGTATAGTTTTAGTTTTGCCAAGAGTTGCCAAAAGTTTCTCTAAGTTCTAGTCTGCTCCATACCTTAGAATGTGCGAGGTTGGAATCTCTTTTCTGGGACTCGATATCTAACACCCCGCAAGGGGAATCAGAAACACTGGAGCTGGATTCTCTGCGAGGAGGATGACAGTGTCTGTTCAGTGCGTCAGGCTGGAACTCGATTTCCTTCTGAACTTGCCGTGGTGAACCGCAGGTAGGCAGTCGAGCTGGATCGTGCCGGAACCGTGGTTTGCCAGGGCAAGTGCAGGTATATTTATACCTTGAAGGTGTTTAGGAATGCCTGTATTGACGTGAAAGTCGGGCATCGGAACGTCATGAATGAACCCCTAAGGAATAGATGTTCATGCATAGTAAATGAGTTCTTGGAGAAATCAATATCCAAGCAAGGGAAATTCCTAAAGGCTTAAGAGTCTGGTCTTCCCAGAACTCGTGACGTGGATGGATGGATGTAGGAGACCATGCCTGTATTTGGTTAGCATGGACAATGCCTAAATAAGGGCTGGATTGTCTTTGCCTAAATAAGGGCAATATGAATTGTACCTATATAAGGGCATAAATCAGGAAACCTATATACGGAATCTAAATCTACACACAACACCCACTCCAGTTTCGTATGAATGACATTACTAAATCCTAAACATACTAAACATGTCTAAAAGAGAATATCGCATGATAATCGAAAACATGCTAAAACATATCTAAAAACATATGTCCTAAAAATGCATTACACACCCATTGCTATGCATAAGGTGCCATACATATTAAAAGCAATGTTTCATTCGAAGTATATGCGTGCATTGAAAACGCCAACAAGAATGAATAATAAATATATACATATGATGAAATGGCTTATTAATACAGAAGAAAAAAGGGCCGAAACCATTTCATATTAGGTTAACAAAAATCAATTGTTGATGTGACAAGGTGGCATAATGTCCCTGGAAGTTTTTCAAAGAATTCCGTTCTCTATGAATGGTTCTACTATAAGCAGATTACTGTGCCAAAAAAAAAAAAAAAAAATCCAAATTTGGCAAAAAAATTAATCATAGAAAAAAGTCCCAAAGTTAGTACCCTGTCTGAAAAGAACGAAGGCCAAATTCAGAACCCTGTGGTGCCGATCACAATCCGGTAAAAAAAATTCCCGTGCGACTCGTATCCGGTCTTTTTACCGTACGAATCGTACAAGTGCCGTACGAACTGGCAATCACGATTCGCATGGGAAAAAGACCATACGAATCGCATTGGGAAGAATTCCCCACACGTCCTCGGGTCGGAAAAAGTGTCCGACACGTCCTCGTACGATTTACCGTACAAACGTGAAAAGCGAAGTCCGACCGGGGAATCACGATCCGTCCCGGGCGTCCGAATGTACAACCGTATGGTTAAAAGACCGTCCGCACCGAACTCCTATAACAACCATGGAGACGTCCAAACAGGTGCCCGGTACGTGCCGTACCCCCCCAGCCCCCGCATGTACGCGCCGTACCCCCCCCAGCCCCCGCATGTACGCGCCGTACCCCCCCCTGCCCCCGCATGTACGTGTCGAACCCCCCCGTGTATGTACACCCGAGTACGTGTCGAACCCCCCCGTGTATGTACACCCGAGTACGTGTCGAACCCCCCGTGTATGTACACCCGAGTACGTTCGAGTCGTACCCCCACCCGTGTATGTACACCCGAGTACGTGTCGAACCCCCCGTGTATGTACACCCGAGTACGTTCGAGTCGTACCCCCACCCGTGTATGTACACCCGAGTACGTGTCGAACCCCCCGTGTATGTACACCCGAGTACGTTCGAGTCGTACCCCCACCCGTGTATGTACACCCGAGTACGTGTCGAACCCCCCGTGTATGTACACCCGAGTACGTTCGAGTCGTACCCCCACCCGTGTATGTACGGTGCGTACCCCCAGCGCTGGGGGTACGCACCGTACATACACGGGTGGGGGTACGACTCGAACGTACTCGGGTGTACATACACGGGGGGGTTCGACACGTACTCGGGTGTACATACACGGGTGGGGGTACGACTCGAACGTACTTGGCTGTACATACACGGGGGGGTTCGACACGTACTCGGGTGTACATACACGGGGGGGTTCGACACGTACTCGGGTGTACATACATGGGGGTTCGACACGTACTCGGGTGTACATACACGGGTGGGGGTACGACTCGAACGTACTCGGGTGTACATACACGGGGGGGTTCGACACGTACTCGGGTGTACATACACGGGGGGGTTCGACACGTACTCGGGTGTACATACACGGGGGTTCAACACGTACTCGGGTGTACATACACGGGGGGTTCGACACGTACTCGGGTGTACATACACGGGTGGGGGTACGACTCGAACGTACTCGGGTGTACATACACGGGGGGGTTCGACACGTACTCGGGTGTACATACACGGGGGGGTTCGACACGTACTCGGGTGTACATACACGGGGGGTTCGACACGTACTCGGGTGTACATACACGGGGGTTCGACACGTACTCGGGTGTACATACACGGGTGGGGGTACGACTCGAACGTACTCGGGTGTACATACACGGGGGGGTTCGACACGTACTCGGGTGTACATACACGGGTGGGGGTATGACTCGGACGTACTCGGGTGTACATACACGGGGGGGTTCAACATGTACTCGGGTGTACATACACGGGTGGGGGTACGACTCGAACGTACTCGGGTGTACATACACGGGGGGGGTTCGACACGTACTTGGGTGTACATACACGGGGGGTTCGACACGTACTCGGGTGTACATACACGGGGGGTACGGCGCGTACATGCGGGGGCTGGGGGGGGTACGGCGCGTACATGCGGGGGATGGGGGGGTACGGCACGTACCGGGCACCTGTTTGGACGTCTCCATGGTTGTTATAGGAGTTCGGTGCGGACGGTCTTTTAACCATACGGTTGTACATTCGGACGCCCGGGACGGATCGTGATTCCCCGGTCGGACTTCGCTTTTCACGTTTGTACGGTAAATCGTACGAGGACGTGTCGGACACTTTTTCCGACCCGAGGACGTGTGGGGAATTCTTCCCAATGCGATTCGTATGGTCTTTTTCCCATGCGAATCGTGATTGCCAGTTCGTACGGCACTTGTTCGATTCGTACGGTAAAAAGACCGGATACGAGTCGCACGGGGAATTTTTTTACCGGATCGTGATCGGCACCATTGTTCACCGCAGAGCAGACAGCGTAGAACAGGTAAGATGCAATCTTGCCAGATTGGTCTGAATGACAGAATCCATGTGGTGTTTAATTCTCGTAGACGAGGTAAACCCAAAATTTGGACGATGCGCTCACAACACTTTATCTCCAATAGAGCTCTCTCTATGGTGCCTGGAGTGACGCTGGTGATGGGGCTTGCCATATCGTAGCAGATGGAACAAACATAGGATCCCTGCAATGAGTGCTAAAAGGAGCGGCAGTCCGCCAAACATAGAGTGCACGAAGTTTGGAAATATGCTGAGGACTGCTTGAAAAGGTGCTAACAGTCCTGCACATACGGTCTTAAATACATGTATAATACCACTCGTATCAGACATGTTTAAGAAACGACCTAACATTTCCTAGAAATGTACAGGGCAGTTTGTATACTAAAGGGTATGTATCTCTGCAGAAGTCCTTGCGACTTGGAGATCATAGGTTTCTCTGGCCGAGGTCAGTGGCACTGTTTTTTGTAAAAGAATGGCTTTCATTCTGCTTAGAGTATCAATTCGTATAGAAGAGATGTTCAGTGAAGACCACAAAGGCGACTCCCTGACTGTGTCTATTTGTGGAAACAAGACTTGCATACAGCAAGTGACCCTGGATGTAACCATAACTAGATATGGAATACCTGGCAACATGCCACAGCAGCTGTGATCATTCAACATAATGTAACTCCCATTAGAAAGTTGGCCAAAAATTGGATTAATGATTGCAGCTGGTGAACCTTGCAGGTGACAGGATAAGTTTGTAGTGGAACCGGTGAGCAGTCTATATATCGACTTTTTAATATCGAGGGACATAAATATCGAGTCAAAAATATCGAATGTCCAAAATATCGAAATAGCTAATATCGACGTGAAAAATATCGTTTTTTTTTTTTTACTTATATGTCGATGTCAGTAATATCGTTAGTAATAATCTCGACATGTGAAAATATCGTCATTGTGTGTTTAGTAAATATTTTGAAGTTGTTTGTATAAATAGTTAAAATGTATATAATATGAGAAATATTTATATTGTTTTAGGGGCGGGATGTTGGGTTATAGGGGATAAGGGTGGGGAGTGTTTTAAAAAAGTTAATTTATTTTTTTAATATATTGTAAAAATTAATTATTAAATTTAATTTAAAATGTGAAATGTATATTTTATTTTAGGAGCGGGATGTTGGTTTATAGGGGATAAGGGTGGGCAGTGTATTAAAAATGTTTATATATTGTTTGAATTTTTTTTTAATTATTTAGGAATTGTAAATTAAATTTAGAATTTTACATATAATTTTAGGAGCGGGATGTTGGTTTATAGGGGATAAGGGTGGGAAGTGTTTTAAATTTTTTTATATATTTGTAAATTTTTAAAAATAATTTTCTAGAAATTGTAAATTAAATTTAGAATTTTAAAAAAAATTTAGGAGCGGGATGTTGGTTTATAGGGGATAAGGGTGGGAAGTGTATTAAAAATGTTTATATATTGTTAGAATTTTTTGGAAATTTATTTAGAAATAGTAAATTAAATGTAGAATTTTACATATAATTTTAGGAGCGGGATGTTGGTTTATAGGGGATAAGGGTGGGAAGTGTTTTAAAATTTTTTATATATTTGTAAATTTTTAAAAATAATTTTCTAGAAATTGTAAATTAAATTTAGAATTTAAAAAAAAATTTAGGAGCGGGATGTTGGTTTATAGGGGATGAGGGTGGGAAGTGTATTGAAAATGTTTATATATTGTTAGAATTTTTTGGAAATTTATTTAGAAATAGTAAATTAAATTTAGAATTTTACATATAATTTTAGGAGCGGGATGTTGGTTTATAGGGGATAAGGGTGGGAAGTGTTTTAAATTTTTTTATATATTTGTAAATTTTAAAAAATAATTTTCTAGAAATTGTAAATTAAATTTAGAATTTAAAAAAAAAATTAGGAGCGGGATGTTGGTTTATAGGGGATAAGGGTGGGAAGTGTATTAAAAATGTTTATATATTGTTAGAATTTTTTTGAAATTTATTTAGAAATTGTAAATTAAATTTAGAATTTTAGAAATAATTTTAGGAGCGGGATGTTGGTTTATAGGGGATAAGGGTGGGAAGTGTTTTAAAAATGTTTATATATTGTTTAAGTTAAAAAAAAATTTAATTTAGAAATTGTAAATTAAAATTTGATTTTTAAGTAAAATTTTAGGAGCGGTATGTTGGTTTATAGGGGATAAGGGTGGGAAGTGTTTTAAAAATGTTTATATATTTGTTAATTTTTTATTAAAAATATTTATAAATTGGAAATAAAATTTCGATTTTTACAAATATATTTCAGAGCGGGATGTTGGTTGATAGGGGATAAGGGTGGGAAGTTTTTTAAAAATGTTTATATATTTGTTAATTTAAAAAAAAAATTTACAAATTGTAAAATAAATTAAGAATTTTACTAATAATTTTAGGAGTGGGATGTTGGTTAATAGGGGATAAGGGTGGGAAGTGTTTTAAAAATGTTTATATATTTTTTATTTTTATATATTTTTTTTTTTTCCTCGTCCTAGAAGTCGTAAACAAATCGTCCCATAGCTGATTGGAGGAACCAATGCTTATTGGTTCAACTTGTACCAACGTTTTAAAGATAGAAACATACGAACCAAGTAACATAAAGTTCCCAGGAATAATAAGCTGCATCTCTCCAGGTAACAGCCATGTCCCCTCCCTCAAGAAATCTAACACAGAATGAAATCCCGAAAGTGCCCATTGTAATACAGTGTCAACTCCAATTTTCATTCCCAAAAAAAGGAGAGCATTTCTTAAGGGGGTTCTAATATTAAATTGTGGGAGAGAATATCTTTTGAGAAAGACATCCTGACGCTTAAAGAACCAAAGCATCGTTTTATAACGAGTAAGTTTCGGTAATTTAGAAATATGTAACGGAGAAGGAATCTGAACCTCATGACAAATTCTATTAAAAAGAAAATTAATAAACACAGTTGGGGTCTGCGTTCCAGTTTTAAACCGCTCTAAATATTGGGCAAAATATGCGCTATAGTAGTCTTTAATGTTGGGTACAGCTAAACCTCCCAATTCTGTATCGGCGTAAAGAATCCGCATTGCGATCCTGGGACTTTTTTTTGCCCATATAAACCCTGTGAATAATGATTGTACTTTTGAGAAGAAACCATTGGGCAAAAAACAGGGAATGGCAGAAAATAAAAAATTAAATAACAGAAGAATAGACATTTTTATAAGTGCCACTCGCCCTAGGATGGAAAATGGCAACGAGTCCCATCTATTGAATAAAGATTGAACCTTGCGTAGAAGAGGATCAAAATTTAACATAACTAAATCGGAAACCAGAACAGAGTACATAACTCCTAAATACCTCTTCGGTCTTGGATTAATACAGCCGAGTAAATCAGTGTGTAGCTCAACCGCACCCCCACCACAAACTAGTATTTCAGTTTTTTTTTAATTAATTCGATAACCACCCAGATGTTTGAATTCCTCAAAAAGCTGAAGCGCGGCAGTTTGAGATTGAATATCCGACTTAATCAGTAACAAAATATCGTCGGCATATAGTTTGATTTTTGCCATAGAAGGAATAGGAGGAGAGATATTTACGGATTCCCGAATAGCTGTGGCTAATGGTTCAATAAAAAATGCAAAAAGAATAGGGGACAAGGGGCAACCTTGCCTGGTGCCCCGTTGAACCGATACTTTACCAACCATAACTGAATTAATGATTATATTGGCTTTGGCACCCGTGTACAAATTTTGAATTAAACTAATAATCTGTGGAGGAATTCCAAAGTGGTTTAAAATAACAAATAAAGTTGTCCATACCACTAAATCAAAAGCCTTTTCCGCGTCTAATAATAAAATTAAAGCGGAAATTTTGTTTGTCTGAAAATAATCTAAAGCCTCAGTGAGAAAATGTGTATTTGTAGCTAATTGTCGGCCTGCCACAAAGCCATTCTGATCCGGGTGAATAAGATCCTTGGAAATGTGATTAAAACGTATTGATAATAATTTAGTGAGGATCTTATAATCAGTGTTAAGTAATGTAATAGGCCTATATGAATTGGGATCTTTGGGATCTTTGCCTTTTTTAAGAAAACTAACAACTGTGCCCTCCCCAAAAGAATCTGGAACTTGCCCACCCATTAACATATAATTAACTAATTGTAGTAAAAAATCAGAAAAGGCGCAGAAGAAAACCTTAAAAAATTCAGCGGGGAGGCCATCCGGGCCACAGGCCTTACCAATTGGGAGGTTCTTTACCACTAATTCCAACTCTGACTTTGAAAATAAACTCAACATTGCTCCACTGTCTGCCTGAGATAGAGAAGGCATATCATATCCTGCTAAAAAATTTAAGAGCCTAGAATGGTCTATTTCCTGATGATGACTATATATCTGTTTATAGTGAGAAAGCATTATAGTACCAATAGCATCAGGCTGTGATGTGTCTATCAAAGTGATAGGAGACTTCAAAGTACGAATTAAATTTGCAGCAGCTTGCTCCTTAGCCTGCCACGCAAGGAGTTTGCCAGAAAAATTACTCTCCTCATAGCTCCTTTGAGATTGTGTAAGAAATTGCTGTTCACTCTGTGCAGCAAAAAGCGTACTTAATTCGCGTTTGGCCTCATTTAATTTTTTTTGCGCAAGACTAGAGAAATTAGATTGTCGAAGCCGAGTTAGGGAACAGATTCTTTGGTAGAGTAAGGTCCTAGACTGTTTAATAGTACGCCATTCTTCTGCGTCTTTGGCGATAATAATACCGCGAACAAAAGCTTTTAGTGAGTCCCAGATAATGGTGCCGATCACGATCCGGTAAAAAATTCCCCCGTGCGACTCGTATCGGGTCTTTTTACCGTACGAATCGTACAAGTGCCGTACGAACTGGCAATCACGATTCGCATGGTAAAAAGTCCATACGAACCGCACTGGGAATCATTCCCCACACGTCCTCGGGTCGGAAAATGTGTCCGACACGTCCTCGGACGATTTACCTTACAAACGTGAAAATCCAAGTCCGACCGAGGAATCACGATCCATCCCGTGCGTCCGAGGTTACAACCGTATGGAAAAAACACCGTCCGCACCGAACTCCTACAGCAACCATGGAGACATGTGCCCGCATACGCGCCCAACACTCCCCCCAGCCCCCGTACGTCCGACACGTACCCCCCCGTATATGTATACCCCCACCCGTCTATGTACACCCCAGTACGTTCCAGTCGTACCCCCACCCCAGTACGTGTCGTACCACCGTCAATGTACACCCCCCCACCCCAGTACGTGTCGTACCACCGTCCATGTACACCCCAGTGCGTTCCAGTCGTACCCCCACCCCAGTACGTGTCGTACCCCCCGTGTACCTACACCCCAGTACGTTCGAGCACCACCCCCACCCCAGTACGTGTCATACCCCCCGTGTACCTACACCCCAGTACGTTCGAGCCACACCCCCACCCCAGTACGTGTCATACCCCCCGTGTACCTACACCCCAGTACGTTCGAGCCACACCCCCACCCCAGTACGTGTCATACCCCCGTGTACCTACACCCCAGTACGTTCCAGTCGTACCCCCACCCCAGTACGTGTCGTACCCCCCGTGTACCTACACCCCAGTACGTTCCAGTCGTACCCCCACCCCAGTACGTGTCGTACCCCCCGTGTACCTACACCCCAGTACGTTCGAGCCCCACCCCCACCCCAGTACGTGTCATATCCCCCGTGTACCTACACCCCAGTACGTTCGAGCCCCACCCCCACCCCAGTACGTGTCATACCCCCCGTGTACCTACACCCCAGTACGTTCGAGCCACACCCCCACCCCAGTACGTGTCATACCCCCGTGTACCTACACCCCAGTACGTTCCAGTCGTACCCCCACCCCAGTACGTGTCGTACCCCCCATGTACCTACACCCCAGTACGTTCCAGTCGTACCCCCACCCCAGTACGTGTCGTACCCCCCGTGTACCTACACCCCAGTACGTTCCAGTCGTACCCCCACCCCAGTACGTGTCGTACCCCCCGTGTACCTACACCCCAGTACGTTCGAGCCACACCCCCACCCCAGTACGTGTCATACCCCCCGTGTACCTACACCCCAGTACGTTCCAGTCGTACCCCCACCCCAGTACGTGTCGTACCACCGTCAATGTACACCCCCCCACCCCTGTATGTGTCGTACCACCGTCGATGTACACCCCAGTACGTTCGAGCCCCACCCCCACCCCAGTACGTGTCATACCCCCCGTGTACCTACACCCCAGTACGTTCCAGTCGTACCCCCACCCCAGTACGTGTCGTACCACCGTCAATGTACACCCCCCCACCCCTGTACGTGTCGTACCACCGTCGATGTACACCCCAGTACGTTCGAGCCCCACCCCCACCCCAGTACGTGTCATACCCCCCGTGTACCTACACCCCAGTACGTTCCTGGCGCACCCCCAACACAACCTCCTAAGTACGGAGCGCACCCCATGCCCCAACATCACAACCGCATGTACGAGTCGTACAAAGCCACACACAAGGACATAATCGTACAACCAAATGGCCCATGTACACACCGTACACACGCTCAAAACGCACGTACACAACAAGGACAAAACAAAACAACACAAGAATACACCATTCGAAAGGCACACAGCCACTAAACATGGCCAACAACCACTAAAATAACACAATCACTGACCTGCAACTGTCAAAAACAAACAGAGGCCCAATACACCACCACTCCTTATAACACACCCACCCAAAATTCAAACAGTGCCACACCCACCCATGGACCAATGAAAAGGGCCCACACACACAAACCATGAGCCTTTGCAACAGACTCACTGCTGCCAGACACCACAGAACCAGACTACAAGCTACACCACATCTTACACTTGCACACCTTCACACGACCACCCTCACAAACACCCTCTCATCACATTCACACACACACACAACCATCCACACCCCCCCAACATCCACACACCCCCCACACCCACACCATCCCCACCCACACCCCTCACCATGCCCACTACCAAGAATCCAAAGTTCAGTCACCGAGAGTTGGAGGTCCTTGTTGATCAAATCCTCAGAGTCGAGCCACAGATCTTTGGAACATTGGTCAGAAGCACCAGCCAGGCAGCCAAAACAGCCATGTGGCAGACCATCGTCGATGCTGTGAATGCTGTTGCGGACACCAGGAGGACCAAGCAGGATTGCCAGAACAGGTGGTACGATCTGCGGGGGAGGGTCAGAGCCAAGAGGCAGGAGGAACACGACCAGGCCAACGCCACCGGAGGAGGGCCCTCCCGCAGAGCCGTACAGTACCATCCCTGGGAGGAGAGGGTGATGGCCATACTGCCGGTGGAGGCAGTTGAAGGAGTAGAAGGACTCCGAGACCCGGGTGAGTACACAAACAACGCACCTCACATGGGGGGAACTGCAACCACAACCAAAATTAATAACAGGCACGCAACCACCACAAGCCATCGCATGACTCAACCACACTCCATGAGCAGGCACATGCCACTGCTGCCACCATGCCCCATGCACCCAGCTGGACAATGTCAAGTCACAGGCCACAGAAGACAACAACACATGACACGGTAACCCGGATGGCGGGAGGCTGGGCACCAAGAATCACATAGTGCGACTCCAAAGCAGACAACAATGCCCTCTGCCCATATGGCCTAGGTCACAGCCAGACAAACACTGTGTCCCAACACAGGAATGACTTGCCAGCAAATGGCGGACGCCTTGCATCAACACATGGGGGTGAAGGCACTGTTTTGCACATGACAGCAGCTAATGAACAGCCAACATTGTGAAAGAGTGGCAGCACACACCACCACAGCAGCAGCGCACAGACACACAGCAGACAAAATGGGTGCCTGGAGATCAGAAACAAACTCACATCAACAGGCCAAGGGCCACTCAAAGATCTGCTAACAGTGTGTGCCCAGGAAGCTGGGCCAAGGTGACAGAGGGTGACACACGGAGGGAGGGAGAGGGGGACACAGAGGGAGGGAGAGGGGGACTGAGAGGGAGGGAGACGGACAGAGGGAGGAGGCTGACACACAGAGGGAGGGAGAGGGGGACAGAGAGGGAGGGAGAGGGGGACAGAGAGGGAGGGAGACACAGGAAGATGGACAGAGGGAGGAGGCTGACACACAGAGGGAGGGAGAGGGGGACAGAGAGGGAGGGAGACACAGGAAGATGGACAGAGGGAGGAGGCTGACACACAGAGGGAGGGAGAGGGGGACAGAGAGGGAGGGAGAGGGGGACAGAGAAGGAGGGAGACACAGGGAGAGCAAATCAGTCCTTTGGTGTGTGGGAATGTCTGCTCATCAGCAGGTGGACTGCGTGCATGTAGACAAGGGTGGCCAGTGCCAGAACCCCCCCTCTTCATCATGGCAAAACGCAGGGCCATGTCACAACCTGTACACGAGCACAAGGACAGCCACCTGCATCATATAAGTGTGTGGATCCACTCCATGTGCACATGTACAGTGCTACAAGGAAGGCGCAAATGCATGGCTCGCCACACATGCACACTCCACTGCTGACTGCAGTCACACTTGACGCAGCAAGTAAGACTGTGCCACACATAGTTAAAGGGGCCAAATTGGTGCCCAAGGGACACACCCATGCACAAGTGCACTGTGAGTGGAATGCAAGACAGATCCTAATTCCAAGAGGAAATGTGCCAACTTTGTAACGGATGAAACATGGATGTTTCATGGATCAAAATTAACATTTTCTCTCTCACACACAGGTCAACGTCGTGCTGCACCCCCCAACACTGGGGGGGAACACTCACAGGACCCGGATCTGCAGGAGACCGATCCCACCGGCAGCGACCACTCTCACCACTCTGCGGACGACCCCGACCGACCTGGCCCCTCTGGTGTCCAACCACCTGCAGCACCTGCGTCAGGTACAACCGTGCCAACCACCACCCCCACTCCTGCCACATCCCAGGAGACACCCAGGATCCCTGCCCCAACACCACAATGCAGCCAGGCTCGCCAGGAGGGACACGGTGTCCCGGGCACCCAGGAGGAGGCAGGCGACAACGCCAATGCCACCCCTCAGGGGTCCCGGAGACCCGATGTTCCCACAAGTGCAGGCCAGACGCAAGTGGGCAGGGGTGGTGGGAGTGGAGGACGGCGGAGGCGCGAGCCTGACCAGTTGGCTGGGGATCCGGTATTTTCCCATGTCCGTAACATCCTGGACTCATACCAGCAGGACACCACGGGCATGGCCCAGGTTGTGTCCGTCCTCGAGGGGATCAAGGTCCAGCAGGCCCAGCAACATGCGGAGCTAATAGCCTGTCTACAGGTACACCAACGGAGGATGGAGGACAGACAGGCTGAGCAAGTGACGGCGTCCCAGGGGATTCACGCTGAACTCCGTCGGATGGCCGACACCATGGCCGACCCTCCCTGTGCCAGAAGGCGGAGAACATCACCACCCACAGGGAGGGATCATGAGGAGGAGGAGGAAACATCCGACGGAGCATCCCAGACGTCGTCACGGCCTGCTGCTGAGGTTCCCCGCAGGAAGCCGGGTCGTCCACGGAAAGGACCGTGAGGGTGGCTGCTACATCACCATCTCCCAGGACACCTGGCCTGGCACCTGGCCCACTGGAGCAACAGCATCACAGCATCAAGAGACATTCTCTGCCACATGGCCCTGCTGGTCACTGGCTGACCAATGTTGACAAAGACTGTGGCATGGACTCTGAGGATTTCCAATGGCAAGGACACCAACTCCCCTACTGAACTTTGGATTCCCTAATCCCGGAAAGCCCCTCACTTTGCCCCCCCCCCCAATAATAAATCACACTATTAAGAGTAGATGCCTGCTGGTAGCATTATTACCTAACATGTGTCTTGTACAGTCTAAACATGCCTGAGTCATCTGTTCACTTCAACCATCCACACCCTGGGGCCTGAGTCTGGCACAGGACACATGGGTCACAGTTTATTAGGCAAGACAGACATGGAGCACCATACACACCCGTGATGGTCAGAACCAGCTGAGGGGGTGGCCGAACAACCGTGCTGACAGACACATTGAGTACAGCAACAGTCATGCGCAGAGGTCAGGGATCCTGGCCCGTGTCCTGGGGGGCACCCAGGTATGTGTAGACAGGTGGCAGAACCATGTCCTGCAAGCTTGAGTCCGGTGGATGCAGAGAATGGGGTCATGGACAACGTTGGATGCATGGGGATGGCACATGTCACAATACCCACACAGTCATGGACATCATGCCCAATACACAGTCTCAGCACACACACACAGCTTGCATCTTGCCACTCGACACATTGACACATAGCCACAATCAGGGAATACCATGCCAGACATGCAGGATGCACCGTGCCAACACACCAGCATTGACTGAGAAGAGGCACCTTGGAGGCATAGGGACACCTTTATTAGTCATGTTTTTGGGATTGCAGAGGCAACTTGAAGTACACATGAACACATCTTGTGGAGTAACATGTGGCTCCAACACTGGCACCCCCCTTCTGCAGCACAAATGCGTGATAGCCATGGAACTGGCACACAAGCGTCGGCTAACAGCTAAACACCCACAGCTGCTCACGGAGAGCCTGCCATACACCATACATCCACTGATGTGGAAGTCCCACGCCATGTCAAGACAATGTTAACCGTATGTGTCCGAGGGCAGTGTCACACACATTGATGCCATCATCACAATCCACTATCCCATCACTGATGACTGACAACCAGGCAGCCCATCTATTCAGGTGTACCCAGCTGCATGTCGTGTCCCATGGGGATGCCACATGTCTGCAGAGGAACCAAACCCCGACCGGGGCAGTGTGCACACATCGTGAACAACTGCCACACCCAATACACCCCAGATGCATCCCTTACCCCATGGAGACTTCCAAACGTGTCCGTGCCTGTAACGCTGAGTCAGCCCACGATGTCATGTCCATGAGGAATAGCAGTGCCACAACACTGCAACCAGCAAACGGCATGCGCAGGTACCTGGGGAAGAGAGACACACAAGAAGTCAGCCACAAAAAGCACAGCCACTTGCATGTGCTGTTACTCGACACATGTATGGATGACAACATGCTAGGTCACAATTATGACTGGGGAAATACTACCATCACTGCCACCATCACTCCAGTGACACACCCACACACACCTCTGACCCACGTGCCATACATGCAGGTGGAGACACACATCACAACGCATGCCACACGGGGACCAATGCGTGCACACTCAGACCCTGGTACTCACCACTAAGCAAAGAAGTCGCGTATGAGCCGAGTCCGGATGTCCTCTTGCGGCTCCACATCCTCCACATCACTAGCCCCATTGCCAAGCCCTTCGTCCTCCACGGGTGGATGGTCCTCGTCATGTTGATTCAGGATGAGTGGCACAGCTCTTTCAACTGCCATGTTGTGCAGCATGCAGCAGACCATGAAGATCTTGCAGACCTTCGCCGGGGCATAAGGGAGTGCACCGCCGGTCTTGTGGAGGCACCGGAATCGGCTCTTCAGCATGCCAAACGTCCTCTCTATCACTCGCCTTGTCCGGCCATGGGCGGTGTTATAGCGGAGCTGGGCCGGCGTGATGGGGTTGCGGAGAGGTGTCAGCAGCCAAGGCATGTTGGGATAGCCAGCGTCCCCTACATGGGAAGCACATGGACATCGTTAGAACTGGTGTAGCGGTCGTGCTGGTCGGCTATACAGAATACAGGACAGACAGACTGTACCCACCAACAACACATGCCCGTTCGTTGCGCAGCTGCATCATCATATCAGGCATCCCGCTACGCCTCATGATGTAGGCATCGTGTGCTGATCCTGGGAAACGAGCACAGACATGTGAAATCACCATATTGGACAGACACACCACAAGGGCATTGATGGAGTGGTAGTGCTTCCAATTGTGGTACGCCACCTCCCGTGCGTGTGGTGGTACCAAACCTACATGTGTCCCATCTATGGACCCAACGACATGGGGCATCCCTCCCAGGGCATAGAATCCACGCTTGACCTCAGTCATCTGTTCAGGGGTTGGGAACTTGATGAAGTCATCCAGGTGAATCAACATGGCCTCCAAGAAATCATGCAGCACACCGCTGAACATGCTCTGGGACATGCCACCAACATGAGCTATGGTATTTTGGAAGGTACCCGTGGCCAGAAAATGTAGGGCAGCCATTACCTTCAGCTGGGGTGTCAGTGCCGTAGGATACCTGTGCTGCGGTTGCAGGTGTGGTGCCAGTCTCGCCGTCAGCTCCAGAATCAACGGTTGGGTGAAGCGGTAGAGCCGGATCCTGTCATTCTCCTGCATGGTAGCCAAGTCTGGAATTCTTCGGGCAACAGGAGGCGCTCTGCAGTAATTTGGAAGTGACAAGGAAGAGTGAGTGCACTACGAGAACAACTCATGTCTACTGAGCACATGTAAATCTGGCAATACACACATGCCACATAGGGAGTCAGGCATGTGCTACATGCCCAGGACACGTATGGATGCAAGGTGACACTCCTTCCAAGACCCAGCTACACACGGTGATTGAGAACCTCCCCATGCCACGCCATGGAAATAGCTGTGTCCCAGTGCAAGTGCACTGCCCGTCGCAAGACAGGAGTGACATACACCCACACATCAGCAGAAGTGTGATGCCGATTGCAGAGACTGGTAGCGGAACACTGGAGCCACAGGTCACATGACATTACACTAGTCCAGCCCACACACCTTACCATGAAGGTGCACATGTCATGACTCACCACACATTCCTTGTGAGTTTGCTGACATGGCCTTGTCACGCTACTCCGTGTCCCATGCATACATGTGCACCTCACATCCGATAACACATGTGGCATGGTGTTGGGAACAGTGTGCAATGACAATCTACACACAGCCACATGTTGGTTGCTGCAACGGCTGCAGCTTTTGAGGGTGCTACAACATCAACCTGATGTAAATCCCGGACACATATATGACATAGTCACATTGTGCACTGTGGGTAGTGACAAGTCATGTGTCATGACCCCTGTACCGGGCATCATGGGACACTTCCGTGTGTTGGTGTCCGTGCCATGCCAGTGACGCTCACCCCAAGTGCGCAGTCCCACATGCACACATGTCAAAGGAGTCAAGGGCATGCCTGGCACACATTGCACCCTCACACAGTACACATGTACACATCTCATCATACATCTGGTGCCTTCTCCACTCAGGAGGCATGTTCCACATCACAGCCTGTGACACCTGTGCCCCACACATGTAGTAATGCACAGACGATGCCTTGATGTCCATTCCTGGACAAGTATGTCCATCCATGGACAAGTATGTCCGCCCTATTCCTACATGTGTGTCGCCTATCACCACAGTGATGTGTAAAAACCGCCGTACTGCTGCTGAGAGGGCCTGTGCATGTTCCCAAATCACTGTGGGAGTGCTGCCGTATGTGTACCCATCGTGATGGCGAGCGTACAGGCATTTGTACGGTCCGTAGCACTACGGGTACGCATACGCGTGCAGACCCATAGTGATAGTGAGCGTAGATGCGTGTGTACGTTCCGTACCACTACGGGTACGCATACGCGTGCAGACCCATAGTGATAGTGAGCGTAGATGCATGTGTACGGCCCTATCACTATGGGTCTGCACGCGTATGCGTACCCGTAGTGTTACGGACCGTACACACGCATGTACGCTCACTATCACTATGGGTCTGCACGCGTATGCGTACCCATAGTGGTACGGACCGTACACACGCATGTACGCTCACTATCACTATGGGTCTGCACGCGTATGCGTACCCGTAGTGGTACGGACCGTACACACGCATGTACGCTCACTATCACTATGGGTCTGCACGCGTATGCGTACCCGTAGTGGTACGGACCGTACACACGCATGTACGCTCACTATCACTATGGGTCTGCACGCGTATGCGTACCCGTAGTGGTACGGACGTACACTCGCATGTACGCTCACTATCACTAGGAGTACGCATACGCGTGCAGACCCATAGTGATATAGAGAGTACATGCGTGTGTACGGTCCGTAACACTACGGGTACGCATACGCGTGCAGACCCATAGTGATAGAGAGCGTACATGCATGTGTACGGTCCGTAACACTACGGGTACGCATACGCGTGCAGACCCATAGTGATGGAGAGCGTAGGCATGCATGTACGGGCCGTTGCCATGCATTTGGGGTGCCCTAGGGCCCCGAAACGCACCGTACCTGTGTGTGATGCTCCAAATTACATAGGGGACAAGTATTAAGGCCTACATGCATGCTGGTTGTCATGGAGACCAAGTTCAAAATTCGAAATTGTTCTGGAAGGTGCACAGCAGAAGTCAGTTGGAATTCCTCTACTTTGTTGCAATGTGTTTGTGGGGCTGACATCATGCAGGAGAATGAAACCGATAGAGAACCCACAGACTGCTAGGTTTGAAGGGATTGGTGGAAACATAGGATGCAAATGTGAGTGACCAATCACTCTGTACTCCTGTGCATGAGACTGGGCAGAAGGGCACATATAAGGCAGCCAGGTCCCATGAGGGAGCACTTGCCTGCACATCTTTGCATTCGTCGACCCAGCTGCTGCTACTGATTCCCTGGAACCATGTCAAGGGCTGTGGAGAGGACACAGCCATTCACCCTGGAGGAGAACATGGCTCTGCTGGATGTGATCCTCCCACAGTACTCCATGCTGTATGGGCGACCAAGGTATCAGGTGAGTGCATAGGCCACTGCCACAGACTGTCCCTATGTTGTGACTGTGACTTCTGCCATTGCGTCCAGGTGTAACACACATGCCATGTACTGTCGGGGGGGTCCCAGGGGGGGGGTGCCTGATGTCTCCCAGCAGTGCCCTGAGACAGGAGGGGTGGGGGCCTATCACTCCCAGCAGTGCCCTGAGACAGGAGGGGTGGGGGCCTATCACTCACAGCAGTGCCCTGAGACAGGAGGGGTGGGGGCCTATCACTCACAGCAGTGCCCTGAGACAGGAGGGGTGGGTGTGATGCACAGTGTGAGCCTTGATCATTTATTGTGACATTGCCATCATTCCACCTGTGTACCCACTGTGGCACGTACTGCTTTTTCCCTCACCAGGGGATGATGTCCCTATGACAAAGGTGCAATGCGTTGGCTGCATGACATGCCTTGTTGTAACCAGCTAATTTGTACCCATATGTCTCTCTGTGACATGTGGCTGGTGTATTGATGTGGTGTCACTTGTTCCTCCTCACAGGTAGGCGCCACTGCCAAGGAGCAGATCTGGCTGACCGCCGTCAGTACCGTGAGGGGTGTGGATGGTCGGAGGCGGAGCCTGCCCCAGGTGAGAAAACGCTGGCAGGATATCCGGTGCTGGACGCGGAGGATTGCACGGCTCCTGCTGGGGGACTCACCTGAGAGCCACAAGAACCGCGGCCGCCGCCGTCTGAGCCACCTCCACAGGCGTGTGCTGCCGGTGGTCTTTCCAGACCTGGAGAGGCGCTTACAGGCGATGCAGCAGCCGGAAGGGGGTAGGTACATGTGTGTTCGTTGTGTGTCACCGGCATTTGTAAGGGCACAGTAGCATGAATTAACTGGCAGGGTTTAAAGGTGCTGTGCAGATCCTGTTTGCCCCAGTATAGCGCTGTGCCCCTGCCACCCTTCCCCTCCTTGCAATGTGTTCCCTGGTCTGTGTGTAGTCACTCCTTCACAAGGTGATGTAGGCTGGCGCTTTGTCCATGAGAACAATGACTGTAGCATCATGTGTGGGGGTGGTGTGTAACAGGTTGTGGGACCTTGCCTGTGCACTGTCAAGTTCACTGCATGTGGGTTCCATGTCAGTTGGCACTGATGCTGACTCCAGACATGGGAGTTGGTCTCTCATGTGTCATGCCTTACAGCGCGCATGTCCTATGTAGTGGCCTGTGACATGATGTGCATGAGTGTGCGATACACATAGTGCAGGGATGGTGACGTGTGTTGCAGTCATTACCATTCAGTAGCATGTAGTTGCGTGCCCACTACTGTCCCCTGGGGCACCTTTTCCTCAGTGGTGTATGTGTCATCATAAACGTGGACAATCTCAGTGTCTACAGCGTAGGTTGTGCTCTGTGCCATTGTCCCCTGTCACCATGTATATAGACGTGCTATTTTGTACAGGTGTCCACTGTGCAGCCTGACCTGATTGTCCTTCTACATACTCACAGTTGCCAGTGCCTGTGTGTCTTGTTATACTCATCTGAGGATGGGCACTGGTACCTCATTATTTGTACAGGCGCACCTTGGCTGTGTGGCGTACACTCTTGCTTTTTGCCTGCCCCTGTGTGTATCAGCCAGACTATGAGATGTTGGTGCCACCTGTGTCTCAACAATTTGCCTCGTGTAGGGTCTTGTTGGTGCGGGCAATGCCTATGTGTCAAATCCTGATTTCTACTTGCTGGGTCTGGGCAGTGTGTGATGTGTCTGGACACACACGCAATGTGCAGTGACCGAGTCATGTTGGGCATGTTTTCAGCATTACCTATGCAGCATGTGTCTCAAGTTCATGGATATGGTCCCTGGTCATCGGTATTTTCGCCAACGCTGTGTGGTGCAGATGCAGTGCAGGATTGTCCCCAGGGCCTGGGTGCTATGTCAGACTCCGTTTCCTGTGTTTAGCTATTGTCTCATGCTCTCCATGGTATTTCAGTGGCATGGTGGCTCAACCAACTGTGTGTTTCATGCCCTACATCGGTACCTTGTTTAGTAGATGTTAGGGATCTTCCTTTTCAGGCTATGCAGTGTTACCTATGTCGATTGTACTCATGTGACTGATGTGTACAGCTGTCTGATTAATTTCTGTCTCTCCACCCTGCCCACAGCATCGTCGGGGGACACAGAGGGAGACATGGACACAGGCAAGGCGGAGGGACCGAGCACCAGTGCCAGCCGTGACATCGGGGCTGGCACATCGAGTGGGACAGAGGTGGAGGATAGTGCGGCCGAGGACCTGTCGACTGGCACGTCAGAATACGAAGCTGACAGGTCCGAGAAGGATGTCTCCGAGTGGGCGGTGGCTGCACCAGCAGCTGACAGCGGAACAACACCTCGCACCGCCCCCTCAGTTCCCACCAGCCGCCTCCCACTTGCTCGTGTCCCTTCCCAGCGTGCCCGGTCACAGCATGTCTCCTTCCTGCCAGGCACCGCACCCCCTGCCCCTGTCTCCACTGCTGCCGCCAATGCAGAGTCTGTGGACATCCAGCGGCAACTGCAGGTTGGTCAGGCTGCGATCCTTAATGTCCTCCATGCCCACGGCAAAACCCTCACCAACATCGAGGCTTTCTTGGAGGGCATTCATTCATCGCAGGCTGACCAACGCAACTTGCTGAGGTCCATCGACTCCACACTGACTGCAGCAGTGGGTCTCCTGCAGCGCGACCTCCCCCCACCTACCCCTGCCCCATCCACACTTCCCACTCCCATGCCTGTCCCACGTACACCCAGACGTCGGCATGCACCCACATCAACGGACACGGGCACCACACCAGCAGGGAAGGTCCACCGCACTCCTCCTGACACGCACACACAGGGTGAGGTAGGCACACCCACTGGGTCGGGGGGCAAACGTGTGACACGCAGCCATAGTGGGAGTCCGCATTCCACCCAGTCCACTCCCTCCAAATCCCCTCCCCTCAGCTCTCCTGGCCACATCTCCCCCAAGGACTCCTTCATGGCCGCTCTGTCCCTGAGCCCCACAGTTACACCACCACGCAAGCGGTCAAGGAGGTCCCCGGTCAGGGTGGTTGAGTCTCCCCCCTGTCTCCACCCTCCCCCGGTGGCGCTGCGACCCATCCCTCTGACCCCACCCCCTCCTTGGGGCCTGAGGTCCCTTCGGGTGCAGGGGACTCCCTGGAGGACCTTGCAAAGGTGTGTAGTGCCATCCTGGCCTCCGCCTTTGGCACTGACCCACCCCCTGTGGTGGAGTCCTCCATCCCTGCACCCACAACGCCGCCCCTTTGCCCTGTTGTCCCTGCGGTGCCTGTTGCTTCCCCCCCCCCTGATGCCCTCACCAGTGTGGAAGACGATGCCATTTGACTGTGCAGGCAAGGTAGGGGACACGCATCCCACTGTGTCCCCCATCCAGCTGAGAATCATTGACTGTCCTATGGGCTTTGTGAAGATTGAACTGCCTGCGATCCACGGACATTGTGCTCATGCTGAATAAAGCTTAATTTTGTTTTCATTATCACACTACTGCTATGCTGGTATTGGTGTTGGTGGGGCTGCTACATGGTTTTTGGTGGTGTGTAAGGGTTTGGGTGTGTGGGATATGTAGTAGTGTACTGCTCATTGGTGGGACCCTGGGATCTGTGTGCCATCACAAGGTGTTGGCTAACTTTCTTTGTTCATGTATGCAGTTACTGCATGGTGCACTTGTCCCAGGGTGTATTCCTTCCTCTGTGTACCCAGCTTTCTTCCCTGCAGGGTGTTCCCAATGTTTAGCGCAGAGCTGTGTCTACATGAGCTGTGTGTGTGACGGAGCCCTTCTACTTTGGCCATGCATGCAGGGCCATGTCTCCACCTGCAACAATCGTGGCATCCTTGATGATCACTGTACTTGTGTGTGGAGTCTGTTGACATGAGTTCATGGGGACATGTTCCCTTGTAGCCAGTATGCATGTGGATAATTCTGGCCTCACACACATGTGTTACACCCCTCCTGTCTCAGGGCACTGGTGGGAGGACTCCACACCCACCCCTCCTGTCTCAGGGCACTGCTGGGAGTGATAGGCACCCACCCCTCCTGTCTCAGGGCACTGCTGGGAGTGATAGGCAACCACCCCTCCTGTCTCAGGGCACTGCTGGGTGGACTCTGCACACACCCCTCCTGTCTCAGGGCACTGCTGGGAGGACTCCACACCCACCCCTCCTGTCTCTGGGCACAGCTGGGAGGACTCCACACCCACCCCTCCTGTCTCAGGGCACTGCTGGGAGGACTCTGCACACACCCCTCCTGTCTCAGGGCACTGCTGGGAGGACTCCACACCCACCCCTCCTGTCTCAGGGCACAGCTGGGAGGACTCCACACCCACCCCTCCTGTCTCTGGGCACAGCTGGGAGGACTCCACACCCACCCCTCCTGTCTCAGGGCACTGCTGGGAGGACTCTGCACACACCCCTCCTGTCTCAGGGCACTGCTGGGAGGACTCCACACCCACCCCTCCTGTCTCTGGGCACAGCTGGGAGGACTCCACACCCACCCCTCCTGTCTCAGGGCACTGCTGGGAGTGATAGGCACCCACCCCTCCTGTCTCAGGGCACTGCTGGGAGTGATAGGCAACCACCCCTCCTGTCTCAGGGCACTGCTGGGTGGACTCTGCACACACCCCTCCTGTCTCAGGGCACTGCTGGGAGGACTCCACACCCACCCCTCCTGTCTCTGGGCACAGCTGGGAGGACTCCACACCCACCCCTCCTGTCTCAGGGCACTGCTGGGAGGACTCTGCACACACCCCTCCTGTCTCAGGGCACTGCTGGGAGGACTCCACACCCACCCCTCCTGTCTCAGGGCACTGCTGGGAGGACTCCACACCCACCCCTCCTGTCTCTGGGCACAGCTGGGAGGACTCCACACCCACCCCTCCTGTCTCAGGGCACTGCTGGGAGTGATAGGCACCCACCCCTCCTGTCTCAGGGCACTGCTGGGAGTGATAGGCAACCACCCCTCCTGTCTCAGGGCACTGCTGGGTGGACTCTGCACACACCCCTCCTGTCTCAGGGCACTGCTGGGAGGACTCCACACCCACCCCTCCTGTCTCTGGGCACAGCTGGGAGGACTCCACACCCACCCCTCCTGTCTCAGGGCACTGCTGGGAGGACTCTGCACACACCCCTCCTGTCTCAGGGCACTGCTGGGAGGACTCCACACCCACCCCTCCTGTCTCTGGGCACAGCTGGGAGGACTCCACACCCACCCCTCCTGTCTCAGGGCACTGCTGGGAGTGATAGGCAACCACCCCTCCTGTCTCAGGGCACTGCTGGGTGGACTCTGCACACACACCTCCGATTTCAGGATATGTACGCTTGGCACATACACGGTGGGGGTACGCTCAATGCATTCGAGGTGAGGGTACGAGTCTACTTACACTGGTGTGGTGGGGGTACGCTCCATGCATACGCGGGTGAGGGTACGGGTCGAACTTACACTGTTGGGGTGGGGGTACGCTCCGTACGTCCGCGGGTGGGGGTACGGGTCGTACTTACACTGTTGGCATGGGGGGTACGCTCCTTGCATACGCGGGTGGGGGTACGGGTCGTACTTACACTGTTGGGGTGGGGGTACGCTCCGTAAGTCCGCGGGTGGGGGTACGGGTCGTACTTACACTGTTGGCATGGGGGGTACGCTCCTTGCATACGCGGGTGGGGGTACGGGTCGTACTTACACTGTTGGGCTGGGGGGTACGCTCCTTGCATTCGCGGGTGGGGGTACGGGTCGTACTTACACTGTTGGGCTGGGGGGTACGCTCCTTGCATTCGCGGGTGGGGGTACGGGTCGTACTTACGCTGTTGGGCTGGGGGGTACGCTCCTTGCATTCGCGGGTGGGGGTACGGGTCGTACTTACGCTGTTGGGCTGGGGGGTACGCTCCTTGCATACGCGGGTGGGGGTACGGGTCGTACTTACACTGTTGGGCTGGGGGGTACGCTCCTTGCATTCGCGGGTGGGGGTACGGGTCGTACTTACGCTGTTGGGCTGGGGGCTACGCTCCTTGCATTCGCGGGTGGGGGTACGGGTCGTACTTACACTGTTGGGCTGGGGGGTACGCTCCTTGCATTCGCGGGTGAGGGTACGGGTTGAACTTACGCTGTTGGGCTGGGGGGTACGCTCCTTGCATTCGCGGGTGGGGGTACGGGTCGTACTTACACTGTTGGGGTGGGGGTACGGTCCGTGAGTCCGCGGGTGGGGGTTCGAGTCGTACTTACACTGTTGGCATGGGGGGTACGCTCCATGCATACGCGGGTGAGGGTACGGGTCGAACTTACACTGTTGGGGTGGGGGTACGCTCCGTACGTCCGCGGGTGGGGGTACGGGTCGTACTAACACTGTTGGCATGGGGGGTACGCTCCTTGCATACGCGGGTGGGGGTACGGGTCGTACTTGCACTGTTGGGCTGGGGGGTACGCTCCTTGCATACGGGGTGGGGGTAGGGTCCGTACATATCCGTCCCCACGCTATGTGATGTTTGTGCGGCCCGTACCCAGGCCTTTGCCACGTGGGTGCGATCCGTCCCGCCATTGTTGGGGTGACGTGTGTGGGCGTGGTCCGACTCGTACCCACGCTCTTCAGGCGTGGGTACGGGACGTACCTGTCTGGTTGTGTTGCCGGTTCGCGTGGTGACGGACTTCCGTTGTGGCGGTCGCTGGCTTATCAGGACACGCCCCCACCCCCTCGTGGTGACCAGGGCATGGGAGTCAGGTATGTCCAGGCCATGTGTGGTGTGTGACTTATGTGGTTGTTTTGTGGCCTGCCCTGGTCGTGCCACCCCCACCCCACCCCACTTTCCCCCCTCCCTTAGTTATTCTGACCTTCTGCGGCGTCTGCGTCGTAACCTGTAGAGGAGGTGTACTGCTATGAGGGCAGGGATGACTCGTAGGTTCGGGTCCATGTCTGTCCGTCGCGTACTGGTACTCCTTGCTCGCGTCGTCCTGTCGCGTCCGGGTCCTCCTTGATCGCGTCGTCCTGTCGCGTTGTGGAAATATGGATTTTTATGATCAGTTATGTCCCCTATCTTGGACCCCAACGGTTTCATGTATAAATCACAAGTACATGTATGTTCCCTCCAGTTCCAGTTATGAAGACGCAAACACTTGTGCGTCCACCGTCAACATGTCCTCTTTCAGATCCGCCATGAATGGGCCGGATATTCTATTTCTAAGTATGAAAGGCCACCGGCTTTATATGGTTCATTTATCCCATTTTTCAGTCCAGGCGAGTAGGCCCTGATTCTGCCATCAAGCCTTTTCCTGCCTTCTGCCTCTGAAAGCTCCAGTCTGAGCTCGCATCTGTATCCATGAACTTTGTCCTACTCCCTGCGCGGCTAACGGTGCCTGACTCGACCTGTCTGCTTGCCAAGAACTGTATTTCACCTTGTGATTATCTGCTCCGCTCCCTATCCAATGCATTCCTGTCTAGTAGTTTAAGTAAACATTCTTCCAGCTACCGAGCAAAAGGCCCGGCTTCTCTGTCCTCATGCAAGTAATTCATAGCCCTGTTACCATGGAATATTCCTACCCCCTCGCATTTAGTGTAGACACTTAGACGCTTGTACACGCACTCACAGTCAGTATAGAATAGATTTTGTTCGAGAGACCTTTCTTTCTGGATAACACAGTTCTTTAAACATAGGATATTAGATATGATTTGGGATTAGGTTGACATAACCCCAGACTTTTGTCTCCACATGTAGAGCTAAATGTCAAGTCCCTTTCTCCCTCTAGTTGCACGTCTATCACACGTCATGCGACTGCGCACGCATCTCTGCCAAATATTTCTGCTGACATTGCAGGATCCTCCAGGTATCCACCCACACATGACAAATTACCCATTATCATCAAGTGGACGCCCACATGGACGCCCACCTTCACGCCTACTTACACGCCCACATGCTCTTATCTCATTCTCTCTTGCTCTTTTGCTTACGTACAATTGAGAAATGTATATATACTGTACTCTGTGAATAATGTTTTGAGAATATTGAGAATACTTTTGAGCCCCTTTCCAGATCCAATTTTGGTGATGGAAATATTCTCCCTTTGACTCGAGTTATTGGAATAAATCCCTTTATGAACCTGATACCACAGACTCAGCCTCTTGCTTTATGCATGATCTTATTTATATTTTAAAAGTCTGAGAGCGTAATATTTTATTTACCACATAATGGCGCCCGAACAGTTTAATCTCTTTCCCCACACGCCGGAGATGAAGGTCCAGTTTTGCCCCCTTCCACAGCCGTGATGGACTTCAAGCGCGCACGTCGCGGGTCTTCCCGCCAACTCCCTCAGGCCAACGAAGGGGACAGACTGCGACCAGGCATCCATACGAGGCGGTGAGGAACGCAGATTGTCCTACCCAGAGCCCACCTGCGAGAGAGCTGTGTCCGAGGTATACAGAGGCCCACCAGATTCCGAAGTTCTGAAGTATCCAAGTCACGAGTCGAGTCCAGTCCAGTCCAGTTTGGTCTAGTCCAGTTCAGTTCCGAGGCCTTCCGTTCCGAGCTACCCGGTGAGTACCATTGCCGGGGAGGCGTTCTGACGTGCACATAGGTTGTGCCGGTCAAGACGGGTTTGGGTACACAAATCCGGTCTGCACTGTTTTAGCAGTGTATCTGTACTGTTTAGCAGTATATCTAGTATATCAAGAATATAAATTCAGAATAATCCAGTTAATGCCGAGTATTATGTTTAGTGACTAGTTTCTTAGATCATCATCATCATTGTTGCTCATTAAATGTTAAATGTTAAATGTGTTAATACGTCCTACATATTGTGGTATGAATGACTGTTCATTATCGTGTTTTATTGTATTAAGTGTGTTCAATAATCAGGTATCAAATCAATTCTCAAAAAGGGGTACTCGAAGAAGCTGTTCCCATTCAACCTAGGGACACTCCAGGGTACTTTATGTATCATAAGCATGGCCTAGATGCCGTATTATTTCTTGATTTATGGGTGAACTACACCAAGGATTTACCAGAAAGTCAGAGGTGGCCCGCAGTTGGGACATGGGATGCAGATTGCATCATGAGAGTAGAAGAAGAATTATGGAAAAAGATAGCCAGACAGTAACAGAAAGATGCCATTGAATTATGGCGTAAAGAATAGCATAGACGCACAGAGTAAGCGCTCAGAAAAGAAGAGAAAAGTAGGGAGGATTCAGACAAAGCCCGAGAAAACGTGTTAGTTGAGGAAGGTATCCGAGTAAAAGCAGAACAAGTAGATGGACAACGAAACGCTCTTATGAAAGAGAAAATGTAGACCAGCTTGGAAGGATGCCATTGAATTTTTGGCGCAAGGAGTCACATAGGAGGTCAGAGTAAGTGTTTCACGAAGCAGAGAGAAGTAGACTGGAGTCTGGAAGAGCCAAGGAACAGATGTTACAGGAGTAATTGGAGTAGGTAAAATGAGCGCAGGCTGACAGAGAAAGAAATACTGACGTTGCTGGTATTTATCCCGTCCTTTCAGAGGACCTAGCAAGAGTGGCCCCAGTAGAAAGACCAGTTAGAGTGCCACCGCAAGTACCACGATACATATAATAATGATATAGTAGCCCGAAGGTTCTTGAGCCACCCACCAAATGAACAGCGCATAGCTGATGTTTACATGGTCCAACATTTGACTACGTTGTCAATAGGAAATTGAGAGGGGTGTAGCTAGAGAAGGAGCAACACCTGTGATTTGATGACACCCCTAATGTACAAAGTGTTAATGAAAAATAATTAGTGAAAAGTTTAGCTTGAGAAAAATTGTGGGTATTTCGAATTTACAACATTGTTCCAGAATCCAGGTTTGTGTTCTTGGTGGTCCAGTGAGGCAATGTGCTGGGTCAAGTCGGTGAGATTATGACCCCCTGAGTGCAAATTGTATGTAAAAATAATTTTTCAATTGAGCGAATTATTGCAGTTTTTATGGAATTGAGTAGTCTTTTTGTCTTTGACAGCTTCAGAGTGAGGAGAAGGTGGGGGCTGTGTAGAGCAGTATGTGATACAGAAATCGGAGACAGATTCTGACCTTGTAGCCAGTGTAGGTGGGGGCCGGTGAGAGGAGCAGAACAGAGGCACTGCTTAGAAAGCTTCTCTGACATCGCATCTGTGTAATGCCTGCAGCCGGAACAACGAAAAAAAGTTGGCTGGCAGCCCAGGCTCAGGCCGCGCTGAGGGGCTATTTTTAACTTCTCTGATAAGACAGGGCAGCTGAGAAATGTAAGTCGAGAAAGATTCCCTTGTTCTATTCTGTGCAAAACGAGTGCCCCGAGGAAATGTCTATGGAGAAGATTTGTTTTATTTTTTAGAAAATGCTATATTGCTTCTGGCCAGAAAGTAAAATGTTGCTCTTGCTTGGAATTTTAAGGGCTATGTGCCTATATATAAACGATTTTCAAATTCAGACATTTTTGAATTGTGGCCACAAGCTGCCACCAGTTGCATTGGATAAATGATCCAGTGGTTAAAAGTCTGTGAGGAGAGATGAGAGGTGCGTCTTCGTCTGGGACATTAGGGTACATTGTGTTGACGAAGATGCATAGCTCATTTTTTATAAAAGAAAACAAACAGGTTCGTGTGTTCTTCGTTTTTGATTATTATTGCTGATTCTGTTTTTATAAAAGAAAACAAACAGGTTCGTGTGTTCTTCGTTTTTGATTATTATTGCTGATTCTGTGTTTCAGATGGGGGTGTATAGGGCAGGTAAATAAGTTATTGATTATAAGCCTGACAAATTAAGCAGGCCAGAGTGTTCGCCTCTGAGCTGTAGGTACTGTAATTGCGCATCGCTGCTCATTTATATATGTTAGTGCAATTGTCTATGCTTTCTGTGCTTGGTATACTGATGGCTTGGCATATGTATTTTATATATGTTTTGTTTTTGTGTTGTATTGACCAGTCTGTTTAGCGTTTAATACCAAGTTCTCCTGTGCAAGTACAGAGATAGTCGTGACGACGGCGATCTTTGCACAGCGCTTGGCTGGAACTTGTTCACAATTACTAAATTTCACAGACGTGATATTACCTTTATCATGCTGTCAAAATAGCAGACAACACGTTATCAGTGTATGTCTAATTGGTGTTGGAGATGAATGAAATAAAAGGAAAAATTATGCAAGACTAAAATATTTTTCACATGACTGCCTTTCTCTTATAGACAGGCAGCCTCGGTCATATGTTTCCAGATTGGACATTAAGGAACAATTATGATCTGTACACTTGCATCTTAACTCTTGAAAGGCCTGTTTTAAATAAGGACTGCCACCACAGAGTGACAAATGAGGCTCGGTATTTAGGGTAATGAGAAAATATCTGACAGGATTTCCTTTTTAAAGTTTGCTTTAGTAAGCTCATTCTTGTAAGTGGTGGCCCCATAAGTTGACTTGTTTTTAAATTAGGCTGTTTATTGTATAGGTGGAAATTATTGCAGAATTACTGATTTTTTTTTAGCAGATGAATTATTAATTATCAACATTAACAACTGTTCTTAAACTTGGTTTTCCGAATATTTAGGTAATTTAGCATTCCTATTAGGGCCTACTAGCATTAATATTGACTTCAGGTTGGTGTGGGTTCATGTAATAGGGACATTTGCATATGAGATGTCATTTGGCCAGCTTATGAGCTAACACAATGAGGTTTGTACATTAATTTGAAGGATTTCTCGCCGTTTCAAATACGCTGTGTATCTCCTATAATTTTGCTTACGCCCAGTAGCTACACACAGGGATTAATAGTGTTGACAAGACACAGGGTTTGATAGTGTTTGACAGCAGTGAAATCTGTTTCAGATTTCCTCCTGTCAAAAAGGGGGGGAAGGAGGAGAATATTGGCTTTCTGCTGGCCCCTGAGGAGGTTCGCTTCCCGCTAGCCCCTTAAGAAATTAAGCCCCTTAGAAATAAGCCCCCTTTGAAATTAAGTCGAGGAAATAGGTATGGTGCTTTCCCCTTTTTCTCATGTTTTATTGTGATCTTTCAGGGGAATTAGTCCAAGCCCCTAATACAGCTTCTACTAAAGTCCTCCCTTGGACACAAGAACACACTGTGGCATTTGAAGAATTAAAGAGAGCTTTATGTCAAGCACCAGTTTTAGCAAACCCTGATTATAACAAATCGTTTATGTTTTTTGTGACAGAGCGGGATGGAACAGCACTATCTGTCCTAACACAAGATCATGCAGGAAAACACGAGCCCTGTGCTTATTTTTCTAGTACATTAGACCCAGTAGCACAGGCTTTGCCTGCGTGTCTAAAATCAGTTGCAGCAACGGCCTTAGCCATAAGACAAAGTGACTTGATAGTGCTGGGCCACCCTCTGACAGTACAAGTACCACGCGCAGTAGAGGTTCTCTTGAACCGGACACAAACACAACACCTGACTGTAGCTAGACTGACAGGCTATGAGCCAACGTTATTTCAACCACACATAGAGATCAGACGATGCAACATACTGAATCCTGCTACCCTTTTGCCCTCCAGTACAGAAAGCGTTTCACCACACGACTGTGTTGAAGTAATACATACCGTGACTAAACCAAGACAAGACTTGACAGACGTTGCACTCCCAGACCCCGACCTAACACTATAAGTTGACGGCTCATGCATGAGGACAGGGGCGGGAGAATTAGTGGCAGCATATGCAGTGACTACTGATACTGTAATAATAGAGACTAAAAGAATAGACATATTGTCAGCACAAGCAGCAGAGCTCATCGCCCTGACACAAGCGTGCATAAGAGCTAAGCACCTGAGAGTAAACATTTACACCGATTCTCTGGCGAGAAAGAGGTTTCTTGACCTCTCATGGGGCCAAGATACAGCATGGCCCCCATATTCAAGCCCTACTGGAAGCAATACATTTACCAACAGCCATAGCTATCCTAAAATGTAAAGCACATACTAGAGCCACAGATACCATTTCCCAAGGCAATGATCTGGCAGACCGAACTGCTAAACAGACAGCTCAGACCCCACTAGACATGACAAAGTTACAGGTTCAATAAGTGTCCAAAGCCATGACAGTTAGGGATCCTTCCAAGGATGTACAAGACATACAGACACATGCTACTATGGACGAATTAAAGAAATGGTCGGAACAAGGAGGGGTACTGACTGATCAGGGTTGGATGAATAAGGGCAAATCCATATGGTTTCTTCCTGATTCTATGGTACAAGTGATTATAAATACCGCACATAGTCCTGCACACTTAGGAGAGAAAGCAATGATAGATAGCTTACAGAATATATGGTTCAACAAGCACCTGCGTGCAGCAGCGAAACAAAAGGTCAGAACATGTATGATCTGTTGCCAATTCAATCCAGGTAAAGGCATTCCGATGGAACAAGGTGGATTCCATCCACCTGACCACCCTTTTGAAGTGCTCCAAATGGATTATATCCAAATAAACAGATGTAGAGGTTACAAATATGTCCTGGTACTAATGAAGCAGGTGTCCCTTCTGTTAGGGTATACCTGGAAATTCCATTGTGTGCGACATCCTGAAGCAGCAGGCCTTGTAGAAAGACATAAACAGACATTAAAAATTTGCGCAGACGAAGGTGTAGATTGGATGGTAGCCCTGCCGGTTGCCCTCTTTTACATGCGAATGGTAGCTCATTCTAGAACAGGCTTATCTCCCTATGAAGTGGTCTTTGGTAGACCACCAAATATGTGGGGCACTCCAATGCCTAAAAGATAATAACATGCTGACAGATTACCTGGCTTCCTTGATGTCTGCACTACTCTCTTGTTGTTCGCAGGTTGCTGCCGCCTTCCCTGACAACACCCAGGTCAAAGAATACTCCATCGCTCCTGGATGGAAGGCGCCAAAGTCAGTGCTCTGGACCACGGGGACGGCCGTTAAAGTCAAAGTGCACCTTCACCACTCTTTTACAAAGGAAAAAGACTTTAAACTTGGATTTTGGATTTTGAACACCATTTTCTAGAGGAGACTCCCCAGAAGTTTCCACAAAGCTAAACTTTGATCTAAGAAGTCAGAACCCGTTTGATCAATTAAGTCCACTAGGTGGTGAAGCGGTTGAACATGTATTCTGGCTTGCATAAGATCTTGGACAATAACATTGATATAAAAAAAAAAAAAGAGCAAGATGTGCATCACGATAATATGTATCAGCTTAATACTACATGCTATTTTTCCTCCTATTGCCTCACTTTTACACTCCTCCACTAATGATACCATAAAGCACACATTTAGTGATCTGCCATCCTATGAGCTATCATATCGACTTGCCTTACGCAACAATACCTTTATTCAGATGCTGCACCATTCACATCAGACTAGCAATGCTACAGACTGCTGGGTCTGTGGCCGACTCCCCCCCTATCAGAACTATAAGGGAGTTTTGCCCCTCTTTCTCTATCCGTTCACACACAATGGCTCCTGTGGAGCATGGTTTAGTTTGATTAATTCCCTAGATTCGAATTCCGCAGTTTATCAAGACAACTGGGTATGGGGAAACCTGAACTTAGTTTTGCTTAAAGTCTGCTACCCTAACAAGGAGGGACTTCCCAAAAGAACAGGAACTGATCTAAGAAATGAAGTATATGGATTAAGTAATTTTACACTTAACCTCATGATCCTGAACGTTGAATCTGAAGCTACACCAATCTTGCCCGCCATGTCCGTATTCCCAGTAAAAGGGGAATTATGTATAAGAAAGAATGGCTCCATACACATGGGCCATAGTAAATGCACCACTGTAATAAAATTCAGTGATCAAGGCAAGTCTACATTTAGAGCTTCTCGTCATTCCTACTTTATATGTGGCCAGACCGCATATGTACGCCTACCTCTAGATTGGGATGGTACCTGCTACATCGGATTCCTTTTGCCACCTGTTTTCCTAGCTCCTCCTGATTATCATAGAAATACTCATTTAGTACACAATAGACAGCAGAGAGATCTCCCAATTGTCGATTACACTGAAACAGCATGGGAAAAATACACAGATTTCAATAAAGGTTTCTTTCCCTATATAGGTACAGTTACCAATAGTAAGCTGATACGTAGATTAACCAGAACCCTTGAAGCAGTAGTGAACGAAACTATTTCCGCCTTAGGCAATTTAACAGAAGAGCAGTCTGCTATGCGGATTGTTGTGCTTCAAAATAGTCTTGTCCTTGACGTTATCCTGGCCGATAGGGGCGGAGCTTGTAGGGTCATCAAATCAAGCTGTTGCATTTTTCATACCAGAAAATTCGCCATCTGTATATAAAGCCATAACTCGCCTTCATAAGATTGTAAGCCAGATACACCAGAATCCAGGCACCTGGACTTGGTCCGGTTGGTTTTGGAGTGTATTATCTACCTTTGGATGGAGGGTCCTATCCTTCCTAGGTATTGGCTTTCTCATACTATTCAGTTGCTGCTTATGCCTACAATGTGGACCAGCGATTTGTGGTCTGTGTGCCACATCGTGTATTCCACCACCAAGATTTCATTCATCCCGGAAGAAAAAAGAAGAACAAATGATGTTATATGAACAGATCAACGGATTGATGAAGATTGATATCTCTTAACGGGCAAGTAGGGGACAAGGAGGGAATGTGGAAATATGGATTTTTATGATCAGTTATGTCCCCTATCTTGGACCCCAACGGTTTCATGTATAAATCACAAGTACATGTATGTTCCCTCCAGTTCCAGTTATGAAGACGCAAACACTTGTGCGTCCACCGTCAACATGTCCTCTTTCAGATCCGCCATGAATGGGCCGGATATTCTATTTCTAAGTATGAAAGGCCACCGGCTTTATATGGTTCATTTATCCCATTTTTCAGTCCAGGCGAGTAGGCCCTGATTCTGCCATCAAGCCTTTTCCTGCCTTCTGCCTCTGAAAGCTCCAGTCTGAGCTCGCATCTGTATCCATGAACTTTGTCCTACTCCCTGCGCGGCTAACGGTGCCTGACTCGACCTGTCTGCTTGCCAAGAACTGTATTTCACCTTGTGATTATCTGCTCCGCTCCCTATCCAATGCATTCCTGTCTAGTAGTTTAAGTAAACATTCTTCCAGCTACCGAGCAAAAGGCCCGGCTTCTCTGTCCTCATGCAAGTAATTCATAGCCCTGTTACCATGGAATATTCCTACCCCCTCGCATTTAGTGTAGACACTTAGACGCTTGTACACGCACTCACAGTCAGTATAGAATAGATTTTGTTCGAGAGACCTTTCTTTCTGGATAACACAGTTCTTTAAACATAGGATATTAGATATGATTTGGGATTAGGTTGACATAACCCCAGACTTTTGTCTCCACATGTAGAGCTAAATGTCAAGTCCCTTTCTCCCTCTAGTTGCACGTCTATCACACGTCATGCGACTGCGCACGCATCTCTGCCAAATATTTCTGCTGACATTGCAGGATCCTCCAGGTATCCACCCACACATGACAAATTACCCATTATCATCAAGTGGACGCCCACATGGACGCCCACCTTCACGCCTACTTACACGCCCACATGCTCTTATCTCATTCTCTCTTGCTCTTTTGCTTACGTACAATTGAGAAATGTATATATACTGTACTCTGTGAATAATGTTTTGAGAATATTGAGAATACTTTTGAGCCCCTTTCCAGATCCAATTTTGGTGATGGAAATATTCTCCCTTTGACTCGAGTTATTGGAATAAATCCCTTTATGAACCTGATACCACAGACTCAGCCTCTTGCTTTATGCATGATCTTATTTATATTTTAAAAGTCTGAGAGCGTAATATTTTATTTACCACAGCGTACGGGTCCTCCTTGGTGGCGTCGTCCTGTGTGTCCGTCACGTACTGGTCCTCCTTGTTCGCGTCGTCGTCTGTCCGTCGCGTACTGGTGGTCCTTGTTCGCGTCGTCCTGATTTCCCGGCAGTTTTTGGCTGCCGCAAAATATTCACAGTGCGGGGTGACGTCGGTGCGAATCGTGATTCCTGGGTCGTGAATGGCTGGCTGCGAGCGTCCCGACGTCAGGTCGGCGCTTTCCCGGATCGCATTGGTAGGTGTTTTTTTGTTCGGTCGGGCTTTTTTACGATTCGTACGGTAATGGTGTACCCGTGCGAATCGTAATTCCTTGTTTGTGAAAATTGACGACCGGGTACGCGTCGGGCGGAGATTGTGCTCCGTCCGACGGTTCGTACCCGGTTTTTGCAGGATCGTGATCGGCACCATGGAGCCGTATATGAATTACGAGCAATAAAGTCAACAATTTCTGATTTTAGAAAGGAAACCCAATTACTATCTTGTAGGTACATTTTATTAAATATCCATCTCTTGGGGGACTTAATTTCTTCCCCTACTTTAAACTCAATTACCAGCATTGCGTGGTCTGAAAAGCCATTATGCAAAAATTTCTGATATGAAAATTTTAATGAACTAGAGGCCAAAAAAAAGTCAATACGAGAGGAGGATCTATGTCTTCCTGACCAATAAGTAAATTCTTGTTTATGAGGAAATTTTAATCGCCATGGGTCACAAAGATCGAGTAATGCGGAGTTCTTCATAATGGACCTTAATGACTTTGGTTTAGATTGTTTCTTTAGGAGACCAGTATAATCTAGTTTTATATCAATAAGAATATTAAAATCCCCGCCTATAACTATATCTCCTCTGACCATTAGTAGTGATTGAAATAACTCCTCATAGATGGGGGCACGATCTTCCACTGGGGCATAATAACTAACAAAGGTAATCGGCCTATTCCTATTTTTAATTACACAAGTAGCCCAACACCACCGCCCTGCGCCTCCATCTTCAAACTGGATAATTTCTGCATCTAAATTACGATTAATAAACAGCGCGACTCCCCTTTGAGATTCTTGAGCACATGAGAACCCACGATATGAAGACCAATTTTTAAACATTGAAAAAGAGTTAATTTTATCCACAGAAATATGAGTTTCTTGCAGCATCACAACTGCTGGGCGCTCTGTTTTAATCCAGAGCTCGATAGTGCGCATTTTTTTTTTATTATTCAATCCATTGACATTGAAAGAGACAACTCTAACCCCTCCAATAGACATTAATTATTAAGAATAACTTCTTGCCAACAAAATGTTTCATCGCGAACCACAAGAATTTCCATTTTCCATTTTTACCCCCCATCCCCCTCCACCCAAGTGCTCTTCCCTCTACCCAGGTGCTCCCCCCCCTAGACCTAGTCCCGTGGCCCTGTACTACCCCTGTATCTCCCTCCCACGCTGGCCACATGGCACTAACCCCTCTCATAAGAGCGCCTTGGTTTATATATTTGTTAATTTTTTAACAAATTAATTTAGAAATTGTAAATTTAATTTAGAATGTTACAAATAATTTTAGGAGCGGATTGTTGGGTTATAGGGGATAAGGGTGGGAAGTTAATTTAAAATGTTTATATATTTTTAATTTAAAAAATATTAATATTTAGAAAATTTAAATATATTTTAGAATTTAACAAATCCCATATTTAAATATAGATTTCAGTCAGAATATTAAATTAATTAAGTTCACTGTCCAGCACTTATCTTAATGAAATATAGACTGGAGTAGGAATAGTAAATTAATTAAGTTCATTGTCCAGCACTTACTGTAATTTAATATAGTTTGGAGTGAGAATAGTAAATTAATTAAGTTCAGTGTCCAGCACTTATTTTAATTTTATATAGAATGGAGTGGGAATAGTAAATTAATTTAGTTCAGTGTCCAGCACATACCGTAATTAAATGTAGGTTGGAGTGAGAATAGGAAATTAATTAAGTTCAGTGTCCAGCACTTATTTTAATTTAATATAGACTGGAGTGGGAATAGTAAATTAATTTAGTTCAGTGTCCAGCACCTACCCTAATTTAATATAGGTTGGAGTGAGAATAGTAAAATAATTAAGTTCAGTGTCCAGCACTTATCTTAATTAAATATAGAGTGGAGTGGGAATAGTAAATTAATTAAGTTAATTGTCCAGCACCTACTGTAATTTAATATAGTTTGGAGTGAGAATAGTAAATTAATTAAGTTCAGTGTCCAGCACTTATCTTAATTAAATATAGATTGGAGTGGGAATAGTAAATTAATTTAGTTCAGTGTCCAGCACATACTCTAATTAAATATAGGTTGAAGTGAGAATAGTAAATTAATTAAGTTCAGTGTCCAGCACTTATTTTAATTTAATATAGACTTGAGTGGGAATAGTAAATTAATTTAGTTCAGTGTCCAGCACCTACCCTAATTTAATATAGGTTGGAGTGAGAATAGTAAATTAATTAAGTTCAGTATCCAGCACTTATCTTAATTAAATATAGAGTGGAGTGGGAATAGTAAATTAATTAAGTTCATTGTCCAGCACCTACTGTAATCTAATATAGTTTGGAGTGAGAATAGTAAATTAATTAAGTTCAGTGTCCAGCACTTATCTTAATTAAATATAGATTGGAGTGGGAATAGTAAATTAATTCAGTTCAGTGTCCAGCACATACTCTAATTAAATATAGGTTGGAGTGAGAATAGTAAATTAATTAAGTTCAGTGTCCAGCACTTATTTTAATTTAATATAGACTGGAGTGGGAATAGTAAATTAATTTAGTTCAGTGTCCAGCACCTACCCTAATTTAATATAGGTTGGAGTGAGAATAGTAAATTAATTAAGTTCAGTGTCCAGCACTTATCTGAATTAAATATATAGTGGAGTGGGAATAGTAAATTAATTAAGTTCATTGTCCAGCACCTACTGTAATTTAATATAGTTTGGAGTGAGAATAGTAAATTAATTAAGTTCAGTGTCCAGCACTTATCTTTATTAAATATAGATTGGAGTGGGAATAGTAAATTAATTTAGTTCAGTGTCCAGCACATACTGTAATTAAATATAGGTTGGAGTGAGAATAGTAAATTAATTAAGTTCAGTGTCCAGTACTTATTTTAATTTAATATAGACTGGAGTGGGAATAGTAAATTAATTTAGTTCAGTGTCCAGCACCTACCCTAATATAATATAGGTTGGAGTGAGAATAGTAAATTAATTAAGTTCAGTGTCCAGCACTTATCTTAATTAAATATAGAGTGGAGTGGGAATAGTAAATTAATTAAGTTCATTGTCCAGCACCTACTGTAATTTAATATTGTTTGGAGCGAGAATAGTAAATTAATTAAGTTCAGTGTCCAGCACTTCTCTTAATTAAATATAGATTGGAGTGGGAATAGTAAATTAATTTAGTTCAGTGTCCAGCACATACTCTAATTAAATATAGGTTGGAGTGAGAATAGTAAATTAATTAAGTTCAGTGTCCAGCACTTATTTTAATTTAATATAGACTTGAGTGGGAATAGTAAATTAATTTAGTTCAGTGTCCAGCACCTACCCTAATTTAATATAGGTTGGAGTGAGAATAGTAAATTAATTAAGTTCAGTGTCCAGCACTTATCTTAATTAAATATAGAGTGGAGTGGGAATAGTAAATTAATTAAGTTCATTGTCCAGCACCTACTGTAATTTAATATTGTTTGGAGTGAGAATAGTAAATTAATTAAGTTCAGTGTCCAGCACTTATCTTAATTAAATATAGATTGGAGTGGGAATAGTAAATTAATTCAGTTCAGTGTCCAGCACATACTTTAATTAAATATAGGTTGGAGTGAGAATAGTAAATTAATTAAGTTCAGTGTCCAGCACTTATTTTAATTTAATATAGACTGGAGTGGGAATAGTAAATTAATTTAGTTCAGTGTCCAGCACCTACCCTAATTTAATATAGGTTGGAGTGAGAATAGTAAATTAATTAAGTTCAGTGTCCAGCACTTATTTTAATTAAATATAGAGTGGAGTGGGAATAGTAAATTAATTAAGTTCATTGTCCAGCACCTACTGTAATTTAATATAGTTTGGAGTGAGAATAGTAAATTAATTAAGTTCAGTGTCCAGTACTTATCTTAATAAAATATAGATTGGAGTGGGAATAGTAAATTAATTCAGTTCAGTGTCCAGCACATACTCTAATTAAATATAGGTTGGAGTGAGAATAGTAAATTAATTAAGTTCAGTGTCCAGCATTTATTTTAATTTAATATAGAATGGACTGAGAATAGTAAATTAATTAAGTTCAGTATGTAGTGGGAGTAGTATGTTAATTAAGTTTGCTAAATAGCAAATATTAGAATTAATTATAGAGTTGAATAGGAATAGTTAAATTAATTGGATTTAATTGACAAAAAATCTGTAGATTTTAGTTTGGGTTGGATAAAAGATAGAAGTTATATCAGAATGCAAATTCCAAATTATTTTTAAATTAAATAGTAGAAAGGAAAATAATATTTATTTTATAGTTGTTGGAATGTATATTCATTCGAGAGAAAATTTTGTTTATTATTACGCATATTCTAATAATTAAATCATTGAAATAAACATGTAATACATTAATTAATATTTAACATTTGTATTATAGAAATAATTTTTTTATAATGGATATATATTTGTTTATTGTATATTTTGGACATGAATATATGAACACACAAAATAAGTAAAAATTAAAAAATCAGATTTTATAGCTGTATAATATTTAAAAATTTATATTCTGTACTGTATGTGTAATGTTAAATAAATAGTTAGGCCATTTATTGGTATTTTTTTAGTTGTTATGTTTCTATACGACGGTTTCCATCTTTCCTCGGACCTCGGACCTCGACTGTTTTCTAATCACTCGCTGTTTCTACACTGACCAGTTCGGAGAAAGTGACTAAACATTTTACTGTCTGATATATAACATACGAACGGTCTAAAGCTATCGACCTATTACCTAGATTGAACTCTGGGTCCTGCCGCTTTCGTCATACTACCCCCCGTTTTGACGTGTAAATATTTCTTATTGTTGAAACTCGCCTTGAAAATCCCATGTTTGGCCGAAATGCGTTGGCTGCGGATCTGGTCTCACTAAATCTTGGATTAAAGGATATCAAGCAAATACTCAACTACTGTGTGGATTCGAAACACAATTGTTTATTTTGACATTAATTTACATTTCTTCCAATATGTTGCCTCTCATACTTGTGGATAATTGTTGTCTTGGTGGTCATTTGAGCAGCTGACCATTTGAGGTGGGCAATATTATCGTTACTCATAAAGTGAGAAGTCCAGGCTGAGCATTCACGTAAAACCCTGCTGCTTTAATTTCCAAACTTCCTATGTTTGTTTGGGTCTTTTATTTTGTAGCCGCTCGCTGTTGTTTTGGGTTATTTTGGTCGAATCCAGGTCGCGGTTCGGAGCTGTTTCGCGTTTGAGAAGGTAAGAGTTATTTGCTTTATTATTAAATAGTTTTAAGTGTTTTGTGGAAGTAGTTATGTTGTAATAAGTGTGTATTGATTGATGTTTTAGAAGTTAGGGTGTTCGTAATAGTTTGTATACGGTTTTATAATTAACGTTGTGTTCCGTGTTTGTGGCTTTGTTAGTGTTTTGTTATTTCGGTGTGTTAAAGTTTTATAGTGTTTGAATAACGTTTGTAGTGATGTTTGTACGTGCGTTTTGTGTGTTTGTGGGTGGGTGGGAATGTTTGTTTCTCTTTTGTAGGTTTTACGGAGAAGATATTTTCGTCGGTTTCAAACACCTTATTTTTTTTAAAGGAAGTGTGTATTAGTTGTGTTTACTAATGTTTATTTAACACTTCCTTTATTGTTCGGGTTTCCAGGAGCGGTTATTTAACTTTTTAATATTTTTCGGGATTTTTATGGTTAATGGATAGTCGTTTTTGGGCGTAGACGTTGTTTTCGATAAACAGTTGTATTTTTACATTTTATTGGGATTTTTTTTTTGGATACCTATGGATTTTGAACTCCCTGGATTTATTTGGAAGGAATGTTATTATCCCATTGGAGCTAATACACAGGTAAGTTCATTTAAATATTTTTATTCTTGGTGGCCAAACCTTATATATTTAATATTGTTGTTGTGTACTTGGTTTGTTTAATTATGTTGTCTAAATATATGTCCATATAATTGATGTATATATTTTAGACCACATAATTAAATATGTGATATAATAAAGTGGATTATTTATGTTGTGATAGTTGTTTTAGTAGAATTGTGGGTTAATATTTAGAAAAGGGTTTAGAAGAGAGTTTGAGCTGTTATATTTAAGTACTCAAGTCCTCTTGTGGATGGGTATAGCTGTACCTGTTGTTGTAGGTAATTATACATTTGAGTAGTTTGTCTAGACTGTTTTGGTTTTAATTGTAGGACAGATTGTTGCATTCTTAATTCTTGGAAACTTTGTTCCTTTTGTATGGCAATTAGTAGTTTTTGTAGTGTTGGAGTTGTTCTCCCAGTAGAAGTTAGGAATGCATTATGCCAGCCCTCGACGGCGTTGTTAGTTTTGGCTTGTTGGTTGAGTGTACTTACATATACATTCCACCAAGGTATTTGGAACTTGGGCTGACGTCTATGGCCTGATCTGTGTAGTCTCCCTATCCAGGTATCCTCAAAATAATCTAACAGGGGAGATAACTTTACTTCATTTTGTTTGTAGAATGGACTTTCTAATAAAAGATTGTAATGTTCTGCAACATCTGTGGTTGGTACATAAGCTAGGGCTGTTAGAAGTTTTATTTGATGTGCAAAACTTATGTTAGTGGCGTATTCTACACTTAGTGAAGATTTTTGTAAATGTCTCCATATACATTGGTTTAGATGGAAGTAACATCCTTGGATAGCTGTATGGGGTACAGTTTTAGAATGGAATTTATCATGGCTTGCTCAAAGTCTATGATAATTGTTTGAGGGATCAAAATCATTTGATTCTTGTTTTAGTTTTCCTAGCATTTCATTATATGTTGTGTTTTGTTTGTTAGGTAATAGTGCATAAATTAAAGGTATGGAAGTGTTGTGATATTGACCGTGTATTGTGTAAAGCTGGTAGAATGGTTTTGGGCATATTGTAAAGGTGCCATCCATCATCCATGTTTGGCATTGTTGCAGTTTAGTTATATTGTTTGCAGTAGCAAACATTATGATTCTTTTTTTCTGGGCTTTTGTTATCAAAAAAAATAAAAGGTTCATTATTGTGGGTGATACTTAATTCTGGTGGAATGATGATCTCTTGAAAAGTTTTAGGGGATGGTATAGTTGTCGTGGTTGCTTTTTTGGTCCTAGCAATAGTTCTTTTTATAGAAGCAATTGATGGTAATTGGCCTCTTGCTTCTTTGGGCACTCTAGGTAATAGTTCTTTTAGGATTACACTTGTAGCAGTTTGTGAACCTATGCTTAATTCTTTGATATTTTCAAGAGTTGATCTGACTTCTATTTCAGAGAGATTGGGTGGATGGTTATGCTCTCTTGTATATAGTACAGTTGTTTCTCTTGTTGTTGCTCGTCCGTAGCATTTGTTAGAATAATATTTAGTACACTTCCAGTTCACTTTTCGGTCCGTCTGCTTTTCTTGGGTGTATGTGTAACCCATGTAACACAATAGGAATTTTCCTTTCTGCGAAGTTATAAATTGGGCTTCTTCTGTCATCGTGATGTGTTACAATTCTGGAAAAAATTTATATGAAAATATATGCAATAGTACCTTATATATTTATATGAAAATAGCAAAAAAGCATTTTTTTTATATATACTCACCAAGTGTTTTTGGTTGTATTTGAATGAAGATGTTGTTTGTTGCCAAAATGTTGTTTAGTTGATTTAGTCTCTGAAAGTTAAAGAACATTTATTGTTGTTGTTGGTTTAGTTTTTTAAGTGGGGTGGTATTGCTGTTTGGTATAGACTATATTTTTATTGTAGAAACGTATTTTATTGTTTTACAAATTAACAACTCAAAAAACATTCCCCCTCCTTCACCTGTCCCGGAAGTACCACACATTTATCATCAAGACCAATTATTCAGGAGAATGAACAACCTTTCCACCCAGTTCTCTACCCCCCCCTCCCCCACCACATGTCAATGTACCCCCGTCCCCTACCCCTCTTACTATGTGCCCCTCCTGCCTAATAAATAAGATGCAGTAGCCTAACCTCTCACTAAGCAAACAGAGCCTACCCTCATGCCCAGTGGTATAGACTATAGGTGTTAATTTATACAGGTTTTTAAAAATTTAAAAAAGAGAACATGGATTTGTTTAGGGGTTTAGGATGTTTTGGGGTTTGAGTAGGATTTAATTAATATTTTATCAAGTATTTTGATAGTTTACTTACTTTTTAGTGAGTCTTTTCTGGCAATCTTCAATATTTTCTTTAGCTGTTTGGAGTAATATCTGTAGTGGAAACATAAAGAGATGGAATATATAAGTTAGTTATTTATTTGAGTAAAGAAAAATTCGTGTTTTAGTTTAATTTGGCAGTTTAGTTAGAAAAGATTATTTACTTACGTTTTTAGAATAGTAGTAGGATGTAGGTTTCTTCTGTTTAGTAGAGTTTCTTCTTCGTTCAATGCTTTGGTTTAAGGCACCGTAGAAGACTTGTTTTAATTGGTTTATATAGTGGTTTCAAATTGTTTCTTGAATGTTATTGGTTGTTTTCTGTATGTGGCCTTTCTATTGGATGGTTTGAATTTTTTTTAGTTAATTGGTTTCCTTTTATGGAAAATGCTAAGTAAGAGTATATTTATTTTTAAAGGAGGAGAGTTTTAAATAATTATATATAAAAAGATTGTTTATAATGTGTAGTAATTTTATTTAAATGTGTTCGAAATGCCAATGTGATAATAATTTCAGTGTTTTTTTATTATTTTGTTAAATATTGAAATCGCGATAAATGTTATGTTTATGTTTAAGTAGTATCTCATTTGAAAATGTATGTTTTGGTAAAATATTGTCTTTATGTTGTTGAAAGTATTGGTTTTATTAGTATTAGAATTGTCGATATATTTAAAAAAACGATATGATTGATGTCTATATTTTGGTTATCGATATTTGTGACATGTGTCATATTTATTAACTCATGTCGATATTTAGTATTGCGATATTAATGTGTGCGATATTTGTGTGATCGATATAATTGTATTACGATATTGTAGTGTCGATATTAGTGTAGTTTTTTAAATAAGTATACAATGTCGATATTTTTGATGTCGATATATTTGTTGCGATATTTGTGTAGTTCGATAATGTGTCTGTCGATAATATGTCAGAGATCCAGTGGAACCATCACATGCCCCGTGTAAGTTAATACCCTGACAAAGGAGAGAACCGTTTAGTGTGTGTTCACAGTTTTCACTGCTAAGAAACACTTCACGTTCCCCACTCCAGCATCTATGTGTGTAAGGTAAATCCCAGGATGTCTTGATGTATCCTTTACCCAATCTTTCATATTTGCCAACTGGTATATGTTTTAGGCAATACTGAAAATGGAAAGCATTAACAGGCAGAGTAATTTTACCATGTATGGTCCACTCAGTAGCTGGTTTTTCTGCCACCGTGAATGGTAATTTTTCCAGTTTTTCAATGCTCAGCATAGTGTAGTCTGCTCCCCTTTGTGCCAGTCTGATCTGTTTATCTGTGAGATTGAATTCTGAAAACAGTGACGTAGTGTTGATGAAACGCCAAGGCACATAGCCTGCACACATGTTTTGTAGCGTCCAGCCCAATAGCATGATAGAACGTAGCTGAGTCTGACCATGTTGCAACATGACCAAGTCCTGTTCCATGATGTCTATGACAGAAGACACAATTCTGTCCAATGAAAATATTCTGGACGACAGAGTCATTAACCCATTGTCTACAACAGAGAGAGTTTTCTCTAAATTAATACAATCAATTTCTCGTATTAGTTCCGCATTATCTGCTTGGGTAACCTTCCATGCTTCATTATAAGCAGCGTAGATACCGGCATATATGAAACGTTTTTAACGCAGTTTTCTTTGTCCTAGCAAGAATTCCCTGAGGTCTGCACCTTCTTGAAGTAAAGTTAAGTGTTGTTTTACATCCTTCAGTGTAGCTTTCTGTAGCCAATCAAGGCAGAGTTTCCCTACACTGTGTGTTGTTACTACCCCTGGATGCTGTCTTTGAACATAGCTTTAAATAAAGCTTCTACCCCCTGTACTTGCCAATCTTTTGTACCCCAGACAGATTTTGTCTCAATGTTGTCTTTCCAAAAGTCGAAACCCTGTCTAGACAGTTGGGTAATAAAGGCTGCAGAATAAATCTGTTTCGTATTGGTTAACATATTTTTCGTTCCTGTCTTGTTCACATTTTTAAAGTAAAACATTTCCGAATTAGACAAATTGTAGCCTGAAAAATATAAAAACTTAGTTGCAAAAGTTTTTGAGCTACCCTTTGGAGGTGTAGGACAATGTTCCCATTGGTTATACATAAATACATTCCTAGGTGTTGCAGATTTATGCAAGAAATGATGACCATAGTGGTTATAACAATACATTTGTTCATAGTCTGATGAACCCTCTAAATATACATGATTTGTGAATACAGTAGGCTTCTCTAGATCAGACATCATATTATTAACAGTCTCGAAGTCCCAATCATCAGAAAAGGTACTAGAGGTAATAAAGTCACTTAATGAAATCTTAAATAAATGTGGAATCTTCAAAAGCTCCGATGGGCCAAAAATGTCATATTGAGTTTGGTCCCAAACTATACCTTCATGTATAGGAACGGCTGTGATATTCACTGCTGACAAGTCTCTTGCTTCACGATGGGATGATTTGTGTGGCTCGAGAAGTAAGTTCACTCTTTTACTTGCTGTTTCCATTTGAATATATCTTCCATTTATCAACATACCCAAAGTTATTACCAGAGCTAACCAAAGTAGAAAGACTATTCCCAAAACAATCCATAGTTCAATCCATGGTGAAACCAGATAAGTCTTTTTCAGGTGATGAAAAAAATCTGTTGCTTGTCCTTTGAAAGTTCTTTGTGCTGGCGTTGTTTCAGGTTCGCTTGGATACTCAGAAAACGTATCAAAGTTCATGAAATAGCCAGAGGCAGTTCCGTCAATGGTTGGAATTGCATCAGGATTTGTTGAATTTGCTGGAACCAGTTGACCACTTGTTACTTCGTTGTAGACATGTGTATCAGGACGAACTGTGATTTGTAGGCCTGGGCATAGTTCACGAAGTAGCACTTCGCGAAGCTACGCAAATTGAAGTTCGCACTACGCGAGCTACGCGTAGCACTTCGCGAACTGCGTAGTACCTTGTTCGCACTGTGCCAGATGTCGTTTTCAATGATTGCACAGTGCGGACAAGCAACCGGCACTGTGCAATCATTGAAAATGGCATCTTGCAGAGTGCGAGCTGTAGTTTTCTGCTGCTCGAGTAGATTTTTACTCGAGCTTCAGCTTTCTCAACGCGAACTGGTAGTTTCTCATCGCGAGCGGTCGCGAGCATACGCGACCACTCGCAATGAGAAACCTGACCTCCTCGCGTTGGGAATCTCGCCGGGAGGTTTATTTTCCATGCTCGCGATCGCCAACTTGAAGTTGCTAATCGCGAACAAGGAAAAAGTCTCGCCGGGATGTCATTTTGCTTGCTCGCGGTCGCCAACTTGACGTTGAGGACCGCGATCAAGCAAAAAATGACCGCAGCACTACGCAACACTACGCTACGCGTGTTCGCACTGTGCTACGTACAGTTCGCGTAGTGCGAAGTAGCGTGAACTTCGCAAACTACGCGAGCGTAGCGTAGTGCTTTGCCCAGGCTTAGTGATTTGGGTTTCAAGAGGGACAAGTTCCATAGCTTTGTTGCTTAGTCCATTACTTCTCACTGCAGAATCTTCAAAGGTGATGAGTCTCTCAGTTTGAACCACTTGGATTGTAGCTAGAGGAGTGCGTCTGCTACATTGGCGGAGTCCACTTGGCCTACTGCTTAGTATCGGCCACATAGTGTGGTTTGATCAGGTCGATGGACACAAATCTTTTCTCCTTTTTACCAGCAAGGGGCGGCAAAAGTACTGTTCTCGATCCGTAGATTGCTAGGACAGGTACTGGTTGTCTGTAAGAAGGCCCAAATTCCTTCTTATCCGCGATCTTTTCTCTGACTAGATCACCAAGCTTTGGGCTCCAGACAGGCCTTGCTGGGATGGCCGGTTTTTCCTCAGTGTTGGTTGGCTTCAGGAGCACGTTGCTTTGTTTCGTTCTTAGTTCATTTAAGTCCTGTAAAACAGCCAAACGATCTTTGATAGCAAATTTCTTATTTTCCATCACTGTGCCTTGCATATCAAGGTCCGGTACCAACATTCTAGTTCTAAATAGAATTTCACATGGAGTGACACCCTAAGAGAACTTCTTGGCAAGTTATTAAGTGCGCGCTGGGCCCCATAAAGGTGTTTGACCCACCCATCCCCCGAACCTAATACCCTAGCTGTTATAGACTGCTTTATGTTCCGTTTTCTTCTTTTCACAACAGAATTTCCCTCAGAATGGAATGGAGAAAAATACCGCAATGCTACGCCCAAACTGGCCATGGCTTCTTTGTAAGCTCGAGAGCTAAACGCAGGACCCTGGTCAAAATGTAGTGTGCCAATTGCGTATGTGCCGATAAAGACTCGCAAATCTTTTATAACAGTTCGAGCGTCAGCCGAGCGCTGAGGCCACAACCATAGGAACCTAGAACACGAATCCACTGCGACCATGATATATTTATAGTTATCATCCCTTTGTAAGGGACCGCAGTGGTCCAGGTAAACACAAGCTAATGGTTTATCTGAAATTAAAAGGGGTGTCTGCGGAGCACGTTTCACAGTAGAGACTTTCATCTTCTGGCATATTTCACTTTCCAAAACATAATTCCTGGTCTGTTTCCTAATGCCTGGTCACCAGTATCTCTGTTTCAATAACGATACTGTAGCGGAAACACCTGCATGGGCAGAGGCGATCCCTTCATGTGCTGCTAGGATTAGTCCTAATCTGTGTTCCATGTTTGGTATTAACCTATCTCCCACTCCAGGGATTCAAGCAAACGGAACATTGTTTGCATCAATTATATATGAGTATTTGAGTGGAAATTTGTTAGGTAACCCTGCACCGCTGCCTTTGCTTGAAGCATTGACAGCCAGCATTATTTCACTGTCTATTTTCGTTTTTGAACGAGTGATTGCAGCTACGGAAGGCGTTTGCACAGCCCCTTTCACGGCTTCATCAGCCAATGAATTCCCTTCAACGTGAACGCCATCACGTTGATGACTCAGCTTGTGTATCACTTGAGTGTTTTGTAGGCCGTTTCGCAACTGAACTACTTGCTCCCAAAGCATTTTATTCTTGATTGTGCCACCTTTTGCATCCTTGAAACCATTTTGAAGCCAATTCTGTAAATATTCATTGTAAGATTGAACACAGTAAAAAGAACCGCACACTATGAGTGTGGGGAATTCGCGATCCGTGTTTTCAAGTGCCATCTTGAATGCTTGTAGTTCAGCTCGCTGAGCTGTACAATCTCCTAGAGATTGTGTTTTTGTGACCATTGTTCTGAATTTGCCATCGCGCATACGACCTTTAATGATCGCACATGCTGCACTGTAAGCTTGTTTACTTTCCGTAGCGGGTTGTGCAGATCCGTCAGTATAAATTATAAATTCGTACTGATCAAGAGGGAGAATTTCAGTAGGCAGAGGACATTCATGTTCGTATTGCAGGAATGCTTGTGTTTTCAAATAAGGATCAAAAACATATTCAACATCAGTTGCAGCAAGAGAATTAAACCATTGTATCCATCATGGATGTAAAGCTTTTGCATTCGGAATGCTCGCTTTAGTAACTGCCTCTAAGGCTGGTACAGGAGTCACGACCATTTTGCGTTTCCCCTGTGCTAGGGCTCTTTCTTTTGCTACAGCGGTTTGAACTGCTGTCAGATTTTTTTCTGTAGAAGTGAATTTCATTTCTGCTTGTGTATACAAGTGTGATTTGTATGCAATGGGTACTTTTTCACCTTCGTTAAAAGTTAAGTAGGTGAATCCGCATTGACCCGGAATGATTTGGATCACTAAGTTGCGTACGTTTACGCATGTTTGCAAGTGTTTAGTTGCTAACATGTCTGTTTGAAGTGAACGCAGAATTTCAGTGTGTTCTTGTGTCCAAGTTGTGGCTTTGAAATCAGGTTTGATTAATTCGTATAGAGGTTTAACCCTCTCTGTGTAGTTAAGAATGTATGTTCTTCCAAAATTCAGGAAACCTAGAATCGACTGTAAGTTCTTCAGCGTTTTTGGCGGTTGGAGCAGCGCACACTTTTCTACAAAATTGGCTGCCAGGCTTTTGCCTTCACTTGAAAGTTCATATCCTAGGAAAAGGACTTTGAGATGGGCAATTCTGGACTTTTTAAAGTTGAATTTGTAACCCTCAGAGTCGAAGCCCAATATAATGGTGTTCACCCTGTTCAAGTGTCTGTCCAGGTCGTCTGTCAGATATATATTGTCGATATATGACAATGCCTCGTCATCATGCATTTGTAGTAACTCTGTTACTCTTGCTGAGAATAACCCCGGGCTGTTCTTGAACCTCTTTTGGAATCGACAAAATTGACGCTGAGTCCCCATTATTGAGAAAGTGGTCAAATATCTACTTTCAGGTGCAATATTTTGACAAAAGAAACCATTTGAAATGTCTAATGTGGTTTTGTACTTTTTACGCACAATGTTATTCATTAATGCTGTACTGTGTGCATTTTGCACTGCAAATGTTTTACAACATGTATTTAGGTGTCTGTAATCCAAAACTAGACAATATATATTGTCTGGTTTAGACACAGGAAACAAAGGATTGTTAATTGATGAGGTGCGTGTTTCAATCACCCCCTGGTATTCAAGTTGATCTAAGATCTCCCTGACTTGTTTTTTAGCTTCTTGCTTAACTGGGTACTGCCTCTGTGCAGTTGGTTGATTTTTTAACTGGATTTTGTGATGAGGTGAGTCCTCATCCCATCCTACATGATTCTTGTATAATGCTGGGGCTCGGGCCACTGCCCATTTCCTGGCATACGTATATTTTAAATGTATTGGAACATCATTGGAGAAGGCTGGCATAATGATGTCTTCGCCATGTGGGCACTCCCTGACAAATTCTGGTGGCCAGTCTCGTTCTGCTAGAAGTATATCATAACCCCTTGAAAGGTGCTCCCAAAAGAGTGCTTTCACTTTTCTTGGTATGTCTCCCTCCATCCGGAGTGTTATTTCATATAACCTATGCGGAGAACTAACCCTGGTATCTGCAGTTTCAACTGGAATGTCCTCATTCATGTCCACTGTCTCCAGAAGCCCCATCAGGTTCTGGCGAGCTACTGTAACTTCTGCTGCACTGCCAACATTGTCTGAGCCCATTCTCCATTCTTGAGTTGCGTTCTCAGAATCCTTGGCATGTCTGATCTTCAGACCTGCTACCTTCTTCTTGGAGAATTGCGGTTTTAGTTTGTTTTTCTGAACGTGTTGATCGTCTTTGGACTTCACGCGTTCTTCTTTGTTCACTGACAGTCCTCTTCTTTCGGATGTCTGTGATGATATCTGAAAGGTACCCGAGAAACGTGTATCAGTATCTTGATATCTGTCAGGTTTTCTCAAATTATCCCTATTCCTGAGATTGTACCTCCTTTCAGAGGGTTCCTTTTGAGGAGACCTACCTCGGGATTGAAAACGCTTCTCTTTGGAATGCTGTTTGCTATTTTCCCACTTATTTTTAGAAGAGGTAGGAGTGTTTTTAGGAATGACCTTATCAGTACTTTCAGACAATTGTGGTTTAACTGGTTTCCCCCCCAAACTGTCTCTACCTAATTCTTCATAGGATTTTTCATTTATTCAGACTTGTTCTTGTGGTTGTTCTGTTACATCAAATTCCCTTAATTTCTGGCAGATCGCCACTGATGCTGCTTCTCCTTTAATATTAGATAATATTATTGTTGAGATCTGGTTGACATTTTTCAGTAACTTCATACCTAAATTCAGAGCAGGCTCTGCCCCGTATTCATTTTGAATTTGTTTCAGGACATCAGGTATTACCGCCATGGACGGAACACCATGTGTTTTTGTGTAGATTGCAGCAAAGACTGTGCCCCAAGTGGTGCAGTTTTCCAGATGTGGTGTGATCCCCATTGGTAAAAAGATTGTTAGAATTCTGTGTTTCTCATAAGGGCTAGTATTAGGAAATACTGCTTCGATATGAGTAATTTTTTGAGCTATCCAGAATGGAATTTGTTCACGTTTTGTGGGCATTTTACCCATGACAGCGTGTAAAGTCTGTGGAGTGATTTTAAGTGTATTCCCCTGATGAGGGGCTGGATTTTGAATTGATAATGGTGGTTGGACTGTGAAAGTCCGCATGACATATTGAACCAATTGTCTATAAATTATGATTAGCTCCTTGAGTTGAGCTAGTAGTTCCACATCTGAAATTTCTTCAATGTCAGGATGAGGTGTGCAGCCGGCTAAAATCGGCCATGCTGCTCCTGGTCTACCTAGTGGACCGAGCCTGGTAATGTGATTGTAATGTTTTAGTGCGTTTTTAAACCAGAGCTCATGCTCCTGGTATGTGAGTGGAATTTCAATATCCTCAAAAGGAATATATTCCTCAGGTGGATCATCTTCTTTGTAGAAGTGAAACAAATGTGTTACTGGATTTGATTCTGAGAATACTATACATGAACAGAATACCTCTGTCTGGTGAAATTCATGTGCCTCATTCACAAAAACTGCTCTACCACCTCTTGGTGTTAGGCCATGTTTTATACGTTTTAGAGGGAATGCCCTCCTTAAATTTGGATGGATGATTATAGCATCCTCGTCGGTTTCTTGAAAACCAGTACGATTAAAATCTGCTGTGACTTGGTCATCCGCAGCTCCACCAGTATCGGTGTTTGTGCCATTTTCGGTTATTGTTTAATGAAAGTTTCAGAGCAAGTTTCAAGGGAACAAAGATAAGATGCACAATATTTTTGGAACACTGTATCCTTCAACGTTGAACATACCAAACAGCTAATACATAGGATTTTTGTCCTACTCAGCTATGGCGGATATTATCCCTGCCCACTCCAGACGTCTTAAGGAGTATTATGAGTAGGGGTCTCTGAGAAAAGCACAACTGAGTTACTTCAGTATCTAGCGTTAAATTAGTGCCTTACCAAACGTTGGGCGCCATGTAGTGTAGTTCCTATATCCTTGATAGGCTCTGCGCATTGGAATAATATACACTATAGATTTGACATAGGACTGAGGTCAGTATGTCTCTATCGAGTACATTAAACTTAATTACTTATGTGTGCCAGCTAACTCAGAGGTCACTAGAAACTTCTTGAATATGCAAGAAGGGATTAGCTTCTGACAACCGCATAAACATGACAACTTTGTTTCCCTTAGAGTCGAAACAATCTCAGAACCGTGGAAACAATAGATAACAGTTTCCCTCAGTCAATCATGCATGCTTCGTTTCTACAGATTTTGCACAGAAATAGAGAGACAGGCATATCAATAAAAAGGGCTTATTGAACAGTTTTATTTCTCATGCAAGAGATATGAACTGCTACAATCGTAAGACAGGCTGCGAAGTAAAATATGTACAGAGTTAGCAGTAAGATAAAATAATACTGCAATAGCATGGTTTGTAGCTATGACATATATTCATAAAATACATACATAAATAACACAAGCTAAATTCTGGATACTCATCTGATGCTTCTAAATAGTTCTACCCCAGTGTACCTAACCTAAGTGTAGTACGAGGTAAGAAGTAGGTGCTGTTTTCTAAAGTATAGCTAGCTAGAGCTATAGTTTTAGTTTTGCAAGAGTTGCCAAAGGTTTCTCTAAGTTCTAGTCTGCTCCATACCTTAGAATGTGCGAGGTTGGAATCTCTTTTCCGGGACTCGATATCTAACACCCCGCAAGGGGAATCAGAAACACTGGAGCTTGATTCTCTGCGAGGAGGATGACAGCATCTGTTCAGTGCGTCAGGCTGGAACTCGATTTCCTTCCGAACTTGCCGTGGCGAACCGCAAGTAGGCAGTCGAGCTGGACTGTGCTGGAACCGTGGTTTGCCAGGGCAAGTGCAGGTATATTTATACCTTGAAGGTGTTTATGAATACCTGTATTGACGTAAAAGGCAGGATTCGGAACGTCATGAATGAACCCCTAAGGAATAGATGTTCATGCATACTAAATGAGTTCTTGGAGAAATCAATATCCAAGCAAGGGAAATTCTTAAAGGCTTAAGAGTCTGGTTTTCCAAGAACTTGTTGTGATGTGGATGAACGGATGTAGGAGACCATGCCTGTATTTGGTTAGCATGGACAATGCCTAAATAAGGGCTGGATTGTCTTTGCCTAAATAAGGGCAATATGAATTGTACCTATATAAGGGCATAAATCAGGAAACCTATATACGGAATCTAAATCTACACACAACAGTGGGCCACTTTTTCTTTGCGTGCCCGGAATGATTTAAAATCCCAATCCAACCCTGATGGGAGGATGAGGAAGACAATGGGATTGTATGGACCATAGTTATGTAGTTGGAGGACGGAGACAAAGACATTGGAGCGAGGAGGAAGATGGAGACACAGTTCCTTTTACAAATTCCATGAAGTCCTTGTTAGCAAAGAACTGCTAATTTATTCTTCATGAGCACTGCATTTGGTAAATGGTAGGGACGAGGGGGCACTGCAGTTTGTGTTGTCAAAGGTGAGAAATGTTCGAGGTATAGCCTGCCCTTTTGTCTGTTTCTAATTAATCCTTCAACAAAGCTGATGACAACTAGTTACAGGGAACTCACACTTCATTGTGACCATGTTTTGGGTATGGAGCTAGCCACATTGCTACCTGCTGTGAGAAACATCACTTTGTACAAAGGCTGTGTCTGAAAAGCAGCCTGGAAGTTACATCTGAAAGAAAACTAATTCATAACTAGTTCTGAGACCTTAAACAGTGGAGCCACAGCTGCTGCTTGGAAAATGCACATAACAGTGGAACCTGTCCCACTTTGTTCCAGGAAACGTTATTCTTGACCAAGGAAGAGACTTCTCTACAGACCTCTCAGAGAGATACTATGTAACCAGGGATGTTGTCTACCTGACATCCAGTTTCCCGAGGTGAAGTGACACCACCTGAAGTCTTCGCTTTCTGCTGAAAGAGGTGAGGATCTGGTTAAAGAGCTTAGAACCTCACTTGTCTGCTACGAGAGGGAAAGAGAGTGCCTAGCCCTCCCAGAGCATGGAGCATCCAGGTGAGACTGATGAACAGAGAGAGCAAGCAAGGAGTGACCTGTTCTGGAAAAGGGTCCAGCTGGTCTCTCTGCAGTTCTAAGTGATCTGTATCATGACTGCACCAGCGTGAAGCTTTGAGGTATTGTACTACCACTGCCTGCACAGAAAATGAAAGCCACATCACTGTGGAAGTTGGAATCCAGGATTGGCCTGGAGCCCGCAACTGCCAAAGTGACATAATTGCAAAGAATCTGAGCCGGATGGCTGTAACTGCTACATCTGATCACAGGTCTGCTGTCAGGTGTAAGGTTCACCTCTTTCGAATATTGGTGTATCATCCTACACCTGCCCAGCAAATCTGCTCATCGAACCCGGGCATAAAAAAAGCTGCTGCTCTGGCCAGGACCAGTGACATAGGCTGTGTGAAAGTCCTACATCTGTCACACAGTCTGAACTGTAATGCAACCAAGAGCAAGTAATCAGACTGCATTGTGGGCCAGAGACTGATGTGTGCAGGCAAGACACTGTACTGCTTAAAACTTTTTAACTAAAAGTTGGAAAAGAGATTGAACCGAGTGTCTCCACTAACCGGTCAAACTTCTTTGAATCACCTGCACTTCTGCCTAACCCTTGTCTTTCCATGTAGTGTTTGGAACTCTAGAGAAAGAAACTTGACCATAGTGTGAAGAAAAATTGAGCTAAGAAGAAGGAAGCGCCGCTTCACTGTTATATCTAACAAATTACAACCCTATATCATGCTCTCATTGTGCTGTGTAGTCTTTAGTTTAGCTGTGTGAGTAAAGTACTTTCTTTTTTCATAAACAGTAAGCACTGCACTGGGCAAGTCATGTATCTGTAAAACATAATCCACACCGTATATTTCAGGAGTACAAGAGGAGGGTCCACTTACTGCTTGTTCCCTTTATCCTTTTCTCTTCCGTCTCTGATGTCCTCTCTTAGAGTCACCTTGCTGGATGCAATTTGGGTCATCACAAGGGAGACAGGGGCTACTGAGTGCCAACTGTGGGGGTTGAGGTAATTTGTCATTGGTGTCCATCCTACTATAGTGCTGAAAACTGGGCTATGTTACAATCCTTTCTGCACTTGACTCTCAGTGTAGCGAGAGTGAGCAGTCATAGGCTTCTCAAAGAGGTAGCATGGGCCGGGTAGGAGCTCAGAAGTTAACAGCCAACCACCTATGGTTGGCTGTTAACTCATCCAGTTATGACTTATTAGGTAAGTCATAACTGGATGAATTTGTGGCTGTGGTTGTTTATTGGAACGCGTTCAGTTCCCACCTGCACACACTCTTTTGGTGAATCGGACTTAGCACAACACATTGAGGTGTATTAGGGACTTAAAACCTGAAGATAAATTTGGACCCTCTTTTTATAGATTATTCATACCTTTTTATTCTTTACAAAAGGAACCCTACACTCTCTTCACGTGTAATTAACCACAAATCAAGATCCTTTTTGACTTTTCTTCACTTTTTCACAACTTCACGAACCTTAGTCGGAGTAGGCAAATGAAATAGTGGCCGTTGTTGCTTATATACTTTATATATTACATATTTTCCGTTACCCTGATGAAGTCGGTGGTAAATATCCATGAAACGAAACACGTGTTGCCTGCATTCTGTCCAGACTGGCTGTGATACTACCTATTTGGAATTCTGGCGTTTGGAATTAAACAAAGAAGTTACCATAACTACGGACTGCTGGATTTACTTTGGAATGGACATTTGCTCAGGATAAGATTTTATTTGTAAAGCAGTAAGAGAGGATTTGGAAAGGAAAGCATGTAATGGATCTGAAAGAGGAAGCAAAAGAGAGAGACTGTAGAGAGGAGGAGAAAGATGGGAGGATGGGATAAAGGAATGAAAAGTGAGATGACTAGCAGTGAGGATGATATAAAGAGAGGATTCAGAGAGAGGGATGAGCACAAAGAAAGTGAAGGTTGTGAGATGCCAGAAAGAGGGAAGGTGAGAGGAAAAGGATAGAGAAAAAGAGGATTAGTCATCAATGAACCTTTTACTTGATCGGCTGCCAGACTTCCCTTGCACCTAAGACCAGTGACTGTCTTTCTCTCGTACTACCTAGGCTTTTTTGGTCATCTTCCAAGGCTCTCTAACAGTTACTTCTGAATTCATGGATGAAGGTTCGTGTCACTTACTCTGACTGAACTGAGTGACTGCTTCCCCCATCTCTAGGACCACTGTGCATTCTCTCTTGATACAGAAATGTCCCGTGAGTAGCTCAGCCTCGGGTGCTTCCATATGCTTTGTTGCACTGTTAGAAAAATTACAATATGTCTCTACATATTTTTGTTTTTTGTCTCAATTAATATGGCAATCACATGTGTTCACTGAGGGCCTCCTGTGTAAATGCTCAAGACCCTAGAGCATGCGTCTGAGGTCGGGGGGGACACCAAAGATAACTCTTCCTTTTGAGAGGGACCACTGTCCTCTCAGTGGGCTGAGAGACACTGGCAGTGCTCGCAACACTGAAATATAGAGAAAGGGGAAGGGTCCTTTTTGCCTTTCACCTTCAGAGGGAGTGATGCCTACTGGCCTCTACTGTTAAAAGGTCTGCCTAGTTCCCCTCAATCAGGTGTTTTACTTCATCCATGTGGGACATGTGTGGAGAGTGCATGTTTAGTCTGCATGTATGAGCAAGAAGTGCGTGTTGTGCTTTATTATTTGTGGAGGGGAATCAATTTTGGCCTCTTATGTGTGAATGACTGACAAAAATGGAGACAGGAGATGAGCCTGCTTATTATCTTTGGGTCTCTTCGACGATAGAATGATGCAGCGCGGTGCCACAAGCAATTGTGTAGTGCTGCACTGCTTCATTCTAAAAGTGAAGAAATGTGCAAGAATACGGTGCATTCCTGTATTGACCGCTGCACCAGAGCTAATAAAGCAGCCTGGCGCCAAAGCAGGCACCCGAGTGCCATGTTGCAAGGGTGCCTGAATTGCGGGAAAGGGACACCTTTCTGCACAAAATAAATCAATGGAGGCGATTTTCTCCTATGTGTGCTGCAGAATGCAAAACACATAGAAAGAGGAACAAATGAGGAAAAATCAGGTTATTTCTCCTCGCTGCGCCTCCCTAACAACACCCCTCTGGGTGGTGTTAGTGCCCCAGCGGAAAAGGGCAATATTTACATCACAGACCCGTCACCACAATAACTCATTCATACACGTATTCATTGGTGGGGCCCATAACACCAACAATCATACGTCTCACTCCGAATCTGCACACAGGAGGAAAGAAGCGCTGGACATGTGGGGGTACCTTATTACCTATAGGAGAAAATCTTTACATTATATATATTATATACATCAGTACCTATAGAATCCTAAGTTTAACATCAAGGCACTCCACCACTTGGTCGACGGACCAATTAGTTGGACTGGTTGATGGTGATTTAGAACCAGCTAAAACACATTTAAAGTTTCTGAACTTTTAATTAATCAATACCTTATTAAAAGAATCACAAACTCATTTTCTGTTAATCAAATGTTTAGTTTATCTAATTAATTCACTTTCATTTGCATAGTCAGCATTTAATCAAATTGGCATTTTTCAATGAATATTTTGGCATGAATCGACATACAATTATATTTACCTAAATTTTGAAATCGGTGACCATTTCCCCGAAACCTGTCAGCCCTGCATAGATCAAGATCCCTTCAGGTGAAATTGGCCACTCAAATGCAGGCTAAGACCCAAATAAGTCCGGGAAAAGTTATTTCGCTCGGCACGACACAGTCCCAAAGGTATCAAAAGGTCCAAGCGATCGTGCATGCAAATCGATCAGCAGTCACCAACGGAATCTCAGAAACGCACTTCTGGAACGCACTCGTCTATACCCTCTTCTAAAGTTCCCCTTTTATAGTAAATTCTAAAATAATCGGCAACATTCTCTAAGAATCGAAGCATTCTGATTGGCTAAACTCCTAAAATTTGAAATATTGAACGCAGTTCCCAGGTTCTCTTGGTTCCCAGGGAATCGAACATGTCATCTTTTAGTTTGTACTGTTCCCATGGGAAACGTTCCGAAGTAACAACATGTAGGCCTCTGTATACAGGTTGCCATTGTCTTTTCTGTCATTCAAACTAGCTGAGTTCTGGCAATCCTCTACGTTCCTATCCTTGACGAGGAACATGGTGCCCAAATTGGAGGTCGCTTGGAGATCTGCAGAGCCATCTGAGTCTGCGCAGTAGACATCGCGCTCAAATGATGGTGGCCACTTCCGAACTCCATTTTGAATACTGCGGCCTAGTAGGCCCTATGACAACTTAAGCAAAACAAACATAAAAAGTAATTAATATACGGAAATGAAGATTCTAATGTTTAAACCCACACTAATCCCAATATATATTAGTAGTTTCCTAGCTTATAGCAACATTTAAAGCAATAATGCTCACCATTCCGCAATACCAGGAACGCAAACCATTACAAAAGCAACATAAATCATGCAATTTCTATCAAAACACGTCTTGTGGTTAATATGCGTACCACAGTTAATCATTAGAATTATTAGCCATGCAATTAGCAATTTAGTCCGAAGTGTAATTTGTGTTTATTAAGGTGTAAAGATTGATTAGTAAAACTCTCCACACAGTTAATACAGGTTAATATTTTAGACTAGTTACGTAATTAGTATTTTGTCATGCAAGTAGAGAAGGTATCCAAAATTTCGTTTTACCTGCTCCACCAGTAGAATCTGATGCATTTCCAGATTTACGATTCTTTGTAAATCTGGGAATGCTTCAGATTCCATGGGTGTTGCGTGGGAATACCCACAGCAACACCCATGGAACGCCCCTTTCACGCAGGGTTCTGTGTGAAAGGGGCACATATTTACAAGGCCATGAAAAGCCATGTCAAGTGGCTTTGCGTGGCCTTGTAAATATGCTGTGGCACACTGAGCCACTGGGCGGCAAAAAAGGGCAGCTCTGGAGGTGCAAAAGTGTGCTATAGGACGCCCTTTGTTTAATGGGTGAAGTCCCTGGGTCATTCTACAGCCTGTCTTTGGTGTGAGCCAGGCTGCAGCAGCTGAATGATAGGAGTGTCCGCGCTTTGAAGGGCAAATGCAGCATCTAAATCTCCTTGCTTCCCCTTCCTCAGGAGTGCTACTGCAGATAGGTTTGTGAAGTGGCTGGGTGGAAATGCCTCTTCTTCTTTTGGGAAAGTATCTGGTGGTTCAAAGCCAGGATGAAAGAGAAAAACTCATTAAAAAGGAGTTACAGTAGGAAGCATAAGATGACAGAAAGGATGGACTTTGCACTAGTTGATATTGAAACAGTTGAGAATGGTAGAAAACTGGAGGCGCAAAGAAATACAGGCCATGTAGTGTCCCCAAAGAAAGCTAGAATGTTCATTTTTTGATTCTTGACCAACTGGACTGAGAGGTAAAAGGGACCCAATCTTATACATGGTCTGTTTTGTAGGGGGGTCTTCATTTTTGACCTTTTCTTTCTTTTCTTTTCCTGATTCTTATGCTTTTATTTTGCAATTGCGTGTATTCACCTTGTGTGAAGGGCACAGTCATCGCCCAAAGCACCAACTGAGTAAATTAAAAATGACAAATTCTTCTTTTTGCCTTTGTTCCACATCCCCTGTCATTGCATGTCCAACTCCACCATCTTGCTGCTGGTTCTACAGGTGAAAAGACTGTGGCTGGGACAGTTGAGTGAAGTACACCAACAGCCCAAACCTGATCTAGATTCTGGAATTCACATTTGTGTATGCGAGGAAACCCAAAAGAGTGTGCCATGAGGCCCCAGGAGAGCGCGAGGATGGGGGACGCACCAAAGCAGAGACCTAGACAAATCCCATGCACCTCCCCGGAGACCAGGCCTCTGAGGGGGCGTGCAGCAGCAGAGACATCGCACCAGAATGCACAGTTAGAGAGACATCCTACAGAGCCCAGTGCAGAGACTCATTATAACGGGCAGCGAAGAGACAGATTGAGAAGCTCGCCAGGAGGGATAGCCTTTAATATGGATAGGCAGCAGAGACAGCCCTCTGCATCGGACAGCAGCAGAGACAGCCCTCTGCATCGGACAACGGCAGAGACAGCCCTCTGCATGGGACAACGGCAGAGACAGCCCTCAGCATGGGGCAACGTCAGAGACAGCCCTCTTCATGGGACAACGGCAGAGACAGCCCTCTGCATGGGACAACGGCAGAGACAGTCCTCTGCATGGGATAACGGCAGAGACAGCCCTCTGTATGGGATATCGGCAGAGACAGCCCTCTGCATGGGACAACGGCAGCGACAGCCGTCTGCATGGAACAACGGCAGAGACATCCCTCTGCATAGGACAACGGCAGAGACAGTCCTCTGCATGGGACAACGGCAGAGACAGCCCTCTGCATGGGACATCGGCAGAGACAGCCCTCTGCATGGAACAAAAGCAGAGACAGCCCTCTGCATGGGACAACGGCAGAGACAGCCCTCTGCATGGTACAATGGCAGAGACAGCCCTCTGCATGGGACAACGGCAGAGGACCCTCTGCATGGGACAACGGCAGAGACAGCCCCCTGCATTGGACAATGGCAGAGACAGCCCTCTGCATGGGACAATGGTAGAGACAGCCCTCTGCATGGGACAATGGTAGAGACAGCCCTCTGCATGGGACAACAGCAGAGGCAGCCCTCATCATGGGACAACGGTAGAGAGAGTTCTCTGCATGAAACAACAACAGAGACAACCCTCTGCATGGTACAACAGCAGCGACAGCCCTCTGCATGGGACAATGGCAGAGACAGCCCTCTGCATGGGACAACGGCAGAGACGGCTCCCTGCATGGGACAACGGCAGAGACAGCCCTCTGCATGGGACAACGGCAGAGACAGCCCTCTGCATGGAACAACAGCAAAGACAGCCCTCTGCATGGGACAACGGCAGAGACAGCCCTCTGCATGGGACAATGGCAGAGACAGCCCTCAGAATGGGACAATGGTAGAGACAGCCCTCTGCATGGGACAACGGCAGAGACAGACCTCAGCCTGAGACAATGGCAGAGACAGCCCCCTGCATGGGACAACGGCAGAGACAGCCCTCTGCATGGGACAACGGCAGAGACAGCCCTCAGCATGGGACAGTCATCGCCCAAAGCACCAACTGAGTAAATTAAAAATGACAAATTCTTCTTTTTGCCTTTGTTCCACATCCCCTGTCATTGCATGTCCAACTCCACAATCTTGCTGCTGGTTTTACAGGTGAAAAGACTGTGGCTGGGAGTGAAGTACACCAACAGCCCAAACCAGATCTAGATTCTGGAATTCACATTTGTGTATGCGAGGAAACCCAAAAGAGTGTGCCATGAGGCCCCAGGAGAGCGCGAGGATGGGAGACGCACCAAAGCAGAGACCTAGACAAAACCCATGCACCTCCCCGGAGACCAGGCCTCTGAGGGGGCGTGCAGCAGCAGAGACATCGCACCAGAATGCACAGTTAGAGAGACATCCTACAGAGCCCAGTGCAGAGACTCATTATAACGGGCAGCGAAGAGACAGATTGAGAAGCTCGCCAGGATGGATAGCCTTTAATATGGATAGGCAGCAGAGACAGCCCTCTGCATCGACCAATGGCAGAGACAGCCCTCTGCATGGGACAACGGCAGAGACAGCCCTCTTCATGGGACAACGGCAGAGACAGCCCTCTGCATGGGACAATGGCAGAGACAGTCCTCTGCATGGGACAACGGCAGAGACAGCCCTCTGTATGGGACATCGGCAGAGACAGCCCTCTGCATGGGACAACGGCAGCGACAGTCGTCTGCATGGAACAACGGCAGAGACAGCCCTCTGCATAGGACAATGGCAGAGACAGTCCTCTGCATGGGACAACGGCAGAGACAGCCCTCTGCATAGGACATCGGCAGAGACAGCCCTCTGCATGGAACAACAGCAGAGACAGCCCTCTGCATGGTACAACGGCAGCGACAGCCCTCGGCATGGGACAATGGCAGAGACAGCCCTCTGCATGGTACAACGGCAGCGACAGCCCTCTGCATGGGACAACGGCAGAGACAGCCCTCGGCATGGGACAATGGCAGAGACAGCCCTCTGCATGGGACAACGGCAGAGACGGCTCCCTGCATGGGACAACGGCAGAGACAGCCCTCTGCATGGGACAACGGCAGAGACAGCCCTCTGCATGGAACAACAGCAGGGACAGCCCTCTGCATGGGACAACGGCAGAGACAGCCCTCTGCATGGGACAATGGCAGAGACAGCCCTCAGAATGGGACAATGGTAGAGACAGCCCTCTGCATGGGACAATGGCAGAGACAGACCTCAGCATGAGATAACGGCAGAGACAGCCCCCTGTATGGGACAACGGCAGAGACAGCCCTCTGCATGGGACAATGGCAGAGACAGCCCTCAGCATGGGACAACGGCAGAGACAGCTCTCTGCATGGAACAACAGCAGAGACAGCCCTCTGCATGGGACAACGGCAGCGACAGCCCTCTGCATGGGACAACGGCAGAGACAGCCCTCTGCATGGGACATCGGCAGAGACAGCCCTCTGCATGGAACAAAAGCAGAGACAGCCCTCTGCATGGGACAACGGCAGAGACAGCCCTCTGTATGGTACAATGGCAGAGACAGCCCTCTGCATGGGACAACGGCAGAGGACCCTCTGCATGGGACAACGGCAGAGACAGCCCCCTGCATTGGACAATGGCAGAGACAGCCCTCTGCATGGGACAATGGTAGAGACAGCCCTCTGCATGGGACAATGGTAGAGACAGCCCTCTGCATGGGACAACAAGAGAGACAGCCCTCATCATGGGACAACGGTAGAGAGAGTTCTCTGCATGAAACAACAACAGAGACAACCCTCTGCATGGTACAACAGCAGCGACAGCCCTCTGCATGGGACAATGGCAGAGACAGCCCTCTGCATGGGACAACGGCAGAGACGGCTCCCTGCATGGGACAACGGCAGAGACAGACCTCAGCATGAGACAACGGCAGAGACAGACCTCAGCATGAGACAACGGCAGAGACAGCCCTCTGCATTGAACAACAGCAGAGACAGCCCTCTGCATGGGACAATGGCAGAGACAGCCCTCAGAATGGGACAATGGTAGAGACAGCCCTCTGCATGGGATAACGGCAGAGACAGACCTCAGCCTGAGACAATGGCAGAGACAGCCCCCTGCATGGGACAACGGCAGAGACAGCCCTCTGCATGGGACAACGGCAGAGACAGCCCTCAGCATGGGACAGTCATCGCCCAAAGCACCAACTGAGTAAATTAAAAATGACAAATTCTTCTTTTTGCCTTTGTTCCACATCCCCTGTCATTGCATGTCCAACTCCACAATCTTGCTGCTGGTTTTACAGGTGAAAAGACTGTGGCTGGGAGTGAAGTACACCAACAGCCCAAACCAGATCTAGATTCTGGAATTCACATTTGTGTATGCGAGGATACCCAAAAGAGTGTGCCATGAGGCCCCAGGAGAGCGCGAGGATGGGAGACGCACCAAAGCAGAGACCTAGACAAAACCCATGCACCTCCCCGGAGACCAGGCCTCTGAGGGGGCGTGCAGCAGCAGAGACATCGCACCAGAATGCACAGTTAGAGAGACATCCTACAGAGCCCAGTGCAGAGACTCATTATAACGGGCAGCGAAGAGACAGATTGAGAAGCTCGCCAGGAGGGATAGCCTTTAATATGGATAGGCAGCAGAGACAGCCCTCTGCATCGGACAACGGCAGAGACAGCCCTCTGCATGGGACAACGGCAGAGACAGCCCTCAGCATGGGGCAACGGCAGAGACAGCCCTCTTCATGGGACAACGGCAGAGACAGCCCTCTGCATGGGACAACGGCAGAGACAGTCCTCTGCATGGGACAACGGCAGAGACAGCCCTCTTTATGGGACATCGGCAGAGACAGCCCTCTGCATGGGACAACGGCAGCGACAGTCGTCTGCATGGAACAACGGCAGAGACAGCCCTCTGCATAGGACAATGGCAGAGACAGTCCTCTGCATGGGACAACGGCAGAGACAGCCCTCTGCATAGGACATCGGCAGAGACAGCCCTCTGCATGGAACAACAGCAGAGACAGCCCTCTGCATGGTACAACGGCAGCGACAGCCCTCTGCATGGGACAACGGCAGAGACAGCCCTCAGCATGGGACAATGGCAGAGACAGCCCTCTGCATGGTACAACGGCAGCGACAGCCCTCTGCATGGGACAACGGCAGAGACAGCCCTCGGCATGGGACAATGGCAGAGACAGCCCTCTGCATGGGACAACGGCAGAGACGGCTCCCTGCATGGGACAACGGCAGAGACAGCCCTCTGCATGGGACAACGGCAGAGACAGCCCTCTGCATGGAACAACAGCAGAGACAGCCCTCTGCATGGGACAACGGCAGAGACAGCCCTCTGCATGGAACAATGGCAGAGACAGCCCTCAGAATGGGACAATGGTAGAGACAGCCCTCTGCATGGGACAATGGCAGAGACAGACCTCAGCATGAGACAATGGCAGAGACAGCCCCCTGTATGGGACAACGGCAGAGACAGCCCTCTGCATGGGACAATGGCAGAGACAGCCCTCAGCAGGGGACAATGGCAGAGACAGCTCTCTGCATGGAACAACAGCAGAGACAGCCCTCTGCATGGGACAACGGCAGCGACAGCCCTCTGCATGGAACAACGGCAGAGACAGCCCTCTGCATTGAACAACAGCAGAGACAGCCCTCTGCATGGGACAATGGCAGAGACAGCCCTCAGAATGGGACAATGGTAGAGACAGCCCTCTGCATGGGACAACGGCAGAGACAGACCTCAGCATGAGACAATGGCAGAGACAGCTCTCTGCATGGAACAACAGCAGAGACAGCCCTCTGCATGGGACAACAGCAGCGACAGCCCTCTGCATGGGACAACGGCAGCGACAGCCGTCTGCATGGAACAACGGCAGAGACAGCCCTCTGCATAGGACAATGGCAGAGACAGTCCTCTGCATGGGACAACGGCAGAGACAGCCCTCTGCATAGGACATCGGCAGAGACAGCCCTCTGCATGGAACAACAGCAGAGACAGCCCTCTGCATGGTACAACGGCAGCGACAGCCCTCTGCATGGGACAACGGCAGAGACAGCCCTCGGCATGGGACAATGGCAGAGACAGCCCTCTGCATGGTACAACGGCAGCGACAGCCCTCTGCATGGGACAACGGCAGAGACAGCCCTCGGCATGGGACAATGGCAGAGACAGCCCTCTGCATGGGACAACGGCAGAGACGGCTCCCTGCATGGGACAACGGCAGAGACAGCCCTCTGCATGGGACAACGGCAGAGACAGCCCTCTGCATGGGACAACGGCAGAGACAGCCCTCTGCATGGGACAATGGCAGAGACAGCCCTCAGAATGGGACAATGGTAGAGACAGCCCTCTGCATGGGACAACGGCAGAGACAGACCTCAGCATGAGACAACGGCAGAGACAGACCTCAGCATGAGACAACGGCAGAGACAGCCCCCTGCATGGGACAACGGCAGAGACAGCCCTCTGCATGGGACAATGGCAGAGACAGCCCTCAGCATGGGACAACGGCAGAGACCGCTCTCTGCATGGAACAACAGCAGAGACAGCCCTCTGCATGGGACAACGGCAGCGACAGCCCTCTGCATGGGACAACGGCAGAGACAGCCCTCTGCATTGAACAACAGCAGAGACAGCCCTCTGCATGGGACAATGGCAGAGACAGCCCTCAGAATGGGACAATGGTAGAGACAGCCCTCTGCATGGGACAACGGCAGAGACAGACCTCAGCATGAGACAATGGCAGAGACAACGAGTACAAATACCTACACGTTGACAATGCTCGGTTTCCATGCATCTATATTCTCCCAAAGGTACACAAGGGTGGACACTTCCCACCAGGCAGACCAATCATTTCTGGTATAGGGTCACCCACCGAGAGACTGTCGGAATTCGTTGACCTCACTTTACAAAAACACGTCACCAACCTGCCATCATACATAAAAGACAGTAAAGACATACTTACCAAGCTAGATGGCTTCACATGGTCAGAGGAGCTCAGATTCGTGACCCTAGATGTAGTGGGATTGTACACGTGCATACACAAAGACTTTGGGATGTTGGCCACTCGCCACTACCTGGACACTGAGGGAGCAGACCACTATGCATACAACAATATGATCATGGACATGATAGACCTCATTCTCACCAACAATTTTTTCAAGCACAATGACAAATGGTTTCACCAACTCCAAGGTACCGCCATGGGTTCAAAATTTGCTCCTTCGTACGCTGGGCTCTTTATGGGCTGGTACGAGAAGGAGCACGCATGGGCCAGACAAGCTGCCCCCTGGACCGAAAACATTGTGTACTGGGGGAGATACATAGATGATATTATTTGTCTATGGTCAGGCACAGAACTATCCCTACACGAATACTTGAATCATCTCAACAACAACCCTTTCAATGTCCAACTCACCATGCAACACCACCAGAACCACATTGAATTTTTGGACATTTATTTTTATGTGAAAGATGGGACAATTCACAGCTCATTATATCGCAAACCCACCTCTTGCAACAGTATATTACATGCCACGAGTGCCCACGCTAAATCAGTTATCTCCAATATCCCTTATGGGGAAATGGTACGGGCAAGACGCACATGCAGCGAGGACACGGACTTCAGTAGGAACATCAAGGACATCAAAGAACGCTTCAAAGCCAGGGGCTACAACCACAAAACAATAGAGAAAGCTGAAAAGAGGGCACTCACACTACCCAGAGCGGATACCCTTACCAACACTAACGCAGAAGAGACCAGCAATCCACGAAAAGAACAGAAGGACAGAATAGCTTTTTTCACGGATTACACAGCACACAGCAGCCACATTTTTAAGACCTTTAGGAAACATTGGCACCTACTGACCGAAATACCGTCACTGCGTCCTCTTATTACTGACCACCCATCAGTTGTATTTAGAAGAGGGCGCACCCTGAGAAGCTCCCTATGTCCCAGCTATGTCACCACCAGCAAGACCAACACACGTACATGGCTACCACCAGCACCTAATGGCTTTTACACCTGCACCAACTGCAATGTCTGTTGCCTAGGCCAGAACAAACGCACAGAGTGGAGTTACAACTCTAAACAAACACACAAAATCAAACACCACATAACATGCAACACACAGTTTGTCATTTACATCTTGGAATGTCCTTGCGGAATCATTTACGTAGGCAGCACAGCTCGCAACCTTAAGACCAGAATCCAGGAACACCGCAGGGCACTCATCAACAATGACAGCAGATACCCAATGACCGAACACTATCGCTCCACACACACGGGGCCGATTAAATTCAGCTTTCTGGGAATTGACCACATCCCACTCAACAACCGGGGTGGCAATAGAGAACTGACACTAAGACAAACAGAGGCAAAATGGATATGCAGACTGGATGCGGTCAAACGGGGACATAATACTGACCATGAATTTCACTACTTCCTTAGATAGATACTTATACACAGTGGCTACCAACACGGCACAGGCCCATTTACATTGTCTGAGCAGCTCTTACATGACATCATTTTTTGCCTCCCCTTATTTACGCAGGGCAATTTATGCCTCTTGATCGGCCTTGACATCCAACTAGGTTTTTCAACAAACATTCCTAGACCCACAGTATTTTCCGTATATCCATTGCCTCTTTTTACATATTTATATTTCTTATTATATATATATTCGTATCCACTTGACACCATTAACTGTCCGAAGTTTAATGACTTTCTTTACTTCCTACTTTACCAACTTTATATCTCTGCTTATTTGGATACTTCGTTTTCTCATTTGACGCCCCCCTCGATTCATTTTTCCACCACGTTTGTTCTGACCCTGCCCTTCTCTCTGTCTTCTTAGGAGACAGGCTTTCACCACCTACGTCATACACGCCCCTTTTACACAGGACATGGATTCTCCCAAACGCCTGTTCGGACTCTGCCACTTCCTCACCACTCGGACATCATGGATGCAACCATGCATCCTCCAGCCTCCAAGAGACGCGCTTGTTCTGACACTGCCACCATTACAGCCCTCCCACCGCTCGGACAACATAGATACATCCATGAGTCTTCCAGCCATCATGTGACACGTCATTTTCCCTTACGGACTACGTGCTTGTTCGCACGTCTCCTGCTATCTTCTTCCCCGCGCTTTTCAGTTTATAATCGGCTCCTCTGCCCCCATTCACTTGACTCGACTAGACGGAGCAGCAGGCAGCCTTTTCTTTGATCTACCAGGTACGTTCCCTCATGGGCTCGGTTTCCGATATATGTCCCGTAAATTAGTTATTCTCTAGTCTCTAACCCGAACGGATTTCATAGACACTTTGTTCAAGCATACGCAACTAGTTTTTCTAACTTTTACTTTTTGTCTACGTCCATTAGTATTTCAGCCCGAGCCTGCCTTGCACTACCATAGCAACATATGTTATTATTATTTTTTCTTCCTTTTCCGTCACCTTTCGAGCGCGCCTCCAACCACTTTTATTTTATTAACTACTCTCCCTCTGCTACCCGACTCACTGATCACTCCACTTTTCGGTCGTGAATATCTTTGCGCCTACTCCCGCTTTTTTGAGCACGCGTCCTACCACCTTTAATGGATTAACTAGTCTCCCTTTGCCACCATACTCACCGATCGCTCCATTTTTCGGTCGTGAATGTCTTTGCGCCTGCTCCCGCCTTGTTACTTAACATGGCATATTCGAAACTATGTATCACACAACCCCGGGGCGCCCTTTCTTGCCCCTTCGAGCTCTGCGGTATATTCACCCAACCACTTTTTTACGCCCGCTTCACTCCGGGCCCTTTTTCTTCACATAGCCCCCATCCCATTATTCTCGGGATTACATATGACTTACTTATTTCACCATTCATTTTGGGCAGCCTTTTTTTTCCATTACTGTTGAATATAACGTCCTATTTGGGGTCACTCTCATTTTATTGCTTTTCTTCCATCAGACTACGAGCCCTTATCAAGGAGGCCCGGACTGGCAAGCAACACGCTACAGTGCACACAAGATAACACTCGCACATGGTATGTAACTCTCCCCATTGTACTCAATTCTAGAACAGGGGACATGCAACCATTAACTATTAGACCCTGTGCATACACAACTGGGGACATGCCTGTACTTTTTCCCCATTGTACTCAATTCTAGAACAGGGGACATGCAACCTTTAACTATTAGACCTTGTGCACACACAACTAGGGACATGCCTGTACTTTTTCGCATTATACCACGTACCACCACTTAGATTAATCTGGCTTGAAATGGTCCCCACGCGCATTCACACACTACATATACACAATGCATAGATCTAACTAGCTGTGATACACAATTTTTTTAGGACATATCACACAGATGAAAGGACAAACAACAAAGGGAGAACGCTTTTTGATCACAGTCTGTCTTTGCCTGTCTCCACCACATTCCCCTTTCTCATTTCTTTTCCAGATGCACATTTCCTTCTATACTTCTGCTACTTGCTCTGACCTTTTTCCCGCACTGTCTACCTGACGCTTGTTCCCGACCTAAAAACACTGATCCCCTTGCCTCTTCCTTCACTATTCCTGCCTACATACTCACCTCTATGTCACCAGAATTTTTGTAATTTGTACATGTATGTTTTTGTTGTCGTATATATATTTATGTACCTTATATTGTAATTTTCAGCCCTGAAGAAGTTCATCTCTGAACGAAACGCGTTGGCTGACAATCGTCTTAAAAATGACAAACATTTTCCAATAAAAGACATTATTGGTTTACTAACTATAAAGACTTTGCGACTCATTGTGAATAACAACTTTGTGTATACATTGGTAGTGCGCCACTCCAAAAACCCGAATTCAGTATTTCTCTGCTCTGCAGCTAGCACCCAACAACGGCAGGTGCTGGAAGTGGCTAACGCACACCTTCCCCATAGATATTACGGACGTTAATACTAAGGGTACACTTTGGGATTGTGCGGTCATTGTGTCCGCCGTTGCCTGCGACCATACACCAATGGCAGAGACAGCCCCCTGCATGGGACAACGGCAGAGACAGCCGTCTGCATGGGACAACGGCAGAGACAGCCCTCAGCATGGGACAACGGCAGAGACAGCTCTCTGCATGGAACAACAGCAGAGACAGCCCTCTGCATGGGACAACGGCAGCGACAGCCCTCTGCATGGGACAACGGCAGAGACAGCCCTCTGTATGGGACAACAGCAGAGGGCCCTCTGCATGGGACAACGGCAGAGACAGCCCCCTGCATTGGACAATGGCAAAGGTAGCCCTCTGCATGGGACAATGGTAGAGACAGCCCTCTGCATGGGACAATGGTAGAGACAGCCCTCTGCATGGGACAACGGCAGAGACAGCCCTCATCATGGGACAATGGTAGAGAGAGCTCTCTGCATGGAACAACAGCAGAGACAACCCTCTGCATGGTACAACGGCAGTGACATCCCTCTGCATGGGACAACGGCAGAGACAGCCCTCTGCATGGGACAATGGTAGAGACAGCCCTCTGCATGGGACAATGGCAGCGACAGCCCCCTGCATGGGACAACGGCAGACACATCCCTATACATGGGACAATGGCAGAGACAGCCCTCTGCATGGGACAATGGCAAAGACAGCCCCCTGCATGGGATGATGGCAGAGACAGCCCCCTGCATGGGACAACGGCAGACAGCCACCTGCATGGGACAACGGTAGAGACAGCCCTCTGCATGGGACAACAGCAGAGACAGCTCTCTGCATGGAACAACAGCAGAGACAGCCCTCTGCATGGGACAACGGCAGAGACAGCCCTCTGCATGGGACAACGGCAGAGACAGCCCTCTGCATGGGACAATGGCAGAGACAGCCCTCTGCATGGGACAACAGCAGAGACAGCCCTCAGAATGGGACAACGGCAGACAGCCACCTGCATGGGACAACGGTAGAGCCAGCCCTCTGCATGGGACAACGGCAGCGACAGCCCCCTTCATGGGAGAACGGCAGAGACAGCCATTTGCATGGGACAACGGTAGGGTCAGCCCCCTGCATGGGACAACAGCAGAGACAGCCCTCTGCATGGGACAATGGTAGAGACCGTCCTCTGCATAGGACAACGGCAGAGACAGCCCCCTGCATGGGACAATGGAAGAGACAGCCCTCTGCATGAAATAACGGCAGTGACAGCCCTCTACATGGGACAGTGCAGAGACATCCCTATACATGGGACAATGGCAGAGAAAGCCCCCTGCATGGGACAACGGCAGAGACAGCACCCTGCATGGGACAACGGCAGAGACATCCACCTGCATGGGACAACGATAGAGACAGCCCTCTGCATGGGACAATGGCAAAGACAGACCCTTGCATAGGGCAATGGCAGAAACAGCCCTTTGCATGGGACAACAGCAGAGACAGCCATTTGCAAGGGACAATGGCAGAGACAGCCATTTGTAAGGGACAATGGCAGAGACAGCCCACTGGGGCAACGACCGAGACAACCAAGACAGCATGTGGAGGGCTCATGGAGACCAGCCATTGAGAGGAGCAAACAGTGACAAAAATAGCCCATTGCCCGGGGCATTCACAGAGACAGCAGCAAAGAGCGCGCTCTGCAGGGGACAGCATGAGAGACCGCCTGAGTCGCTCCCCAGGACAGCCTGCCTTTGAGAGAGACATGCAGCATCAGAGACCACTTTAGACGCTCCCCGGGAGACGCGCTTCCTTAGAGAACACGCAGCGGCAGAGACTGCCCTCCGCGGGGGGCAGAGGCGGTCCACGGGCCTCGCTTCTACGCGGCATGACATTTCAAGCCTGACAGGACGCTTCGGCTTTTAACAGGAAGTAATTCATACCCAGATATTACGAATAATAATTGGCTTTTTAGAAAATTTCTAGCTCATAAATATTCATCCCCTTTCGCCCTACAAATCTATTATTGTTTTAACGACAATGGGATACTGTAGTTTGCATTAAGAGTGCATAATTTTTCATTTAATGTAATTTATAATGTATATAATGAAGGCTAATAAAGTCAGAATATGAGGATTGATGGCGCTGGAGAGGATCTTGTTTACTTCTCTGTAGGTCGCCGCAGAGGCAGGCGACATGCATTTGTTTTTAAATAATTCCGTTTGTGCGCGCTTTCCATTTAGAGGACCGGTTCCTGGGGGACGAGCCGTCTCAGCCGAGTGTTTTCCTCGTCAGGCGTCTGACGCCAGGTGAGGTCAGGGTAGGGAGCTGAATACTCAGCAGCCTCAGCTGGAGGTGGGGGCAGAGGGGAGGGGGGTGTCTTGGTCGACCCCCTCAGCCCCGACTGCTTGGCCAGAGCTGTACGAGGCGTGCAGCACTGAAGCCTCAGAGTAGGTCTGCCTTCCGGGTGTTCTCTATCAGCTCGCCTATGCTGCCTTTTGAAAATGAAGTGAAAAATCTTGAAATTAAACCACTTGGAAATAATTCACTTTCACTGCAGCATCTTTGTGTCTACAAATATGATGGCAACGCTCTGATTGACCCAGCTGCGTTCTGTCTACGGTTTCACTGTTTATCAGTTCGCTCCTAAGTATCACGATACGTTCCTTGCTAACTTGCGAGGTTTGTAAGGGGAAGCGGGAGAAACAGCGCTTTCAGGCTGTGGCTTCTAGAGAAGTGTTCATAATGAAAAAGGGAGACTGTAGTTGGGTGGAGAAATCCCTCGACCTTTATCCCTTTCCATAGTTTTAGGTCTCGCCTACCCAGCAACGCAAGGTGTCTAAACCTATTGTGAACCTACAGTGGGCTTACATCCTGCCCATTGCTTACCATTGGTTGACTTTATTAACGCTTTTGTTTGCTTGCTTTTTATTCGATGGATTGCCTTTCTCTTCTTGTATTTGCATCTCCCCTGAAACATAGCCACTTTACCATCCTTCCGATTGGCTGACTTATATCCTTCCACTTCTTACCTTTAGAGGACTTTATTCTTTTCGCTTAGGTTTCTGTGTTGCTCTCTCTCTCATGTGCTGGGTGCTCTCTCTGTTGTGCGCGTCTACCCCTAAACTACCCCACGCTCTGCCTTGCTCTTTCCTTCAAGGTACGGATCTCAAGGATGTGGGCAGATGCCCTCTCCCACTTTCCAGTCTTGCACTGGGTCTTCATCTAGAATGTGGATTAAGAGTGAAATATTTGAGTACAGTGCTTTTTACAGATTGGAGGCTGTGAGTGCAATGCCCCAGATTCCCTTCTCTCTTTCCTAGAATGGGTTTCTCCATTCCTTTGAAGTTAAGCATTGGTGCCATAGGGGACTGAGATAGATTATAGCATCTCAGCCATTGACTATTAAGCAGAATCCACATCCAGAAATGGATTTCATCTTTCAGGATGAAAGATTATCAAAACCAACCTCCATGCACACCTTCCTCCAGGAGCTATGGTCAGTAAGTGGCCTGCACTTTCTGGGACCCAGGTACCCCTCACCTTAAAATTCTTCAAAGTTATGCATGGGAAGAAGGTCCAGCTGAGCCAAGTGAGACTGCCTGTTATAATTCATTTTTGGCCTTCTCTCAAGAATATAAGCCTCATAGGGGGAGTACTAATAATTAGTGCCTCTGCAAATTTAGTATTTCCTTCGTCGATTCCTAAGTTTTCCTGTACGATGAAAGTTTACGGCTGGACTCTTTCTCAATTTACTAAATGTACTGAATGGGCGCCTGGGAGGACACCATGTTTGGCACTGAACGCTCAGACGGGCCAACTGCAGATTATGCTAGATGATTAAAGTTCTTCTCCAGACCAATCCCACTGTCTTATCATGGACTTACAGTAAGGGGCTTCCTCACTAGATCTAGTCCCACTTGAGATGACTCCTGCTGACCAGCATGCTTGATCAGTTAATTCTTAGTGCTGTTCCTGAGTTGTTGGGACAGAACATTTTCTTGTATGGTATAACATGTGTGCCCTTACCCATATTTCCCCACCGGCAGTCTTATCTGCCCCATTGTAGTGGGGCATACTGGCTTATTCAACTGAAGTTCTGTTAGTGTGTGCTTAGTTCGCCCATGGCTTCCGTCAGGTTGGATGGAGGGCACGAAAAGCACGTGGGTTGCACGGTGAACTGTTATGTATGTTTGACCGTGGCAGCAGTACATGGAAAGCTACAAACGTGTGGGTTTGTGTGCAGTACAATGGATGCATGAATGCCTGGGTGTGGTACAGTGCATGAGGCCTGTGGGTCCATAGTCGGAATACCAGGACTGGCTGGAGGAACATGTCAGAGTAGAGGACTCCACCCAAACAGATTTGTGAATTGTTGCTTTTCTGTGAGCTTGGTGGGACACACACTAGAGGAAGGAAGAGCCAGGCTCGTCAGTATACTTCAAACGGGGCTCTTTGATTCTGAAAGAGTCACCGGTCGAAGAGGGCCTGGGCACATCTCTGGAAGGAGATGGGGCTGATAAAGGAATCATAAAGAGTAGGGCCGGGAGCCCATTGGTAACCTTTTGAGGCACTTGTCACTGAAGCTGGCTTACAAGTGTTAACCTATGGTCACTCCCATGGCCTATCTTTGGGGCTATCAAGATTGGAGGCTGTCCATTTATTGGTGATTGCCGGATGTATTTTGAGTTGAGAGCCTGTGTTCACCATTTGCTTACCATCTCCCAAAGAAGCCGTGGACTGCTCCACAGAGAGTCAAGTGCTGAAGGGGTACTTGGGCCAGTTGTTCAGTGGCGCCTGCTTGCCTGGTGGCCCTCTGAAAGGGGTCCTGAGAACTGGTGGCTTAGTGGAATGCCGAACAATTAGGAGTCCAAGATGCAGGTGTGACATTGGCCATTTCTCATTTACTTCAGTAGCACAATAAGTCCAGTATTTTCTTTTTTTTTATACTTTATTGTTCAATTTTGCATGAAAATGAAAAGGTACAAAATAGAAAATACAGACACCAGCAAACAATTGCAGTTGTATAGGTTGACCAAGTTACATCATTTAAAAAAAGTTTCTAGTCTTACACACCATGTTCCATTTAACATAGTAAAGTCCTACCATTGGGGTTAATGACGGCTTGCCAAACTCAACATCCAGGGATACAGGGCATTATCCATGAAACATTTCTAGGTTGTCCAGCTCAAAGGTCTATTACTGCCCCTCCACCATCCCCTCTCCCCCCGGGTTGTCTGGAGTTGCATTCTCTTCCCCTTCGTTAATCGCCTGTTCCTGAAGGTAAAATCATAGCCGTTCCCAAATATCTTGGGGGCGTGATGTTGGTGGCATTAACTCACCATATGTCGTCAGTTGTTCCTGATATATTAGATCTTTTAGCCAGACCTTGAACTTGGGCGCTCTACCCCTCCCCTATTTACAGGCTGTCCTGCGTTTAGCAAGCAGTAGGCTTAACGATATAAACTTCCTAAAGTATGCCTTAAATTCCCTAGTGTAACCCAGGAGTGTAGTAAGAGGGGAAGAGGGGGCGTTTTCCCCCGTCATCCGGGCCAAGGTCAGCCGTGACCTCCCACCAGAACGCTAGAATTGGGGGCACTCCCATGCCAAGTGGGGGAAATCTGCGCCTTCTTTTCCGCATCTATCGCACTGGTCGTGATCCCTGAGTCGGTAGCGACAGAGTCGTGCGGGGGTATAATAAAGGCGGTGGAGGAATTTAAAATGTATTATGCGCAGTCTGCTACTGGACGAAGTTCTCCCTGTTTGTTGGCGGCAATAGAGCCATTGTTCGTCAGTGATTGTGGCGCCCAGCTCTTTTTCCCATTTAGTTTGTGCTTCCGGGGCCCTGTGCTATAGGTTGGTTTGTGTGGTGTGATAGAGCAGGAACACTATGTGAATGGGAGGATTGCATTGCAATAAAGCGTGTAGTGGAGCAAAACTAGGGGGCTCAGTGGGAAATCCTATGGTGGCCGATTTAACGTCAAGACGGAGTCTCACGTACATGAACATTTCCATAGTAGAGGGTGGAGAGTCCTTAAAAAATTGGTCCCGTGTGCAGAAGGTGCCATTCTCATAGAGGGCTCCCCAAGTTTGTGCGTCATGTTTACGTAGCATTCTGTTGGCATCTCATTTCAAGCGTGACTAGGATATCCAATCTGCCGGCTAGTGGCAGAAGGGGGAATATAGCGTGTCTATATCCATACGGAGGGCAATAGCTCTCCACGATCTGTTAATGTATTCCATAGTAGGTGGGTCCGTGTCTTTGGGATTGATAGGCGCACTTTAATAGGTGGAGTAAGGGGTGGGAACCATAGGCCAATGTTCTACCGCTAGGTGTGGCATGTATGGTGGCGGGTGCATCCAGTAGGATGTAAATTGAGCCTGAGCACACCTGAAATACAGTTCCATGTCGGGGACCTCAAAGCCGCCCCTATCGAAAGGCAGAGGGAGCATCTCCCATTGCAACCTGGGTTGCTTGCCTTCCCACACCAGGCGAATGAGTTGTAATTTAAGGGTTTTGAAGAAGACTTTACTGGCTGCATATGGGATACATGTGAAGCGGAATAGTCATTTTGGAAGCACGACCATTTTGATCAGTGCTATTCGGCCCGCTAGAGAAAGTGGCATTGTTATCCACCGTGTTATGGATTCCGAAAGATTATCCAGCGCCTTGACGGAATTGGCTCTCATGAGTTGATCCCGATCTCTGGTGACCACTATGCCAAGGTATTTTACCTCGTTGGTGCACCAGTTTAGCGGGAAGTCCGGGGTATACCTCTGGACACTGCTCGTTAGGGAAAATATCTGGGACTTGCCCCAATTGATATTGATTCCGGAGTATCTCCCAAACAGCAAGAAAGCCCTCAATATGGGATTCAGGCTTTCCTCAGGGACCTGTAGGTATAGCATGATGTCATCAGCATAAAGCGATATAAGAATTTGTCTCTCCAGGTAGATGAGCGCATGCTCTAGATGATGTTGTCGTAGCGTGGTCGCGAGTGGCTCCATGGACAGGGCAAATAAGAGAGGAGAGCGGGCATCCCTGCCTCATCCCCCGTGTGACTTTAAAGCTGGGAGAGCAGACGCCATTGTTGAGCACTTTAGCACGTGGATTAGCGTATAAGAGCTGAATCCATGCAAGGAATGGGGGGGGCCCCATTCTCACCAGCACACTGGCCAAATAGTCCCATTCCAAAGAGTCAAATGTTTTGGTGGCGTCTAAGAAGACTGCCACCGCCGCTTGGTCTGGGTCGATGTCTTGCATTAGAGCAAAAAGGGTACGGAGATTATGTGACGTCACCCTTCGGGGAATAAAACCCAATTGGTCGGGTAATACTAGAGCTAGCATCAGGGGACTAAGCCTGTTGGCTAATAGTTTGGCCAAGATTTTAGCATTGCAGTTTATGAGAGAGTGAGGGCGATAAGAATCGCATCTATTGCTTGGTTTGCCGGGCTTGAGAAGTGATAGTATAAGGGCTTCCCGTATTCTGAGAGGGAGTGTACTGGTCTCTCTTGCTTCCTCGTATACATACTTGAGGACTGGGATGAGGATATCACTATAAGCTTTATAAAATTTGGCCGGTAGACCGTCTGGCCCAGGAGTGCGGCCAGATTTCAATTGCATAATGGCTGCTCGTATCTCCTCGTCCATGAAGTTCGCCAGGAGGTACACCCTATGACCCTCTCCCAGCCATCCCAGTGCAATGTTGTCAAAGTATGGCACAAAGTCCAACGGATGAGTCCTATGCGTTGTGTAAAGGTTGGTGTAGAAGGCGAGGAAAGCGTCAAGTATGTCTGCGGTGTCTCTACATATCCCATTGTCGGGATCTATGATTTCTATGACAGTATTAGGAAATCAAGGAGTTTGGATGAGTTCAGCTAGGGCTTTGCCAGGGCATTCCCCTTCACCATATTGGCGGGCTCGGTGGTAATTACTACTGAATCTACAATCTCTCTCAGCAGTGTCTTGGTACTCCGTGAGTTTCTCCCTGCGCTGTCCCTCCAGATGAGAACTTGAGTCAGTGCGTATTTGTTCGTCAAGGTATTTGAGTTCGGTTTCCAGTCTGCGGAGTGTGGATCGTATGTCCCTTAGTATGCCTCCTCCTTTCGCTATACATATCCCCCCATATTATCACTTTGAAAGCTTCCCAAACCGTGGAGACCTGTGGGACGGAGTCTAGATTGCGCTGGAAGAAATCAGTGATTTCCGGCTTGAGCTCCGTTAAAAGCGGAATGTCAATCAAGGAGTTCGCCTGCAGTCTCCAATTTTGGTAGGGAGACAGCGGGCAGGGTGACTCCAAATTGAGGACTATTGGCGAGTGGACGAGTATGTTCTCGGTAAGTGTCTAGCAGATTTGAGCCATGTGGTGAGCCCCCTAGAAATGTGCCAGCTGTCTATTCTAGACCACGTGGAATGAGCAGAGGAGTAACATGTGCCCTCTCTAGCTGCAGGGTGTAAACTACGCCAAGCGTCGGTCATGTCATGCGTGGAGAGGATGCCAAGCAGTTGTTGTTGGGCCACTGTTTAGTGGTACAGCTGTGGACACTGTCTATCCATCGCTGGGTCAAGTGTTAAGTTGAAGTCCCCTCCCCATGCCACATGAGCAGAGCCAATGTCAATTATTTTCCCCCATAGTATATTAAAGAATGTGGGGTCGTAACAGCAGGCAATCGTAATGGAGTGCGAGAACAGTTTCCCCCATGTTATGCAATATCGCCCCTGTGGGTCAGCCAATGCGTCTTGCGAAACGTAGGGGGACTATTTTTTTACAAGTATCACCGTCCCCAGAACGTATGTTGAAAACGCAGAGTAGCATCTATACGAGCCACACCAAGATGCAAATGTGGCCGGGGATTTGGGGCCCATGTGTGTCTCTTGGAGCAGGGCAACATGGATGTTGTGGCGGTCAAGGTAAGCTAAAATGTGCCTGCATTTCCTGGGATTCCCCAGACACCACACATTCCATGTGAGGAGGTTATAATTAGCTGAAGTCAGCCGCGCCATGAAGTGTGCGGTAATCATGCATCAGATGGTATGGTGTGTGTCCCACATAGGAATTACAATATCGTGATGTAAGGTCTGTAGCAGGTGTGAATGTACCTGTCCCCACCTTTCCCATCCCCCCACCCCCCCTGTGCTGTAAAAGGCATTCGCACCCTCCTCCCACATCAGCAGTCCAATCCTGCCGGAATCTACATTACCTCTCTCCCCAACAGCATGCCAGAACAGGGTACCAATTCCCCTTACTAGGAGAGATTATGAGAACACAGGGGAAAGGTGTAGAAAGAAAAAAAACACTAGTAGAAATAGTTGGTAATAAAACTTGGTAGGGTTGACCTGTCGGGGGAGTCGCCAAAGGGCACTACAATTGCTCCTCGCTCTAGACAAGGCTACCCTGTGAATAGTCTATTCACCCAATCCATCCTGTAGCTTGATAGATCAAATGCGTGGGACGCAGTTCTGTTCTTTAGTTTCAATGTTGTGGCAGCTCCATGCTCCAGCCAGTCCCAGGAGCACCGGGTGCCAGCGCTCATTGCAGGATGAGACAGTTCAGTGATCCGTAGGCTTGTTATACCATATCGCAACACAGCAGATTAATAGAGGCCGCTGTGGAGGCCATGTGATTAAGTCAGTCATTTTATGTCTGATAGGTCAGCATTAGAATGAGGCAAGCTTAGTTCTGGGTTGTGTCGGGGGCACCTCCGCAGGGTGTTTTTTAGAAAGTTTGCCGCATGTTGAGGATTATTAAAGAAGTGATGTTTGCCTAGGTGAGTGATCCGCTGCTTCGCTGTAAATAACATCGCGTGCGGGATATTTATTTGTTGCAGTTTTTACTTGACTGGAAGGAACTTTTTTTGGGCCTCCTGCACCGCCATTGTAAAATCCAGGAAAATAGCCAGTTTGGATCCCTCATAGGTTAGCGTTTTCCGCTCTCTTGACAGTCTGAGCACAGTGTCCCAATCGCGGTAATTTAGAATGCGCACGATGATCGGCCTAGCAGGAACTCCAGATGGGGGCCAAGCGGCAAGCGACCGGTGCACCCTTTCTATAATAAACATTGTGGAGAACGCACTTTCGTCAAACACTGTCGTGAGAAGCCGCTCTACAAAGTCCTCCATGCGACCTGTGTTGGTAGGCTCGGGCACCACTAGTATACGTACGTTGTTGTGGCGCGACCTCGATTCAGAGTCCTCATTTTGGGCTGCAATGACCTTTATTAGGTGCTCCATTTGTAGTAATTGTTCATTTCTCCCAGCAGATGTATCTTCCAGGGTTGAGACGCGTTGTTCTGCTTCCGTGAGCTGCTCCTCATGCTGATCAATTCTGTGCGTGACTTTATATATGCGGGCGTTCATGGCATCCATTTTATTTTCGAGTGAGGTAGGGCTATGTTTCACAGTTAGGAGCAGTTCTTTGAGGTCATCCGTGGAGGTTTGGGACACAGGGACCGAGCTCTCTGCCAGCGTGTGTTCTGGTTCGGTGGTTATTCTGGAGGATTTCCGCACTTTAAACTGCAGTTTTGCTTGTTTGCCGTCAGATTTGCCCATCGCTTCCCAGTCTGCGGGCTGGCGTCCTTTTTGGCTTTATCCGCTTTGTGGGGTTGATCACCTCTCCCCCTTCACGGTAATTGCCTGTGGTATGGGTCTATCCTTTTGTGGTATTTATTGGGCCGATCGATCTTGTCAAACGTGCCTGCAGCGGATCTTCTCAGCCGCTCCTCAGAGCCGCGTCGTCCAGTTTTGCGTTCCTTGGTGGTCAAAGCGACCCCGCTTGAGACTGGCATGGCCGTGTTCGTGCACAGATGTAGGGGCGCCAGTGTCATTGGTGTTGTAGCCCGCCGATTTTGCGCCGCCGCTTGCGATCGGTACCGGCGTCCGCCAGGGCTTGGACCGGCTCTAAACAGTGGGTGGCAAAGGCCCTATGGTGCAGCATACGGCCGGGCCGCACAGACCAGGCCCCTCAATTTGGTTTCTGTGTGGCTTTGTTAGGGGTCTGAGTGGGAATGTCAGGCACAGTATGTTGGGTCTGCACCCGGGGCGCCAACGCACCAGTGTCAGCAAATCATAGCTCTTGGGGCTCCCCGGGTGGACCACGCCCGCATACCCAGGATTCTGTGCCACGGTCAGTTGGTGTTGGCGTCTCTTCTGTGGAGGGGTCGTTCGTGTTGAGAATGATCCGGTAGAGTGCGCATCAGGTGTTCTATTTCTTATGGGCTTAGCTGTTTCTGCCCCGCAATGCGCTATTATACCCCGGAGGCCTAAGTCCCAAAGTCGCTCCAGTCTCCTAATGCGTGTTTGCAATGCCACTCCGAGTAGGGCGCGCTCTCCCCGGGGGCCGGTCCCTTGCACAGGATAGTGGGCACAGCCAGGGCACAATCTAGTCCTCGTGTCCCAGGTGCACGCCGGGGACCCTCACAGGGCGGTCTCAACCGGTGCGGCGTATCACGCGCAGCAGCGGGTACTCACCGAGACTCTCGGCAATGTCCGGCCGCCATCAGCAGGATGCCTCTCTTTGGACCTCGCCGTCGTTCATTCACCGGCTTCTCAGGGAGTGGGTCACTATGGACTGGCGCCGATTTTCTGACGAGGAAGGCCTGCCAGGCAGGGGAGGAGGCCCGTGCCCAGCCACGCCCAGGTGCACACGGCGGTCATAGCTCAGCCAGGTTTGCGGGCTCCCACCATTTTGTAAACCGGGTGCAGGGCGGTTCTGCGGTAATGCTCTGGTGATTTGTCTGCAGCTCTACCTCACCGCTTGTTTTTCCGCTGTTTAGCTGCTGATTATCTTACGCTTGTCATCATCCTCTGTAGTATGAGGGATTGTAGGGTGAGATTAGGCAGGATGGTGAAGGGTTTAGGCTCTGGGCTGCAAGGAGCCTCACGTACGTGCGGCCATCTTGCTTGCACGCCCTCTAGCGCCCAGAAGTCCAATATTTTCTTACATGCAAAAGCTGCACACATAAATAATGGAAAGCACAGATTCGGAATAGACACCAGCATCATGTCTGTAGTTCATATGAAGTATCTATGTAGGGACAGAGGGTGGATGGTTCTCAGGAGTAGGGGCAGCGAGGTCCTTGCTGATTTCATTAGGGGGCGGGTTGAGGCACTGGGTGAAAGGAAAGAGGCCGTGGTAGACTCAGGGAAGAGAATCCTGTTAGGGACCGAGGAGGAGAGCACAATGGAGTCAGACTATAGGGTTGTCTTGGCACAAATCTATCCCAGAGACACACCAAGTGCTTTCCAGAGTTTTCTAGATGCCCATTTTAGTTTCTAGAATGCCCCAGGTGTGTCAAATATTTAAGTTTCCACTTTCAAAAATTCCAGTAGTAAATCCTTTGGTTGGTTTGATTTTTGCAGAGACTCTGAAATTGCAGTTGGCTCTCCAGAAAGCCAAAGCTGAGCAGATGAGAAGGCCAGCGAGTTTAAGAGGGAGAAGCTGAGACTAACTCACAAGGAACAAGAGGATAGGAGGCAGGAGAGAGAGGATCAATGGACCTGGGGAGAAAGAAAGAAAGAAAGAAAGAAAGAAAGAAAGAAAGAAAGAAAGAAAGAAAGAAAGAAAGAAAGAAAGAAAGAAAGAAAGAAAGAAAGAAAGAAAGAAAGAGAGAAAGCGAGAAAGAGAAAATGAAAGAGATTTGGACAGGGAAAAGATTGCCCTTGAGTAATAGAGAGAAGCTGAGGATGGCAGCCATGACAGCTCCATCTGGTATAAGTGACTCTACTTCTATTTCAGGCCTGGTTATGGCCAAGGTTCCAAGACATCGCAAATATGCAGCTATGTATGTGGAACCAGGAGGTTCTGGCGGCACGATTGTGGACATTTGGAAGAGGGACACAGACGTTCTGAAGTATATTTACCCTAGCATGATGGGGTTTGTGCAGGTCGTTTATCTCAATGGTAAGGAAGTACCTGTCCTGACGGATACTGGAGTTTTCGGCAGAATGGTTGAGTGGAAGTGTCTTAACCCTGAGGGGAGTCTTTCTGGTACCAGGGATACTGGTTTGGTAGCCAGTGAAGAGGGCATTGAGTACCTTCTTGCAAAGGTTGAGATTGAGCTCAACTGCGCGGCAGCCATGGTCACTATTAGGGTAAGAGCAAAGCAAGGTGCTGGTTATTTCCTGGGCAATGATCTGATTACCCCAGGCGTGGTGCCACGACCAGAAGCCTCCAAGGCTTTGACCATGTTAGCTATGTTGGCCAGAGCACAATCAGCACATCAGTCTCTGGAGGAGTCTGAAACCATTCCTAATTTGCAGGGCCCGGATCAAGATTATTTGCAAGAAAGGGAAGACTCTGGAAAGGCATCACTTCTAGAGATTGATTGATTGATGATTGATGATTGATTGATGTACTTATAGAGCGCAGCTATCACCCTACGGGCATCTTGGCGCTTGCATTGGGAACCCGTCCTGGTTTTTCCCTGTAAGATAACCCGTACTGGGCATCCCCAAGGTGAAAGCCAGGCATCCCGCCGCGGGGGGCTGTTGTGGAGATGAAGCAGGCTTGTTGCCCAGAGCTGCATAGTGTGAACTCGTGCTTAGAGTGGGCATCGAAGCGAGAATTATCGAGTCCGTGGACAATTGGGCTCTGGACCCTGCCGCGTCGGGAATCGAACCCAGGTCCCAGGTCTGATCTCTGCTTCAGGGTATGCCTCCTCTAACCAGTGAGCTACACTTCTCCAGAGAGAGGGGAAGGTAAGGCTTTTGAAGCAGACCAGGTTCCGGAGTCTCGGTTGCTTACAGAGCTGCACAGTTTATCTGCTGGAGGGCCTACCTAGGAAGATATCCTTAAGGCACAGAAAGAGTTTTCTACACTTGTGGGACTTCGGAAGGAAGCCCAGGAATAGGTCAGCAATTAAGTGGTTAGGAAACATTATGTTCGCTGGGAGGATGGCCTACAGTACAGTGAGCTGGTGAATCCTGAACCAATATCTAGCAAGAGACTAGTGGTTCCATGGCTCTGTGGTCTCCTATTGTTACTAGCTCATGAAGTGACCTTGGCAGGATGGGCATTAGGAAAGTCCAGGATAGATTGGACCCTCTGTTCTACTCACCAGGGATGCACAGAGACAAAGAGGGTTCTTTAGAACCTGTCCCACTTGCCAGGTGTGTGGTAAGATAGAAGGGAGGGCAAATGCACTGTTAGTGCCTCTCTCAGTTGTAGGCATTCCATTTGAGCGAGTGGGAATGGATATATTCGGTCCACCTGAACCTGCCTCACAGTCAAGCAACAAGTATATCTTGACTGTGGTGTATCACACCACCATGTACCGTGAGGTGGTACTTCTAAGGAGCCTGACTGTACAGGTGGTAAAAACAATCTCCTGGGGATTTCTTCTACGGTTGAATTTTCAAGGATGGTAATCTCAGATTGGTGAACCAATTTCATCATGTCTTACATGAGAGAGATGTGGGAACAAGCAGGTGTGACATACCATTTCTCGACAGCATATCACCCACAAACCAATGGAACACTGAAGAGCATGATGGGAACTCTACCAGAGAACCTCAGGTGGAAGTGGGATACTCTCTTGCCATGTATCTTGTTTGCCTACTGAAAGGTTCCACAGAAGAGGGTAGGGTTCAGTTTCTTTGAGATTCTGTATGGACATCCAGTTTGGGGTCCACTCACCTTGGTAAGAGAAGGGAGGAAGAAACCTCACAGTCTCCACAGAAGGATGTGGTGGACTGTGTGGTTGGCCTTAAGAAATTGGTGATGCAATAAAAGTAAGGATCACTTTCAAGCCAGCCAAGCACTGATGAAGGAGTGGTACAATCACAACCTACACTGAGTGGGCATCAGAAAGGTCAGAAGGCACTGGTGCCTAAGCCTATTTTTTTCCACAGCTTTAGAAGACGAATGGTGTGGGCGTACATAGTAGGTCAGAAGGTTTCTGAGGTCCAGTACTTGATGGACACAGGTGCCCCAATGGAAAGCAAGAAGGGTTGCCTCCAAAGAGATTACACAGTAAATATTGTGGCTATGGCAGAGGATGTTGAAGAAGACAGTGGACCTCTTCCTGACTTGTTGCATAGTGTCATGAGGGATTGCACCATGGAAGGGGTTCAATTAACCCATGAGTTAACACCTGAGCAACTTGTAAAGAGGTGTTGGGACAGTTTTTCAAATTCTTCTCGCTGACCCCAGGGTTAATGTCTGCCTGTGTACATTGCAAAGACATTGGAGGCAGTCTGCCAGTGAAGGGCAGATTGTACAGAATGTCTGACCAGGTTCAGGGCTGCTTCAAGGTGGAAGTTGCCAATATGTTAGACCTGGGGGTTATTCAGAGATCTCATAGTCCATGGTCTAGACTTGTGATACTAGTACCAAAGCAAGGGTCTGCTGAACTGAGGTTCTTTGTGGATTACCAGCGCTCAATTAGGTGACAAAAACAGATGCCAATCCAATCCCAAGAGTGGATGAGCTAGTAGATTGGTTAGGTGCTGCAAAGTAAGTGCTGGATGAGGGGACATCACCCAAGAGAATCAAGAACACTCGCCTGGAGCACCAGATTCTGCTTGACCCAAGAACAGGAGACCTGTGAGGAGAAGGAAACTGCCTGGAGGGAGCGATGTTCAATGAAGATCGTGCCAAGTGGATCCTAGGAGCGGAGTGTGAGATTCAGGTCCATCTGAACCACCATACTGATTGGGCTGTGTGCACATGTGCACGGTTGCGAGCCATGTATATTAGGTGGGGCCATAAGGGAATAATAAGGGTCATAGCCCTGGTCCCGTATTGTAATAAGAGAAGGGCCATTTTATCCTGTGCACTGCCATGCCCTGAAGAGGGCCATCACCTTATTGGTACCGCTTGCGACTGCCGTATGCCAAGTGGGAGCCGCAGAGGAGATTGAGGGCCGTCACCCGGGTGGAATCACTGCAACATGAAGAGGACCTGCGTTACCATTGAGAAACCAGTGCTGAAGGGGGTTCTTGGCCCAGTTGTTTAGTGGCTCCTCCTTTCCCTGTGGGACTATGAAAGGATTTCTGACAGGCTGTGACAAATGACCGGCTAACGTGACCAGTTAAAGCTACTGTGTATACGGATTTGCAAATGTGAGCAGTTAAAGCTACTGAGTCTACACACTTCTTGGGAAAACGTTTTGCTTATCATCATCCTTTGACTCAACAAAATTGGGTTTATGAGAAATCCTACAAGCAGTTGCCTGTGAAGGAAAGTCTCTGCATCTGCTCCATTCACATGGGGGGCTGACGGGGTTTACACCCTAAGTGAAACTTTTGTTTCCTGTGGCCTTTCGCTCCACAACAACTAGCACTTGTGAGCTGTTGCTTACGACAATCTATTGTTCGTAGAAAAAAACTCCAAAAATGAGCTTTTAGCCCGCCTATTAGTTACCATTCTTTGGCATCATTAGCACTCTTCCTTGCTGCCTTCTAATTAGGCAGCACATCCCAGGCGTCACATCATTTACTTTCTTCGTGTGAAGCATGGACCAAGTACAGATTGATCTAACTTAATAACTGTTCATCCGCTGCTCGTGCTGTGATTATTTGTTTTGACAATTTTATTACATAGCGTGACCACAACTTGACCCGAAGGTATTGAAGTACTTTACATAAGTACCAGTTAAATTACACAGTTCGCATTAATTTAATAATTTTTATTTTCATTTTAGTGATATGCCTAGGAATACAGGATGCTGAGCTGATGCCAGACTCAAACCTGGTTCTCAAGTTCTGAATTCGGCAGGTCTAGCCGTAGTGCCACAGCCTTCTTCCCCCACTCTCATCCACTCCCTCTCCATTTGGCTTCTTTGCCACTTTCTGATGCTCCAGCACCCGCTTGGATGGCATGCAAAAGGCAGGCAGGGTTCTGCAGTTCACTCGCTCATATCCTTACTCCCAATAAGCACCAGTAACATTACACAAGTTCAAATTAATTTAATTAATTTTTAATTTAATGTGATTTGCCCAGGGGCAGCAGTTACATTACAGTAGCACATTTTCCTGATACTGACTTCTCTAGAGTAATCACTGCCTAGCGGCAAGCGCCCTGTTAGGATTGTGAAATATTTGTTTTTAATACTGATTTTAATCTTGCTTGAGAACTGTTTCAACTTGTCTACTCACCTGTTAGATTACGGAGCTGTGTTCAATGCTCCAGGGGCAGGTTACTTCCTCCTAGGTTAGTGCTCTAGCATTCAGCCCCAAACTCGCTAGAGCCTCCTGGCGTCATCACACACAGTCGGCCTCATTAGGAGCCGGTGACGTGACTGCGCACAGCGGTCGCGCCGCTGGCGTGCCAAAGGCGCACCTAAAGCAAGCCCGTCTGCGCCCGACCGGGACCAGGGGCCAGGAACCCTGCCTGTTCCAATAATATAAGGCTCTGCTACTCCCCTGAACAGCTCACATCAGGTTCATCAATCAACTCATAAATAAATATGCACCGACCCGCGACCTCCGCTCTGCCCATCTGTCCCTCCTCACGGTGCCGACATTTAAAAAGAAACGACTTGGTGGATCCTGCTTTGCATACCTTGCCCCTAAAACCTGGAACTCTCTGCCCTTGTCTATCCTGAATTGTACCAAGCTTACAGAGTTCAGGAGAGCGTTGAAGACCTGGCTTTTCAAACAAGCGCACGGTTAGAGCATTACTCCATCTGCCTTCTTACTTATCATCTACCATCGGTTTCTTCAGCGCCATGAAACCTCTGGGTGTCCGTGCGCTTAACAAATTCCGTATAAGATAAGATAAGATAAGACATACCTTAAAGAGAAACCTAAAAGTAAGTGCAGGCACTCTATAAGTCCCGAACATCATGTCCTAACATGTCTTAGCTGTGACTATAAAATCTGCCCTCCTATACATAGGTCTGACCCCTCACTGGAGGAAAGGGAGCTCAAAATGCTTTTACTCAATTGTCTCTCCCTTCCCAAACACGCAGTGGAAATTCACATTCTGCTAGAAGAGGAAAAACCTGATATCTTATTCCTCACGGAAACCTGGTTGAACAAAGAATTGGACTTTACGTCTCTGCGAGCCCTTCCACCTAATTATGCAATACAGAGGCAAGACCGAGACATTGGTCGGGGAGGGGACATTGCCTTCATCTATAAGGATAATTTTAAATGCCGCATCACTACTAATCCCATTCCTTTTTTTTTTTTTTTTTTTTTTTTTGAAACCGTTTATTGCAGGTTGTAAAAGTTACAGGTATGGGCCTACAACCACCCGGCCGGCCGCTAGAATGACAAAAGCATATTGCATACATACAGTAAAAGTCTCTCGGCAGTGCAGAGCAGCGAAACAGGAGTAATCAATGGTGCAGGCCACACAGCTCCAAGCCCACAGTACGGTTCCCTTTTCTTGAAACAAGACAACACCAAAAAACCACACCCGCAAGGCAACCCGCGATCCAAAGTAACAGCACGTGCTCCATAAGTGGGGGATCCAAACCAGCAGCAGAACTCTGAGGAGGGGAATGGGAGTAGGCCAGGGACTGGGGGACCACGCGCCCGCGGCCGAGGGAGGGGGGCCGTCTAGGGAGACGGAGCAGGCGAGGCAGCCGGTAGCAGTGGTGGCTCACAAATACCCCCGCGGTAGGCGTTCCAGGGGCCCCAGAGTTTCACCCACGCCCCAGGCTTACCCCTCGCCACATACACCACCTTTTCACGAAACATACACCAATCCATATGCTCTTTCCAGGCCGACACCGCAGGGGGCCTCTGGGATCCCCACAATTGAGCAATGTCACGCTTAGCTATCATGTATCCCAGAGTCACCCACCGCGTCTGCGGGACCGAATAGTCATTCGGTTCCCATACATTCAGCAAACATCTCCTCGCTTCAGGCAGCAGCGCGACACGCGTAACCACACGCAGGACCTCATGCACACCACGCCAGAATCGCTCCACCTTCGGGCACTCCCACAGTATATGCATGAAAGTCGCCAGCGCACCACAGCCACGCTTACACAGTCCGTCACCAGCAAAACCCATACGCAGAAGCCTTGGCCCCGTCACGTAAACCCGGTGAAGGATCTTGAGCTGGACGAAACGAAGGCGAGCCGGGATGGCCACCTCTTTCGGAGAGGCCACCGCGGAGATCCAATCCTCGTCGTCCAGCTCCAGCCCGTCGGCAACCCAGGCCTCGCGGAGACTAGTCAGCAGGCACGATCTATCGTTGATCAGTTTTTTGTATATGAGGGAGATCGTGCTGTCAGGTACATGGCCGTCCAGCACTCTGTCCTCCAGGGGGGAAGACTCCGGAATGGATGCGACGTCCGGGAAGACGGAGCCCAGCGCATGGCGGACTTGTAGGTACCGAAAGTACTCACTGCCCTGCAGCTGAAACTCCGCCTGCAGCGTCTCAAAAGTTTTGAATCCCCCCCTCGTCCAGAGATCTCCCACCGTGCTGATTCCGATCGTGTCCCACTTCTCGAAGCCCTTCGACGTCCATAGGGAGCCCAACCTCTCAGACGCATACAGCGGTGACGCCCGGGTCAAACGGTCCTTCCACCCCATAGCTGCATTAGCCGCGTGCCAGACACGCACCATAACACGCGTCGGTCCCGTCAAACGGGAGTCGGGCGCGCCAGAGTAGAGCGCGCGATTGTAATCGCCACCGTGTAGGAGCATTTTATCCATCTCAAATGCCGGGTTCAAGGCGGGCCCATAAAGGCCATGATTAATTGCAGCTAGTTGGGAGGCCCAGTAATACCGTTTAATGTCCGGGAGGGCGACCCCCCCATCGTACCACGGGAGCGTCAATTTAGCCAGAGCAATGCGCGGCCTCCCGTCCCAGAACAGGCGCCGCTGGAGGCCCTCCACCTCACGGAAATAGCGTGCCGGGACCAAGTCCATAGTATTCTGGAGGGCGTAGAGGAATCGCGGCAGGGACATCATTTTGAACAAAGCCGCTCGGCCGAGCGGCGAGAGCGGCAGACGCCGCCAGCGCACCACGTCCTCCCTCAAGCGCTGGAGGGGGGGCAGCAAATTCCGCTCATAGCGGGCCTCCGGGTCAAGTGTGATATAGATACCCAGGTACCGAAAACCTTGGGAGGCAATCTGGATCGGACAGTCCCGTGGTAGGGCCGGAGCCTCCCCGGAAAGCACATAGACACAGGATTTCGCCCAGTTGATGACCAGGCCTGAGTTGCGACCGAATGAGCGCAAAACATCAACCAGGACGATCAGTGAGTTACGCGGGGAGGCGAGATACAGAAGGATGTCGTCAGCGTAGAGGGACACACGGTCCTCATGCTCGGGGGTCCAGCGGAGACCACGGATAGAAGGGTGCCACCGCAGCCACTCCGCCAGGGGCTCCAGGGCCAGGGCAAACAGGAGAGGCGACAGGGGGCAACCCTGTCGCGTACCCCTCCCCAGCGCGAACGGGGCCGAGACTCGCCCATTCACTACCACCTGCGCCAATGGGCCCGAATATAGCAATTTGACCCAGCTAATGAAACCCGGGCCGAACCCGAATTTCGCCAGCATCGCCCAGATGTATGGCCATTCAAGCGTATCAAACGCCATGGTGGCGTCCAAGGACGCCAAGATGGCCGGCTCCCGCACAAACGGGACACGCGCGAGCACCCCGTGCAAGCGCCGCAGATTGAGCGCCGTGTTGCGGTGCGGTATAAAGCCAGATTGGTCTTGGTGGACCAGGTCGCCCACCACGCCAACCAACCGGTTGGCCAACACCTTGGCCAGGATTTTGGGCTCCGCGTTCAAAAGCGAAATCGGCCTATAGGATGTGACCCGTTCACGGGGCTTCCCCTCCTTGTGGATCACCACAATTGTGGCCAGGCGCTGGTCCGGCGGGAGGGAACCCTGCGAGTGGGCCGCCAGGAACATCGCGCGCAGGTGGGGCGCCAACACATCCGGGCGTAGCTTGTAGAGCTCGATGGGAATACCATTGGGGCCCATGGCCTTGCCGGATGCAACCGAGCGAATAGCCAAGGCAATTTCGTCCGAGGTGGGAGGGGCGTCCAGCGAATCCCTGTCCTCCACCGTTAGGGAGGGCAGTGCGATGTCCCGAAGCAGGGCATGGGAATCTTCCTCCGAGCAGGGGGAAACCGGGGAGTAGACTTCGCGGAAATAATCCGCGAAGCAGGAGACAATGGCTTCCGGCTCGGTGACACACGCACCATCAACACTCTCAATCAAAGGCACCACGCGGCTCGCTCTCTCCCTCTTATCCAACCACGCAATCAATTTGCCAGCCTTATCACCTACATCATACAATCGCCCCTGCTGCTCTCTACTGAGGCCCCTGGCCGCCTCCGAGACGAGGGCCCGATAGGCCGCCTGCTTTAGGTGTAGAACATGCAACTTGGCGTCTGTTACCCCGCTCCCCAGGTCACCCTCCAGTTCTGCAATCTTGCCTCTACCTGGGTCACCTCCTCCCGCTCGAGCCGCCGGGCATGGGAGATAAAGGAGAGGGCCTCCCCTCTAAGGACTACCTTGAAAGCCTCCCACAGGGAGATGGCGGAGGAGACCGACCCCACATTCTCGTCGAAATAGCGCTGTAAGGATTTGATCAAATCGGCACGAATGGTGGGGTCGCCCAAATACCATGCGTTGATTGGGGCCACCCTGCCATCCCCCCTCGGGAAGACATCGAAATGCAACAACAATGGGGAGTGGTCTGAGATACCCCGCGCTAGATGGCGCACCTCCCCCACCCTCCCTGCATGGGCCGCCGGGACAAGGATGTAATCAAGCCGCGAGAGGCTACCATGGGCACCCGAGTGGAAGGTGTACTGTCGCAATGCGGGATGCTTTAATCGCCAGCAATCCACCAGGCCCAGCGTGTCCAGAAGGCCGGGCAGCCACGCCTGTGCCCGGGGGAGTTCCCTAGGGGGATGGCGATCCATAGACCCAGAGGCTACCGCATTAAAGTCCCCTCCAACCACCAGCAGGCCACCCGGAAGGTCCAGAAGGAGGCGCCCCAGGTCCGCGAATGTGGTGGCTTGTAACCCAGGCGGGACGTACACTGATATAAAGATAAACACTCTACCCTCCATTCTTCCCACCAGAACCGTGTAGCGTCCCCTCTCATCATGGCGCACCTCATCAATCTCCAACGGGAGCGAGTTCTTGATCATAATACCCACCCCCCGCGAGCCCGAGGTGAAGCCGGAATGTGCCACCAAACGATATCCCCGCCGAGTCATTGCATGAAAGGAGTTACCTATAAGGTGCGTCTCCTGCAGGAAGACAACATCTGGTGAAATACGTTTTAAGTACTGCAGGACCACACCACGCTTAATCCTATCCCCCAGGCCGTTAACATTCCATGACAACACAGTCAAATCCCTACCCCCCATCATACGTCGAATCAATCGGTCGTCCCCCATCGAGCATCCTAATAACAACAACATAGTAGCGGGTTTGCCCTGCGGTGCTAACAAACAACACACCCCCCCCACCCCCCGGTCCCAACAGAACTCCCCCCTCCCTGCACCCCTGCATGAGCCCAGACAGCCCCCCCAAAGTGCAGTGTGCCTGTCGCCCCATAGCTAAAATACTAACTAGTCCCCCAGAGGAGGAGGGAAGCCCCCAACAGACCCCACGCAACCTCCATAGGAGGGGAACATACGCAAACAATAAATGGTGAAGGAATAACGTCCAGAGCAAGGCCTATTCAGTCACCCCTCAATTCTGATCCGGCGGGCCCTCCTCGCCAGCCGCGCCCCCCCCGCCCCCCCGGCCCCGATCTCCAGGCAGAGTGTCCAGCCAGTCCCCAGCCGCCTCGGGCCGGTCGAAAAAGTGCGTGCGACCATCCACCTCTACCCTCAGCTTGGCTGGAAAGAGCATTGAGTACTTGAGGTTCAGGTCCCGTAGGCGACGTTTAACCCCAAGAAAGCTCTGTCGCTGCTTCTGGACCGCCGGAGTAAAGTCTGGGTAGAAATGTATCTCCATGTTGTCAAGCTTGACCGGTCCCTGTTGCCTGGAGGTCTGGAGGATAGCATCTCTGTCCCGAAAATTAAAAATCCAGGCGATGAGCGGCCGCGGCGGGGCACCAGTCTTAGGTCTGCCCCCGGGGACCCGGTGAGCACGCTCCACCGCAAAAAGCTTACTCAGCCCCCGGGGCTGGAGATGGGTCAGGATCAAATCTTCCACGAAAAGATCTGCCGCCTCCGCCTCTCGTCCCTCCGGGACCCCCACAATACGGACATTATTCCTCCGGGCCCGACCCTCGGAGTCCTCCAATCGCCGGTCCATCAGGGCGCTCGCCTGGCCAAGCCGGCGCACCTCCTTCTGGAGGGCCACCACGTCTGTCGTGAGGCTCGTTGTGGTGTGGGCCAGGGAGTCGACTCGGTCGTTTGTTTTGGACAAGTCTGCCCTCACAAGGCTCACATCCACAAGGACCGAGTCTATTTTTTGCGCTAAGGTGTCGAAACGCTGGTCCACCGAGGCCTTCATCTCTGCGATGGCGCCCATGACGTCCCGGAGGGTCAGATCCACTGGATGAGCAGAGGCCTCCGTCGGGCCCACCGGGGATGCACGCGATGTCTCCGGAGAACCCTTCTGAAGCGTGTAGCGGTCCATACTGTTGGCCTGGTGCGCCGTGCCACGGCGGGTCGTCTTCACCTTCGCCCGGTCGCCATCTTGTTTGGTGGACATGCTGGCTCTTCCACCGTCGTGCCAAGCTCCCCAAACGGGCCGCTATACCAAGTCACGGGTGCCAGGGGGGGGGCAGGGGCGACCACCGAACCGCGGGTCAACCCACCGCCGGCGGGTCAGCCGGGCTCCTGGACAAGGCCACCGCACCCCGCTCCGCAGCCCGACCCGGCTTGAGAGTTAGGAGGGCGCAAAAGCGAAAGTGAAAGTGCGGGGTACGCCAGTCGCCCAGCCCCGCTCGCCGCTGTTATTCACTTTGTCCCCGGATCGCCCCACTACTCCAATCCGGGGGGCCGGCGAGGAGAAGGCCGCAACCTTCGATCGATGCTCCCACCGGCGTTCGGGGTCCGATTCGAGCCCAAAAAACGGGTGGCGCCTCAGCTCCGGTTCCCCAACACAGTCCCCTCAACAAGGACAGGATATCGCCAGGATTAATTCAGGAGGTCGCGGAGGTCCTCGGGAGCCTCGCACCTACGCGGCCATCTTGGTTGCGCGCTAGGCTCCTCCTCACTAATCCCATTCCTAATTGTGAAAGCATCCTGCTTTCCATCCGGGTATCTCATGTCACTACCCTATCGGGTATTTTACTCTATTGTCCCCCAGGCCCTGATAGCCTATTCTGTCAGTCCCTGCCTGAGATTGTAGCCAACTTTGCATGCTCCCTGACTAATTTTGCGTTATTGGGAGATTTTACTATGCACTTTGATGATGCTCAACTCCCCCAAATATCAGACCTTGTTGGAGGGTTAGTGGCCTTCCAGCTCAATCAAAAAGTCCTAGGGCCAACACACAACAAAATTCATTTATTGGACCCCATTTTCTTCAACATTCAAACTTTGGTTGCCTCCCAACCCATCCCACTACCCTGGTCTGACCATTTCCTGCTCCCATTCACTTGGGCCAAGCAGGAAATAGGTCCACCGGCCAGGCAAACCAAAAAACTCATTCGGACCTGGTCCACACTTCCGTGGGATTTATGGGAGATCGAACTGGATACTACAAGACCAAAACCCCATCCTAACCCCATTATTGAAAATGATATATTTAATAGCTGTCTAGAGTCCTCGCTAAACACCATTCTTCCAAAAAAAGAGATACAGATAATAACCGGCACTAACAGATTTTCCTGGTACTCCTCCGGACTCCGCAAACTTAAGCAAAGATGCAAAGTATTGGAAAGGAAGTGGAGAAAAGACTTCTCACAGCAATAAAGCTAAATATAGAGAAGCCATTAAACACTATAAATCAGAAATAAAATCTGCACAAAGTCACTATTATCAAGATAGAATCACATCGGCAGAAAACTCTCTGCGAGAAATTTTCCTTATTGCTAAATCACTTTTGACTCCTCCATCCCCCCCACAGACTGCAGATAATACTCAACTCCGATGTGACCAGTTAGCAGAATTCTTTTCGGCAAAGATACAAACCATCTGCACGTCCTTCCCTCTGGAAGGAGATCTGCAGCTGGTACCTCAAACTGATCTAATAAAGGAACAGGTCATACTGGAAGAATTTCCCCCATTGGGCGAAACCTCCTTAGCAGAAATCTTGACCCACCTCAAATCGGGCTCACCTATGGACCCAGCTCTGCCCACTATTCTAAATAGGATTAGCAAGACCATCTCGTCAGCCATAGTAGATCTGATGAATGCCTCTTTTCTCACAGGAATCGTGCCCTCCCTGTGGAAACAGGCAATGGTCAAGGCTCTGCTAAAGAAACCCAATTTAGACCCGGAAGACTAGGCAAACTACCGACCCGTTTCCCTGCTGCCTAGCGTAAGTAAGATTGCTGAGAAGCATGTGAACTCGTCCCTCGGGCTTCCTGGAAAATAACAACCTGCTCCATTCTTCACAAACAGGTTTCAGATCACAGCAGGGCACCGAGACTGCACTTCTCTCGGTAGTGGAGGAAACTAGAAAAATTCTTGACAGCGGAGGCTGCGCTGCAATCATTTTATTAGACCTGAGCACAGCCTTCGACACAGTCAACCAGATTAGCAGACTTCGAGATGTTGGAGTTACCGGAATAGCACTTAAATGGTTGCAGTCCTTTCTAGAAAACAGTTTTCTCAGATTTTGAGGAAGACAGCATCTCCAAACTAGTGCCCCTTACATGTGGGGTCCCTCAGGGATCTGCACTAAGTCCCACCTTATTTAACGTCTACCTGAGCTCCCTGGCACACATAGTCATCCCGTTCGGGGTGCAGATCGTCACCTATGCGGACGATACTCAGTTAGTCATCTCCCTGAACAAAAATTACAACTCAGGATTAGCCCTTACATCCTGCTTAGAAAAAGTTACCAGCTGGATGGACACCTCATAACTGAAGCTCAATGGGACAAAAACGGAAATCATGATTCTTGGTAACCCGGCCACCCTCAATATAGATTCCTGGTGGCCTAACCAGCTGGATCCTCCTCCTATCCCGAAAAAGCATACAAAAAGCCTAGGAGTCGTACTCGACTCCAACCTAGATCTTAAGGAACAAGCCCGGAAAGTGGCAGGCACTTGTTACGGCCTTCTGCGGATGATCAGGAAAATCCTCCTCCTACTACCTTTCTTGGCAAGAAGGCTGCTAGTACAAGCATTAATCCTGTCACAACTGGATTATGTGAATGCTATCTACCTTGGAGCCCCACTGTCCACTACTAAAATACTACAGACGGTACAAAATTGTGCAGCTCGGCTGCTCTTAAATGTACCAAAACGGTTCTCAGCCAAACCTGCTCTGACCTCATTGCACTGGCTTCCAATCCAGGAGAGGATCCAGTTTAAAGCTATGTGCATCGTACATAAAGCATTAGCTGGGAAAGGATCCCCGATTTTTCAGGCTATGATTCACCCGTACCAGCCTAAAAGAGCCTTAAGATCAGAGGGTAAATACCTACTGACAGTCCCAAAAATCAAACGAATGAGAAGTGTCGGTCGCCTGTTTTCATATAGTGTGCCCAAGATTTGGAATCATATTCCCCTTCACATCTGCTCTCAATCTAATCACCTGTACTTCTGCAAACAGTTAAAAACCTTCCTCTTCCCCTGATATGTCTTGAGTCTGGTATTTGCGCATTCCTTAGCGCTGGGATGCCCTCGCGTAACCAGGTGCTTTACAAGTGCTTCCTCATTCATTCATTTATTCAAGCAGTAAATAGATCTCACATAGGCGAGGCCTATTGGCTTTGCCAATGATTGTTTTTGTAGAGCGAAGGTCCATAGGAGAAAATAAAGCATGTAATTTGTAGTTTTGTGGTGCAGTTGTTTTGTTGTTGCGATCTCAGTGCAAATCTAGAAGCATTGCACATGTACTTGTGACAAATTGACAACCAAGAAGCAGTGCAAGTTTCATCTAAAAGTGGGTAAAATTGTAGAACCACACTTCTGAGTTTTTAAACTTAAGACATTTTGTGAAAAAAAGCTGACACTCCCCACAGCACCATCTGGCTTTGCCAGAAAATTCACCCTCAAAAACCTTTTGTGTGAAATTCTCCAGCAAAACATTGTCTCTGTGAACTTTCCCTGACTCTAGACTAGTGTGAAGTTCACCAACGTCTAAACCGCATTAAATGTAAAAATGGTGACCTGTACCCACCTTGCCAAAGTACATTTTAATTCCACACATCCAAAGTTTCAAAACCCCCAATCCCTGGACCTCTCTGTGTCAGAGCTCTTATGTGGCTCAATTTGCATGTCCTCATTTATAGGTCTCGGCTGGCGATAGCAGCGCGCATGCGCTGCTCTCGGCATTCGAGAGCTTCTTGAAATCAATACAGTTGAGGAAGGTGACTTGAAGCCCGCCCCCTCTTACAATTGGCTAGCATCATATTTAAGGCTAAACACTAGCTTTCTATTGTAAAGGAGGCTTCTTAGTCCCTCCTAGTTACCACCCTGTCCACTTTTGGCCCCGCCCACCGGGACTGGATTGTTTACTAGCGGAGTTACACGTCCCCCTTTATAACTCATTAAGCACTATTTTATTTTAATTTTCAGCGCGGTACTAATGACAGTGCTCTGTTTGTGTTTTTATTTTTTATTTTTTAACTTTGAAACTGAGCGCGGCGCCGCTTCACGGACACCGCGCTCGGATTATTTATATATTTCTTAACTTTAACACTGAGCTCAGCGCCCGCTTCTATGACACCGCGCTCAGTGTTAAAGTTAAGAAATATATAAAGAAACCGAGTGAGGAATCAATATATTTTAGCTGTTGGAGATCGTGAACATTTCTTGGCCTAGTCTCTCACGTTTTTATGGGCAACCGGGCATTTTGTATCTTGCAGAGTTTTATATAGCGCGAACTTGACCCGAATCCAATCGGGTATTAGAGCACTTTACATAGCAAAAGTTACGTTACATGAGAACACACATTCATTTTTTGTTAGACACGGGGAGATTACGTGATTTGCCCAGAATCACAGGATGTTCAGCGACATTACCGAGACTCGAACCCAGTTCCCCAGGTCTGAGGTCGAGCGCCCTAGCTGTTAGGCCAACTCCTCTCCCCCATCTTCCGGTTAGGACTTGAGCAACACCTCCCTCCATGTACTGCTCTGCTCCAGTGGGCGGTGCCTGAGAACTCCACGTGCACCAGACATAGAGAAAAGTGTCTGCGAACCCCCATGCCACAGCCTTGGGCGGAGGCAGAGGGCGGAGCATGAGTTGTAAAGAATCATAGAGTTCAGAGTAGGCGGCATCGAGATAGATTGTCTCCACAGGAGGAGCTGCAGGGGAATAGTGAGTAAGATGGTGGCAAGAGACCAGGGCCCTGAGTGATAGCCTGAGGGGGGCCTGTAGGTGAGTCACATTAGGTATGAGAGGGGGGCGGGAAAGAACATCGGAGAGGATTGCATATATCTCTGGGGTGTTAAAATCTGAGTAAACGCCGGAAGCTGGAAACAGTAAATAATAAACTAGACGTGTTGTTTGTTTGGGTTTATGCTTTTTAGGGTGGCGCTCGCAGGGGCGGATCAGTCTGTCTGGTTCCGTTCTATGTTTGTGTCCATTTGTTAAAGGTGGTCGTATCTATATTTCATAGGGTGCTGTCAGAAGTAGTATATGTGTTCATTGTTTTGCTGATGGAGGGGATCATCTCCTAATACCATTGCATACTACTGGGTGAGATTGAGCCTAAAGGTATCGATTATCTGTATACAAATATGCAGGTGGGAGATGGATTCTCTGTCGTTGGAGTGCTGGTAATGTGGAGTGAGTCTTGTATCCTTCCCTTGCGGGTTTCTTGTGTGTGGTTCTGTATTCTTCTTGAATGCTGTTGCAGGTGAGCATAAACTATATCTCACCCTCGTATCCTGCCAAGTGGAGGTGATCGGCATCCAGTTGAACTAATGGGGGGTCGATCTGTGAATATCTGATGTTCTATCGTGGTCGCATTGTTTCACCTCTTGTTGCTAATGACGTATCATTTTTGTATTCGTAGATTATCATTTTGGGGGTGCGCGAACTATCCATGGGGTAAAGGCGAGATAGAAAGGTGGTTGTTTGTTAATTTTGCTTTATTGTGGGGTCCTGAGAACAGTTGGTGTATCGCTTATGGTGCGTGTGGATAAAGATATGTGCGCCCTTGGCTTATTAGTTTTTGTTTTATGTATTTGAAACAACTCGAAATAGGTTCTAAGTGTATAGATTGGGGCAAAATACAGGGTATCACATCTGCGTTTACTCGCACCAGGTTAATTGGGAGCCATCCAGTTATGTTAATTATTGTTGAATTTTTAAGAAAAATGCTTCCATCGTGTAAAGTATATAGCAAGAACATTAATAAAATCTTGGAAAGTAAAACAAATCGCTATAAAGCAGACAGCTAACGTTTACATTTTACTTATGTTTAAAGCAAACAATTTTCTGGATTTAGCTAGTCTTCGCAGACTCGTTTTTGCACGTTCAGCTAGCTTTTCTTATGGCGCCGCTAAACAGTGTTGTAAGTGGCCGACGTAGTAGTATTACGTGTTTTTGAAATGGTATTAAAGTTAATGTTATCTACTTCATTGTGATCGGATTTGATTGCCTTTAGCGTGGTTTTGTCCGCGGTCTTGTCATTCAGACATATTTCCGTCAGAAAGGACACTGTTCGAGACCATAGCTAATGAATGAGATTGTGTCTTTAGCTCCCAAAACGCCTAGTAACGCAGTTAAGTGCCATGACAACACACGTTGCGGTCGTTCGATAGTTGTCTGATAAATAACAATAGAGCGGGAAACACTTTCCTTGGTGCTGTATGCAACTTGAAGGTCTTTCGCTGTTGGAATCAAGCAGGGCTGACTCGACTTTCAGCCTTCATATGTTGACAAATCGAGCACCTTTTCATTGGATAACGAATATAACCAAGCACACTATCCAGCGTCAAAATGTGGTTTCGGTTGCTAAATGAAACGCTTGAATATTATGGTAGATTCTAATATCGTTTCATTTAACGGTGTAGTCATTTCATGTCAGGGCATATGGCATGGTGTCCTATTTTCATAAAACTATATTGATAGTGTCACCTCTTGGATCCACTGTTTTACACACATTTTTAGGGTTGGCAAGCAAAATCAGGATTGCTTAGAGTTGTGCACGAGTATAGCGCACATGCCATGATCTAATGGTGGCTACATGGGGTAAATATATATTTAAAAATAGTGATACTAAGTAATAATAATTTCCAAAGTGGGGGGGGGGGTAATCCAAAAATTCTGGCCCGTATTCATCCCTAGTGGAATAATTTTTGGGTTCCCCTAATTTAAGTTTGCATGTGGTGCAGAAAGATCAGTATGGCGCATCATAGAAAGGCCTGAAAGGTAACATTTCACCTTACTGGAATTACTCTTCCCCCTTCTGTATGAGTGCATGCTTTCTCCTAAAACATAATGCAAACACCAGTGTCATCCAACCTTTTCTTTAATAAAAGCTACTTATGTTCAGTGAAAATCCTCCTCCGCTACTAATAAGAGAAGAGGAGGCACACATCCTACTGCGTTCCCCCTGTGTGTCTGTGTTCACATAGAAATTTGACTACTAGACGATACAAACTAAGTACAAATCTTACACTATACAACGCTGGTAGGCCTTTGCGCCATAGGGTAAGGCTGAACGCCACACAAATCAGACATTTCTTCATGCAAGCACCACAAGTGACATCTGTGGGTGACTCTGTGAATGTAGTGCGGTGCACTTTTCTAACGTTTGTGCAACGCATTCACTCATTCCTAGCTAATCCACACAACCACATAAAGATTAGGCAATCCCCTTCATGTGAACCCTTTTTCCTCATTAGGGTTCTGAGTACTCAGTATTACTATTTAACCATGTTTTCCTCCCTATTCACAATACTGAGATAAAGCGGACTGGGCGAATTCATGATTTAAAATGAGAAAACATGTATGATACACAAAACCAGGAGTACAATTCCTCTGGGAAGGGAAAAGGAAGGGGAGGGGAGAGAACTTTATCTCTATATAATGCCCTCACACACCTAGCAAGGTGTCATGCTTCATCATAGGGCTATGCTCCTCGTCGGGCCGGCGCTGCAATGCCCGACGGGCTCCCGCGAAGGGGCTCTTTATCGGAGTTCTTTTAAGAGATAGCCGTATGGGTGCGTGGGGGTAAGTGTAACAACTGTAGTGAGTGTGAGTGAAGTGAGTATTAAAATAGGTCTGGTATTATCAGGCAGAGAACAATTTTATTCTGGTGGTATACCAGCCTAGTTAAAAAGATAGGCTCCCGTAGGGATTATAATGTTCCCTCGGGAAGTAAGAGGGTCGACATGTTTCTTGCCGTGTGCCCAGAACGGGTCAGTGGCAATTCTTCAGGACCAGTGACAGGCAGTGCTCAGGTGAGTGAATATATAGTTTCTACTACATATTAGGTGAAGGTAAATTTATACTTCACCATGTGTGTCCATAAGGTCCCACAAGGGGGAGTCAGGGAATGGACCCACTGTTGTCACACCTAGATAGACATGGTGAAGTATAAATTTACCTTCACCTAATATGTAGTAGAAACTATATATTCACTCACCTGAGCACTGCCTGTCACTGGTCCTGAAGAATTGCCACTGACCCGTTCTGGGCACACGGCAAGAAACATGTCGACCCTCTTACTTCCCGAGGGAACATTATAATCCCTACGGGAGCCTATCTTTTTAACTAGGCTGGTATACCACCAGAATAAAATTGTTCTCTGCCTGATAATACCAGACCTATTTTAATACTCACTTCACTCACACTCACTACAGTTGTTACACTTACCCCCACGCACCCATACGGCTATCTCTAAAAAGAACTCCGATAAAGAGCCCCTTCGCGGGAGCCCGTCGGGCATTGCAGCGCCGGCCCGACGAGGAGCATAGCCCTATGATGAAGCATGACACCTTGCTAGGTGTGTGAGGGCATTATATAGATAAAGTTCTCTCCCCTCCCCTTCCTTTTCCCTTCCCAGAGGAACTGTACTCCTGGTTTTGTGTATGTACCTTGGAGCGTTGTACAGGACCTCATAAAAAAGCTCTTGGTTCCTCCACCCTTTTGGAAAACATGTATGATGCCATATTTTACTCAAAGATGAGCCATCATGCTCCAAATCATGTTTCAATAATCTATTATCTGATCTTGGGCCCAAATGCAACAAGCATTGAAAATGCAATAGGTCTCGCCTTTTATTAAGGTAAAGCCATTTGCTTTGCTATAGAATACCATTAGCAAAGCAAATGGCTTTAACTTAATCAAAGGCAAGACATATTGCATTTTCAATGCTTTTTTTATGCGGGGCGTGCTCCATGTTCGTGCGCCAGGTACTGTCCAAGCAGACACAACTCTCAGAGTAGGTCACAACTTTTCTTTCTTCACTCAGGAGTAGTGATTTTTTTCCCTCTGATATCTCTTCTCTGTTTCACCCATAGCTGTATTCCAACTCAGACTTGTATCCTTTATTCCCCAACATTCAGGGAAAGAGCTTTATTTAGGGATCTGAAGATTGCCCACCTTTTTTAGGTCTCGCCTACGCAACGCACATGCGCTGCTTAGGAGGACCTTTAGCCGTCGCTCTGCTCTTTTTGGAAGCACACACTCGTGCTTGTGGCGGCATCCACCTTGCGGGAGCGCACAGCGGCCCGCCAAAAGCACGAGTATGTGTTTCCAAAAAGCGCAGACTGCGCACGCATGCAGCACTCCTGGGCTCTCTCTGTCTCTCGCTTTCACATAAACAGTTCTGACAGTCATTTGAAATCAACGGAATTCAGCACTGCCGGCTCATTTGGAAGTGACACTTCAGAAAGCTTTGTACGTCATCTCTTTAAGAAATGCTTCAAATTAAGGAATCATGTACACTGTAGCTTTGTTTGTATTTAAAAGGTGTTCACTTGCATGGTTTAATCAAACGTTCACTTGCATTTTGTGAATCTGAAAGATCTGCTGTGCAGACACTGCCAAAGGTGCATTATAACATCACAGGCATATTCGTGGAGCGCAGTTGACCCAGAGTCACCCTCTTAGCGCTGTTGCTAGATCCCGGGTGTTTTTTGCTATCCAGCTTCTTACTCATTTTAGGAGCCCCAGGAGGATGAAAGGCTGAGTGGTTCTGCCGAGATTTGAACCCCGATCAAAGGCTCCTACAGAGATTCATGAAATGGGTGTTTTACTGTTCGTTTTTAATTCACGTTTATTTGGACCGTAGATCCATAAACCAAACACACAATATATAAAATTAAATCTTAAAAAGTTAATTTCTTTTAAAAAACATTTTTTACTGAACTGGGACTCCAGTACCCCGCGTTTATGTCTGCGCTACACACAGTAGACATACAAAACAGTCAATGATTAAAAATAATTTGCATTATAGCCCCAGCCCTTCATTTGAGGCGCGTGCACACAAGACGCCAATGAAGCTACTTTTGTCTCAATACCGTGGATCTGCTCAGACCAAGCTCAGCTGATTCTCTCATTCACTTTCAGGTTCTGAGGAAATGTTTTGAGGTCAGCTATACAAAACAATGTTATCAAGAAATGGCTCGACAGGGTGCAGTTTAGTGTATAAAATGAGTTTCTGAAGGGAAATGTCACATAAATGAAATCGAAAAGCAAAACACACAAGATGATGGGCGGAATGTTGCACATTGGCAAAACATTCACCCCCAGTCACAGATCTGGGTTTAATCCATCATAATTTTGATCACCACGCCACCCCAGTTCAGACATGGCCATATGCAAATCAGTCTTGACCCTGTGCCTCATGGGAACAGTCCAGCCCAAACTGCCAAGCCATGTCTTCCCTGGACCTGAATCAAGCATCCTAGGACATGTTTTGGGGTTTAACCCCTCTTCAGCCAGGATAGCTTGACTCCAATGGCGTAGTGAGCACGGGACCCACGTCTGGGGATACCCTTCCCACATAGGGCGAACAGCAAAACACACAAGATGATGGACGGAATGTTGCACATTGGCAAAACATTCACCCCCAGTCACAGATCTGGGTTTAATCCATCGTTATTTTGCTCACCACGCCACCCCAGTTTAGACATGGCCATATGAAAATCAGTCTTGACCCTGTGCCTCATAGGAACAGTCCAGCCCGAACTGCCAAGCCATGTCTTCCTTGGACCTGAATCAAGCATCCTAGGACCGGTTTTGGGGTTTCACACCTCTTCAGCCAGGATAGCTTGACTCCAGTGGGGTAGTGAGCACGGGACCCACGTCTGGGCATACCCTTCCCACATAGGGCGAACAACCATGAGGCACAAGGTCAGACTGACTTGCATATGGCCATGTCTGAACTGGGGTGGCGGAGTGAGCTAAAGAATGATGATGGATTAAACCCAGATCAGTTGACTGGGGGTGAGTGCTTGCAATGTTCAACACTCCGTCCATCATCCCCGTTGGTTTTGCTTTGTTCGCCCTAAGTTGGCAGGGTATGCCCAGATGTGGGTCCCTTGCTCACTTGGCCACTGGATTCAAGCTAGCCTGGCTGATGACGGCTGATTAGCCAGAAACCGGTCCCAGGATGCTTGTTTCCGGTCCAGGGAAGACATGGCTTGGCAGTTCGGGTTGGACTGTTCCCATGAGGCGCAGGGTCAGACTGATTTACATATGGCCATATCTGAACTGGGGTGGCGGAGTGAGCGAAAGAATGATGATGGATTAAACCCACATCAGTTGACTGGGGGTGAGTGCTTGCAATGTTCAACACTCCGTCCATCATCCCCTTTGGTTTTACATAAATGAAATCGTCCACCCCTCTGGTAGGTTTACTCCATTGAGGAAGGTCCAGAAAACTATACCGGTATGTGTAATCTGCCCTTACAACTGCTTTGCAATGCATGCAGTAACCTTAAAGTCAAAAAGTAAAAAAAATAAGCATTAGCATAGCTAATAGCGGTCTCGCCTTTCGGACTTTATAAGTGTTTAGTCATGCAGGATATTATCCTGGATGCAAAGCCAATAGGTCTTGGCAACCCGAGACTCTAGGGTTCAGGAAAACTGTACTTTACACCTCTGTGAAGTCCGATGCTCTGCCCTTAGCAAGATGCACCAACTCGCTCTCTACAGGGATTCAAATACTTTAACAACATATATTTTAAAAGTGCAGTTTTAAATTGTTCAAATAGTAAAATCCAAGCACATTACTGTTTACAGAAAGTAGGCTAAGGCCAGTTCAGAACACAGATGCTAGTACCAGGGAGCAGGATAGAACACAGGATGTGGGAACTGATTGGAAGACTCACCCTCCATGAGGAGCAAATTGGTCCCCATATGGTTTACAGGTAATGCTGCACATGGCCAAATCAAGCACCGTTTCATGACCATATGACAAAGAATTGATTTGATACTATACAGTTAACAAGCAGCAATTACTCTTTCGAATGATAACTTGAAGTGACAATGAATTATACATCAATTCATCTGGCCCTTCCCATACCATCATCACACATCAATCACAAGCCTCCTTAAATGCCTAGCAGCTGCAAGACGTTTCATAATTTAAAGGGCAATAAAGATAAATGACTAGGGCAGTGTTTTTAGGTCTCGCCTAAGCAGCGTGCATGTGCTGCTTAGGGGGGCTTTTAGCCGTCGCTCTGGTCATTTTCAAGCACACACTCGTGCTTGTGGCGGCATCCAACATGCGGGAGTGAGCAGGGTCGTGCCACAAGCACGAGTGCAGTACTTGAAAATGAGCAGACTGCGCGCGCACGCACTCATACACCACTCCCGGGCTCTCTCTTTCTCTCGCTCTCTCTCCTCTTGCTTTCTCTCTTTCTCTTACTCTCTGTCTCTCCCGCTTTCTCTTTCTCTCTCTTGCTCTCTCTCCCCCTCTCTCGCTCTCTCTCTCCTCCTGTCTCTCTTTCTCACTCTTTCCCTTTCTCTCTCTCTCTCTCTCTCTCTCTCTCTCCACCTCCTGCCCCCTGCTGGCAACTGTACGTTCATGCTGCCGCTGCTGGTTAATCAGATGTTGGTGGTTGCCCTCAGAGTTCACATTTCATGGCGAGTGCAGAGAGACGTGTTTCCTTATTTTGTCATTATGAATAGATTTTTATTTTTTGATGGAACGGTTTAATTACAGAATGTGTTTGAGCTTGGTTAGAATGTGCTTGTTTGTTTGTAAGTCTGGCCCGTTGATGAGCTGCTTGTCAGGTCGCTAACAAGGCATCGCGAGTGCACATCAAATGAGGAGTCTGCATCCTATGGCATAGACCCAGTGGGTACCCGCTTGAATACCACTATCATTGTAGGGGTTACTTCGGTGTCTGACTCTGTAGTCCGTTTAGGTGCGCCATGTTTCCGGCAGCCATGTGTGTCACGGCGTTGGTTACTATGGCAACAATCGGCCATTTATACCACATGTGCGTGCTCTGCCCAGCCGCTACCAGCTAACAAGCATTGGCATAGCCAATAGGTCTCGCCTTTGGGACCTTATAAGTATTTAGTTATGCAACACAATATCCTTACTGCAACAATATTAACTGTTGCATGGCTAAACACTTATAAGGTCCCAAAGGCGAGACCTATTGGCTATGCCAATGTGTGTTTGTTTTTTTGTTTGTTCTGTGTTTATTACGCAATTTCTTATTCTGGATTTAACTGTGTGTGGACGCTGTCTATTTCCTCCCTTGGCTTTGTTGAATTGGCTCGCGTGTTTATTTTCTCTCCTTGCCGGCCTGGATTGAATTAATTATTGAACTATAGCCGCATATTTCCTTTGGAATGAACCATTGTCCCTTGGCTGCTACCAAGCACAGAGCAGGGTGACATTGGGAGCGAACTTTTGGTTCGTCTCTACATAAAGATTGACATCAGATGACCACCTCCAGGAAGGGGCGAGGCAAGGCGCCTTGGGCTCCGGTGCAAGCAAGGCAGATTGTCCCACTTACTGCTGGACGGCTAGCAAAATACAACAAACAGGGGGCATATTATCAAGAAACAGTGTTAAAATTAGCGCCGCTTTAGCGGCAGAAAACTGCCGCTAAAGCAGTGATAATGGGCTTGATAATATGCCCTTTAGAATTCCCATAGAAGCCCATGTTCTGGTATGAACATGTGCTTCTATTGGAATTCTCTGCAGCATATTATCAAGCCCATTATCGCCGTTTTAGCGGCAGTTTTCTGCCGCTATAGTGGCGATAATTTTAACGCCGTGCTTGATAATATGCCCCATTGTTCGGTACTAGCTACGCCCCTACCTCCTGGCACATCCACCTGGGAATTCCGAGTCGTGCATGGTTTCCTCAGTTCAGGGCCCAGTAACTCATAATGGCTGCGAACAGTGGAGGCAATACTGGCCTGAATTGATAACCTTATGCCTAGCATCTCTCCCTCCACCTACCTGCCACCATCTAGCGGCCCTCCCTAAGTAACGTACCATGAGTCCCGGATTTGCCAAGACAGCCCCGGGTTTTCACCACCTGTCTCGGCAAATTTCACTTCATTTTGCACGTCTCAGTTTTCAGAGGAGCAGAAACAGGGACATTTTCCTGTGTTGAAGTCTAGAACTCAAGTTACTGGTAGCCCTACATGCCTGATAATGCACGACTTGTTTGCAGAGAGCGATAGTTCTGCTGTCTAAGTGATGAACAGGTCAGCTACGTGCCCCACGATGGATACATGCCCCGCCTAACACACAACCTTCGCCTGGAACACTTGTGTGACCTGCATTTGTTGTTTCAGTTCACATCCTGCGAAAGACAACTCAGCCTGTCCTACATGAATATTAACATTCTTGCCATGCGATTTATGACTAACCGAATGCATATTGGATTTCTTTTTAAATTGAATCTTTATTGAAGTTTTTTTTATCCTGCGTCGTAGCCTAAGCCCGGCGCTCTCATACCGCAGATAAGATAAACTGAGCCTCGTGTGCGCAGGGATCAGCATCTCAACAACAAACACATCAGTAATTGGATCAAGTTAAGTGGAACCATGTTCTATTCAGAATCTAATGTGTAGCGGGGAAATGCTGCGCGCTGTAAGGGTAACCCCGAGCTCTAGAGGGACAAGTAAAACACGTCACACAAGGAGCGAAGGTTCCAAGCATCAGCCCGCATTTATTGCCTGGAATAGGTGCGGCCAGCCCTCACCGATGCTCCCATGGCCCCATGCAGAAGAGGGGAGCAGTTTAGCTGCTCTGCTTCGAGAGTGAACGAAACTATTCCTCTTAATATCTTTTTAACTATATTTGTATTGAAATATTTTGAATAATTAAACCAGTACTTAGCAAACGAAGAAACAATAAGGTATAAACAAGCAAATAGATGTTATCTTTGTCATCTGTTGGATTTGGCAATGCTTTTTTTTTAAAAATAAAAATGCCTCTTACGATGTTCCACAGCATCAGCAAAAAAAGAAAGAAAAAAAAGATATGATGACAAAACACATGCCTCATGCCTCATGACATTATGCATATGCACTGAATGATGTGGGCTTTTAACTATTTTTTTTAATTTACTGATCAAAGATGGGAATGCAATTTGGGGCGAGAAAATAAAAAAATAAACATTCACTCACGCATTTCTCAAAGCACAGCAGCCCATCTGAGCTGCCAGGACCTTCAAAAAAGTTGAAAATATTTTAAGGATCTCATGGGGTGGGAGAGCAATAAAAGGAGCGGGTGGGTGGAGCTGGTGGATCAAAGCAACGGGAGTGGGTGGGAGAGCGATTGTCGAGTTTTAAGCCATTGGAAGAAATAAACAAAAATAAGAAAAAAATAGAGAAGAGAGCAAATGGAATTCACGCAATTGAACAGGAAAACAGAATACCAGGGAAAGAGCAAGGGGGGGAGCAACACAGAGGACAGGGGTCATTGGGGGCCGCAGCACAGGAGGCAGAGAGCTGGAAAACACATGGAGAGCTTATAAAGAAAAAAATAGTTCCCTAAATGTGAGCAGTGGAAGGATACAAGTTAGTCAATCCAAAGGATTTTAAAGGGACAATGCTCCAAGGGTAGGTCACACCCAAAGCGAGAAACGCGAGCCATTGAATAAGAAGAAAGCAAATGAGAGTGACAATAAAGCCAGGCAATGGGCACGCTGAAAGCCCGGTATACATTTTTGCTGTGGTCCACAAGAGGTCTTTTACAAAAATACTGTTAAAACTGTCTGTAGGTGAGATACGAAGAACTCAAAGTGTATTCTATCAGGTGCTTAAGAACATACATGGCTACACATAAGATGTACAAACAACAGAGACATTAAATATTATAAATCACAGTTAAGGCGATATTTCAAACAAACGTAGTTGTAAAATAAAAGCTACAAAACAAGCTATGAGACCATTGTTTCTAGATATGGTGAGAGATGAAAGAAAGCAGGGCAGTGTAAAACACGTAAGTGTAGGGTGACGAGATTCTCAAAACAAAAAACCAGGACAGGCCATAGACATAGAAGCAGTACTACAGTTTGTAGCAACAATCGACATAAAAGTAGGACTATTTGACAGCTGTCAGTCATAGACATAGACTAAACCCTGACCGCGTCTTTACCACGCATGCCTTCACCACGCAATTTTGCGGTAAATACATGTTTGGTAAATGGGCATGTGTGGTAAAGATCACACTCCTGCCCCTCTGCCCTTAACCCTAAAATCACCCTAAACTTAAAATCCCTACTTCTCCCTACCCCAGCCCAACTGTGCCCTCAACCTCAAAACTGCCCCTACACTGCCCCCTACCCTGAGCCCTACAACCCAGCCCCCTTAAAAATACTCTGACCCCAGCCCCCTCTCTGATCCCTAAAACAAGCTCCCGCCCCTAAAACCTAACCCGATCTACCCCGCCCAACTGCCTCCTTAGCCTTAAAACTGCCCCTTTCCTGTCCTCTGCCCTGAGCCCTAAAAATACCTACCCCACAGCCCTGAAAACTACCCCGACCCCCCAAAACTACCCCCAACCCAAATTATTTACCCCCACTCTGTCCCCTTCCCTGAGCCCTAAAACTCCGGACCCCCGTCACCCCTGTAAACAACCCTGACTACCCCACAACCCCTACAAACTACCCCACACATCGCTACAAAACCCGAGTTACCTCTCTGCCTCATCCTGATCCTTGCTCTTCCTGCTCTTTCGCCCGGCGACAGCAGCAACTAGATCACGCATATGTCTTAATCACGCATTTGTGTGGTTAAGGCATATTCGTGGTTTAGACGTGCGTGGTACTGCCTGCATGGTTTAGCCTAGCATAGTTTGTGCTGCGTGGTTAAGGCTCTTAATCCATGAAAACTAGATGAGAAAAACTGGCTCAGAGCTGCATGTTATATTTTCTGTTCTCTGAGTCAAAGCACGAGGAAGGTGCAAAGCACGATGAAGGTGCAAAATCTTCAGGCCGTAACAAGTTTCTTAAGAATGTTTTGGATGAGGGACCAACCGCCCACCACCAAACAAGCCCCATAACACCTCAAGAGTCCACCTTAGGAGTTTCTAACAGTTTCTTTTTTGCTCCAATGGGCCCTCCATAAATTCACCCTACGCCACTCCTACAACAGTAACATTTACCTCCTTCCCTCAGTCGCTCACAAATCGAGGCCCTCTGGCACACTGACTTCCTGCTCATCAGTCACTTCAATGCACCTTTGACGGTGAACACCCTAAATATCGATTCCAAAATATCGACTGCCCAGAATATCGAAGTTAAAATATAGAGTGGACAGAATATTGAATTATCAAAATATAGATAGGTCAGAATATCGAAATTGAGGTAGGAAATATCGAATTCCATAATATCGAATTTAAAAATATAGAATTCCATAATATCGAATTTTAAAATATAGATTAACATAATATCGAATTTTTTAGTGTTATGTATGGTAGTATATGTCTTAAAATTATGTATTATTTTTGTTATTATTTTTGTAATGTATGTTTAATGTATTTAAACTAATGAATGTTATCTAATTTAATTTTTGCGTAATTTAATTCCGTAGCGGGTTGTGGGTTTATAGGGGAATAGGGTGGGAAGTAATTTAATTATGGTTAATTAACTATTAATTATATTTATATGTATTGATAATTAATTGATTGATAATTAATTAATAATTGGTAATTCATTTTTATTAATTGGTAATTAATTTATATTAATTGATTAATTGATAATTATGTTAATTGTATTTTTTATTATTTGGAGCGGGTTGTGGGTTTGTAGGGGAATTGGGTGGGAAGTAATTTAATTGTAATAAAGTAAATAATGATTTATTTATTTATGTGTATTGATAATTAATTAATAATTGGTAATTCATTTGTATTAATGGGTAAATAATTTGTATGAATTGCTAATTAATTTGTATTAATTGTAAAATTATTTTTATTAATTGATTAATTGATAATAATGTTAATTGTATTTTTTATTATTGGGAGTTGGTTGTGGGTTTATAGGGGAATTGGGTGGGAAGTAAATTAATTGTAATAAAGTAAATATTTTTTTTTTATTTATGTGTATTGATAATTGATAATTAATTATTAATTGGTAATTAATTTGAAATAATTGGTAATTAATTTTTATTAATTGCTAATGAATATTTTTCAATGGTAATTAATTGGTATTAATTGGTAATTATATTTAATTAACTTTTTATTGGTATTAATAATTAATTTAATCTTATTTTAAATTTAAATCATTACTTTCCCTACTTTTGCACTCTCAGGAGTGGGAATAGTATTTTTTACCCTCCGCTATCCAACTCTTTCCCTTCTGTTGCACTCACCGGAGTGGGAATAGTAATTTTTAGCCTCCTGCTATCCAACGCCTTCCCTACTGTTACACTCTTTGGAGAGGGAATAGTAATTTTTACCCCTACACTATCCAGCGTTTTCCCTACTGTTGCATTCACTGGAGTGGGAATAGTAATTTGTACCCCTACGCTATCCAACGCTTTCCCTACTGTTGCACTCACTGGAGTGGGAATAGTAATTTTTCCCTTCCCGCTATCCAACGATTTCCCTACTGTTGCACTCTCTAGAGTGGGAATAGTAATTTTAACTCTCCCGCTATCCAATGCTTTCCCTACTGTTGTACTCTTTGGAGTGGGAATAGCAATTTTTACCCCTACGCTATCCAACGTTGTCCCTACTGTTGCACTCACTGGAGTTGGAATAGTAATTTTTACCCCTACGCTATCCAACGCTTTCCCTACTGTTGCACTCACTGGACTGGGAATAGTAATTTTTCCATTCCCACTATCCAACGCTTTCTCTACTGTTGCACTCTCTGGAGTGTGACTAGTAATTTTTACCCTCCCGCTATCCAACGCTTTCCCTACTGTTGCACTCTCTGGAGTGGGAATAGTAATTTTTACCCCTACGCTATCCAACGCTTTCCCTACTGTTGCACTCACTGGAGTGGGAATAGTAATTTTTACCCCTATGCTATCCAACGTTTTCCCTACTGTTGCACTCACTGGGGTGGGAATAGTGATTTTTACGCACTCACTATCCAACAAAAGCTCTACTTTTTTTACATTACTTTTATTATGTTTACATTTTAAGCTTTTTTATATTATATCATGTATGTTTTATTTAATTGTTTTTAATATTTAATTACTTTTATATTATTTTTAATACATTTAAAAAGTTCGATATTTTAGCTAACTATATTTTAACATTCTATATTTTGGAATCAATATTTTAGTACTTACCTGTTTGTAGATAGGGAGTCGATATTCTGTCCTTCTATATTTTGGCGTCGATATTTTGGGCATTCTATAATATGTCCCTCGATATTTAGTCACTGAACCACCTTTGACTACTGCCCATGAAATATTAAACAAATGTGCGGTATTTTTTGGGGACAGGTGGGAAAAAAGAGAAAAGCTCTGATGCAGAGGCTGGGTCACGACTTGCTGGTGCTGTTAGGGCTGGGGAAGGGTCATGCAGGATGGTTCCACTCCAGGCCCCTTTCACTTTTGGCAGCTGCTTGATTCTGATGTATTTTGGCACGCTTGTAAAAGGGCAGAGCAGGGTTACAGGTGGCTGGCTAGATGTTGCTGTAGGTGGTGACCTCTGACTCAGGGTCTTGCTGGTCACCCTTGGTTCAAAGGCACTCTTGTCCTGATAGCTGGTGCAAGGACGTTTTTGCTGCGTCCTGTGTCATAAAAAGAAGTGGAAAATCAGAGAGAAAATGTCTCTCTTTAAAGATTTCCCTTCTGCTACAACATTCACCTATGCGACCTCATCACGAAGTAACTTTTCCAGCAGTGAAAAGAAAGTATGCGCACATCTGTTTTACACCGGTGCATATACTAAACTGAGACACAACCGAAAAACTGGAACATTTCTTTAAGTAACCCAGACACTACCCAAAAACCGGGACATTTCTTCAATTTGGAGAAAAGTGTCGGGACACTTCTCCCAAAACGGGGACCGTCCGGGGAAATCCGGGACGTCTGGTCACCCTACTAAGGTGCCAATTCCGATCCGGTAAAAAAATTCCCCGTCCGACTCGTATCCGGATTTTTTTCCGTCCGAATCGTCAAAGTAGCGTACAAACTGCCAAGTACGATTCGAACGGAAAAAAGTCCATACGAATCGCATTGGGAAGATTTCCCCACACGTCCTCGGGTCGGGAAAAGTCACCGACACGTCCCCGGGCGAGAAACCCACCGTGCGGAAAAATAAAGTCCGACTGCGCAAGTACGATCCCTCCCGTCCTCCCCATTTCACAACCGTACGCAAAAAACACCGTCCGAACCGAACTCCCATAGCAACCATGGAGACATGTGCCCGCATACGCGCCGAACACCCCACCACCCCCCGCCCGCGTATGTACGCCCCGAACCCCCACCCGTGTATGTACGCACCAAACACCCACCCGTGTATGTACGCCCCCGAACCCCCCCCAGCCGTGTATGTACGCACCGAACCACCAGCCGTGTATGTACGCCCCCGAACCCCCCCCAGCCGTGTATGTACGCACCGAACCACCAGCCGTGTATGTACGCACCTAACACCCACCCCAGCCGTGTATGTACGCACCGAACCACCAGCCGTGTATGTACGCACCAAACACCCACCCGTGTATGTACGCCCCCGAACCCCCCCCCAGCCGTGTATGTACGCACCGAACCACCAGCCGTGTATGTACGCCCCCGAACCCCCCCCAGCCGTGTATGTACGGACCGAACCACCAGCCGTGTATGTACGCACCAAACACCCACCCGTGTATGTACGCCCCCGAACCCCCCCCAGCCGTGTATGTACGCACCGAACCACCAGCCGTGTATGTACGCACCAAACACCCACCCGTGTATGTACGCCCCCGAACCCCCCCCCAGCCGTGTATGTACGCACCGAACCACCAGCCGTGTATGTACGCCCCCGAACCCCCCCCCAGCCGTGTATGTACGCACCGAACCACCAGCCGTGTATGTACGCACCAAACCCCCACCCCAGCCGTGTATGTACGCACCGAACCACCAGCCGTGTATGTACGCACCAAACACCCACCCGTGTATGTACGCCCCCGAATCCCCCCCCCAGCCGTGTATGTACGCACCGAACCACCAGCCGTGTATGTACGCACCAAACACCCACCCGTGTATGTACGCCCCCGAACCCCCCCCAGCCGTGTATGTACGCACCGAACCACCAGCCGTGTATGTACGCCCCCGAACCCCCCCCCAGCCGTGTATGTACGCACCGAACCACCAGCCGTGTATGTACGCACCAAACACCCACCCGTGTATGTACGCCCCCGAACCCCCCCCCAGCCGTGTATGTACGCACCGAACCACCAGCCGTGTATGTACGCCCCCGAACCCCCCCCCAGCCGTGTATGTACGCACCGAACCACCAGCCGTGTATGTACGCACCAAACCCCCACCCCAGCCGTGTATGTACGCACCGAACCACCAGCCGTGTATGTACGCACCAAACACCCACCCGTGTATGTACGCCCCCGAACCCCCCCCAGCCGTGTATGTACGCACCGAACCACCAGCCGTGTATGTACGCACCAAACCCCCACCCCAGCCGTGTATGTACGCACCGAACCACCAGCCGTGTATGTACGCACCAAACACCCACCCGTGTATGTACGCCCCCGAACCCCCCCCCAGCCGTGTATGTACGCACCGAACCACCAGCCGTGTATGTACGCACCGAACCACCAGCCGTGTATGTACGCCCCCGAACCCCCCCCAGCCGTGTATGTACGCACCGAACCACCAGCCGTGTATGTACGCACCAAACCCCCACCCCAGCCGTGTATTTACGCACCTAACCACCACCCCACCAGGGAATGTACGGACCGCACCCCCACCAGTGCATGTACGGACCGTACTGACGCCAAAAAAACACGTACTGAACCCGGACAAACCATATTTACACAAGGAGAGTCAAGTAGAGTTTCCCCACACCACCAAACAGGCCCAACAACCCCACAAACATCACATACACTCACCTGCAACTGCCAAACTGCCAAACAGAGGCCCAAAACTCAATCACTCCTCATAACACACCCACACAAATTTCAAACACAGCCACACCCACAAATGGACCAATAAAAATGGACCACACACACAAACCATGAGCCTTTGCAACAGACCCACTGCTGCCAGAGCCCACAGACGACCCACACCACCATACTTGAACCTCACACTTGCATACCTTCACACAACCACCTACACAAACACCCCCTCATCACATTCACACACACACCTCCACTACCACACCCACACACCCACAGCCATCCACACCCACACCCCCACAACCACACCCCACGCCATGTCCACCACCAAGAATCCAAAGTTCACAAAGGAGGAGCTGGAGATCCTTGTCGACGAAATCCTCAGAGTCGAGCCACAGCTCTTTGGGACATTGGTCAGACAGACCAGCATATCCGAAAAAACCGCCATGTGGCAGAGGATCGTCGATTCTGTGAATGCTGTTGGGACAACCAGAAGGACCAGGCACGAGTGCCAATCCAGGTGGTACGATCTGCGGAGGACGGTCAAGAGGAAGATGACTGACAATCACAACCAGGGGAACATCACTGGAGGAGGGCCGCCCCCCAGACCGGTACAATACCATCCCTGGGAGGAGAAGGTGATGTCCACGCTGGCGGTGGAGGGACTACACGGACTGCCAGGACTCCCAGACCCTGGTGAGTACACAAACAACTCACCTCACATGGGGGGGATGCCATACACAATCAATCATGCATGCCACCCCCCCCAAGCCACCACCGGACACAACAACACTCCACAAACACACACATGCCACTGGCACCTCCATGCCCCATGCATCAATCAGGGCCATGCCAAGTCACAGGCCACACAATACACCAACACAACACAGGATGTGGTCGATGCTGGGAGTGGGGGCAGCAAAACTAACATTGAGCAACTCACAAGCACACAACAATGCCCTCAGCCCATATGGCCCAGGGCACAGCCATACAAACTGTGTGTACCCACACAGTACTGTCTTGCCTGCAAATGATGGCTGCCATGCAGGATGCCATGGGTCTGAAGGCACAATTTGCACATAACAGCAGACAATGAAGATGCATCGCTCTGATAGAGTCTCAGCACACACCGCCACAGCAGCAGCCTACACTCAGACACACTGCCCAATGGGTGCCCGGAGAACAGGGACTAACTCACATGAACAAGCCAATGGCCATTCAAAGACCGGCTAACTGTGTGTGCCCAGGAAGCTGGCCTGAGGTGACAGAGAGTGACAAAGAGAGGGAGGGAGAGGGGGAATGAGAGGGAAGGAGACAGAGGGGGGACACAGGGAGACAGACAGAGGGAGGGAGTAGGGTGACAGAGGGAGACCGACAGAGGGAGGGAGGAGGGTGACAGAGGGAGGGAGGAAGGGAGACACAGGGAGACTAAATCACCCTTGGGTGGTGTGGCCATGTCCACTCGTCAGCCGGTGGACTGTGTGCATGCAGACCAGGTCTGGCAGTGCCTCAACCCCCCCTTCCGTAGATGAAGACCGGTCCATGTGTCAATCTGTGCACGAGTCCATCCGTGCTGCAGGCACAGACCTAACCACACACCCAGTATACCCACCCACCGTGTCGGTAAGAACCCTGTCACAAATGCTTCAGTCCCCTACCTGCAACATCAAATTGCCTTGCCAAAACACCATTTGGCCACGTACAGTGCAACACGTAAGGCGCCTCTGCATGGCTCGCTACGCCCGCACACCACACTGCTGACTGTGTACCCAAATAGATGCATCAACTAAGATTGTGTCTCACACATGCGTAAAGCCCTGACAGCTGTGGCCAAGGGACATAGCCATGCACAAGTGCACTGTGAGAGGAATGCAGGACAGATCCAACTACCCAGAGGAAGAGTGCCAAATCAGAAATGCATGCAACATGGATGCCACATGTGACACTGTTAACATTGTCTCTCTCACACACAGGTCAACGTCGACGAACACCCCCCAACACTGGGGGGGAAGTCACACAGGACCAGGCTCCGCGGGATGATGACCCCACCGCCAGCGATGACTCTCACCACTCCGTGGATGACCCAGACCAACCTGGCCCCTCTGGTGTCCAACCACCTGCAGCACCTGCGTCAGGTACAACTGTGCCAACCACCACCCCCATTCCTGCCACATCCCAGGAGACGTCCAGGAGCCCTGCCCGCACACGACCACCCAGCCAGTCTGCCCAGGAGGGACACGGTCCTCCGGGCACCCAGGAGGAGGCAGGCGGCAACGCAGATGCCATCCCTCAGGGGTCCCGGAGACCCGATGCACCCACAACGGCAGGCCAGGTGCACGTGGGCAGGGGTGGCGGGAGTGGAGGACGGCGGAGGCGCGAACCTGACCAGGCAGCTCAGGACCCGGTAGTGTCCCAGGTCAGCAACATCCTGGATACATACCGGCGTGACACCAGGGGCATGGACCAGATTGCGTCCACCCTCAATGACATCAAGGGGACCCTCCAGGAGATGAAGACCCTGCAGTCCCAGCAACATGCCTGTCAACTGCAACACCAAGGAAGGATGGAGGATAGACAGGCTGAGCTCGTGGCGGTGCAAACCCAAATGACCGGTGTACTCCGTCGGATTGCCGACAACATGGGCAACCCTCCCTGTGGCACCAGGCGAAGGCCATTACCAGACACAGGGAGGGATCAGGAGGAGGAGGATTCATCCGACGGAGCGTCACAGACATCGTCACGGACTGCTTCCGAGGGTCCCCGCAGGAAGGTGGGTCGTCCACGAAAAAGACTGTGAGAGTCAGCAGAACATCACCATCTCCCAGGTCACCTGGCCTGGCACCTGGCCCTCTGGCCCAATAGCAGCACATGACATTCTCTGCCACATGGACTTGCTGGTCACTGTCTGACCTATGTTGACGAAGACTGTGGCATGGACTCTGACATTTTGCTACGACAAGGATACCAACTCCCACAGTGAACTCTGGATTCTACACTCCCGCTGTGCACCTCTTGTCATCCCCACAAACCCGTACCCCACCACAAATAAATGAATCACACTTACAAGATGATGCCGTGATTCTACATTATTACAATACATGTGTGTGTCGTACAGTCAAAGCATGCCTGATCTCAGAATTAACTCCAACCATCCAAACCGTGGGGTCGCAGTCTTGCCCAGGACACACATGGGTCCCAATGTCTCATCTGATACAGACATGGAGTACCAAACTCACCTGTGCTGGGCCCAACCAGCTGAGTGGTTCCCGCACAACTGTGGCAACAGACACATTCAGGGGAGCAACAGTCATGCGCAGAGGTCAGGGATCATGTGGAGTGACCTGGCTTGCCGCTCCCAGGTATGTCTAGACATGTGTCCCTACAATGTGCAGCATGCTTGCGTCAGGCGGATGTTGAGAATGGTGGCTAGGCCAAGGTTGGATGCATGGAGATGCCAGAATGCAGTTTAGGATCACTGTGCCACATGGTTGTGTTGGGGTTGTGGGCTGCATCATGAGTGTGGGCGTGGATCTAGAAGGTCATCCTGCAGCTGGCTGTGAAACATTCCCCCCATCCCGTTAGGACGTTGATGTGGCCTGGTTGCCCGACGCAGTAGCAGAGCTGTGCAGATGCACTCCGGATATGGACAAGTACCATGGGAGTCGTGAGGCACATGTCCGTAGACTGCAGGGTAGGATTCTACACAGATGTTGTAGTTTCCCTGGGGGATGGTCTCTCTTGCCTTGAGGTGGATGGAACTGTGCATCTTGTGCATAATACAGTTCCCACTCCCTGACAAACCCCTAGCATCTTGTCACTCTACACATAGACACATATGCACCACCTATGAAAACTATGCCAGACCTGCGGCACGCACAGTGGCAACAGGGCACCATTGACAGGGAAGAGGCACCTTGGAGACAGAGGGACAAATTTATTAGTCATGTGTGTTGGAATGACAATGATACTCTGTCAACACATACACAGGTCATGTGGATGTACATGTGGGAGCAACACTGGCACCCCCCATTGCAACACAGATGCTGGCATCCCATTGACCTGGCACACAAGTGACGGATAACAGCTAAACACCCCCTGCTGCCACGGAGAGGCCGCTATACACCATTGAGGCCCTGATGGGGCAATCACACACCATGTCAACCCGGTGCAACCTGTATGTTTCCGAGGCCAGTGTTACACACAATGATGGCCTCATCACAATCCCCAATCCCCTGCCACATGACAGTCACCAAGTCTGAGCATGGCTCCAGGTGAAGCCTGCCCCATGTCATGTTCCCCATGTAGGATCACCATGTATGCAAATGGAACACACATGAACCGGAGAAGTGCACACAGACTACAAACAATTCACACACCCAAAACGACGTGAGGCATCCCTTACCCTGAGGAGATTTCAACACTTGCCCGTGCATGTGACGCTGAATCAGCACATGTCGCTGTGTTCATGAGGAGTAGCAGGAGCACAACAATGCCACCAGCAGACAGCATGCACATGGACCTGTGGAAGAGAGACACACAAGGATTCAGCACAAAGGAGCACATCCGCAAGCATGTACTTAACACGTATCATGTTGTTAACATGACAGGTGACAATGATGACCCTCAGACAACATCCTTCCATTGCGCCATCACTTGAGTGACACTTCAATACACACCACTGACTCACTTGGCAGACATGCAGATGGACACACACATTGCAACACATGCCACACACGGCCCAATGCGTGCACACTCAGACACTGGAACTCACCACTAAGCAAAGAAGTTGCGTATGAGCCGACTCCGCATGTCCTCCACAGCCTCCTCCTCCTCCACATCACTTGCCCCGTCACCAAGCCCTTCATCCTCCACGGGTGGATGGTCCTGGTCATCTTGATCCAGTATGAGTGGAACAGCTTCCTCCACTGCCATGTTGTGCAGCATGCAGCAGACGATGATGATCTTGCACACCTTCACCGGGGCATATGGGAGTGCTCCGCCGGTCTTGTGGAGGCACCGGAATCGGCTCTTCAGAAGTCCAAACGTCCTCTCAATGACTCTCCTGGTCCGCCCATGTGCGTTGTTGTAGAGGTGCTCGGCAGCCGTGCTGGGGTTGCGGACAGGCGTCATCAGCCATGGCATGTTGGGATAGCCAGCGTCCCCTACAAGGAAACATCATGGACAGAAGTGTGTCAGCACAGGCAGTGAGATTGGAAGATGACGCCAAACACTGAACTGCCAGAGTCTACCCACCAACAATACATGCTCGCTCGTTCCGCAGCTGCAGCATCATTTCTGGCACCCTGCTACGCCTCATGATGAAGGCATCGTGTGCTGATCCTGGAAAGCGAACACAGACATGTGAAATCACCATGTTGGACAGACACACCACAAGGGCATTAATGGAGTGATAATGTTTGCGATTCCTATACACCACCTCCTGTGCCTGTGGTGGTACCAACGCAACATGTGTCCCATCTATGGACCCAATGACATGGGGCATCCCTCCCAGGGCATAGAACTCACGCTTGACATCTGTCAACTGCTCACGATTTGGGAATTTAATGTACTCATCCAGGTGAAACAACATGGCCTCTAAGAAATCATGCAGAACACGGCTGAACATCGTCTGGGACATGCCCCCGACATCAGCAATGGTATGTTGGAACGTACCCGTGGCAAGGAAATGTAGGGCTGCCATCACCTTCAACTTGGGTGTCAGTGCACTTGGATACCTGTGGCGCGGGAGGAGTTGTGCTTCCAGCCGGCCAGTCAACTCATCAATCAACCGTTGGCTGAATCTGTAGCGGCGTATACAGTCCCGTTCATGCAGGGCAGCAATGTCTGGCATACGTCGAGGGAGAGGCGGAGCCCTGCAGTGAAATGGAAGGAACACCTAAGAGTGAGCACTGTACAACAACATCGTCAATGCACTGAGCACATGTTACACAGCCAATACACATATGCCACGTTGTGAGTCAGGTCTGTGCCACAGTTCCTGGACACGAACGCCAGTCAGGTTACACTCCTACCAAGGGACAGCCACTAACGGAGGGGGGCAAGATCACGATGACATGGCATGAGACTAGCTGTGGGCCAGTGTAAGTGAACATGCACACGCATCACAGGATTCACAGACATCCACACATGTGCAGAAGTAGTATGCGTATGGTACAGACAGGTAGTTGGATGCGATATGCACTGGTCACATGTCATAGGAATAGGACAGGCCACACACATTGCCTTTGAGGAGTACATGTCGAGACAGAACATACATAGGGAGCATGTGGATATGTACTTGTGTTGATACTCCGTGTAGTTGGATACATACACACCTCATGGCAAATCACATATGTGGGCTGGTGTGCGGAACAGTGTGCCATGCCCATCGACACACAGACACATGTTGGCAGCAGCAACTGCTGACACATTGAATCACACACCTACAGCAAAATCATGGAAAGACATGCCACACACATGACATGGTTGCAGCATGCAACGCAGCCATACACGTGTCATATGTAATATTCCGTGTACCTGGCATCAGGGGACAGGTGCGGGTGTCCGTGACTGGGACATGCAAGTGACTCATGGCTCCACTAGTGTGTACGACATGCACACATGTCAAAGGAGTGCAGGGGATGTGTGGTACAATGCGCACCATCACACACGACATGTGTACACAGCTCATCGTACATGTGCTTTGCCCACACCTCAGGGGTAAAGTGCCACATCACATCCTGACACACCTGTGTCACACACAGGTGGTATTGCACAGACAATGCATTGGTGTCCACCCTTGGCAATACCTGTCCGCTCCATTCCTGTCTGTGTGCCGCCTGTCACCACTGACAGTTGTAATACGCACCGTACATACGCTCGGAGCGCGTGTATAGGGTCCCTGGGCCAATATTGCCGCTGGCGTATGCGTACGCCACAGTAGTACGGACTGTACACGCGCTTGTGCGGTCCGGATCACAATATGGGCGCTGGCGTATGCGTACGCCACAGTAGTACGGACTGTACACGCGCTTGTACGGTCCGGATCACAATATGGGCGCTGGCGTATGCGTACGCCACAGTAGTACGGACTGTACACGCGCTTGTACGGTCCGGATCACAATATGGGCGCTGGCGTATGCGTACGCCACAGTAGTACGGACTGTACACGCGCTTGTACGGTCCGGATCACAATATGGGCGCTGGCGTATGCGTACGCCACAGTAGTACGGACTGTACACGCGCTTGTACGGTCCGGATCACAATATGGGCGCTGGCGTATGCGTACGCCACAGTAGTACGGACTGTACACGCGCTTGTACGGTCCGTACTACTGTGGCGTACGCATACGCCAGCGCCCTTATTGTGATCCGGACCGTACAAGCGCGTGTACAGTCCGTACTACTGTGGCGTACGCATACGCCAGCGCCCATATTGTGATCCGGACCGTACAAGCGCGTGTACAGTCCGTACTACTGTGGCGTACGCATACGCCAGCGCCCATATTGTGATCCGGACCGTACAAGCGCGTGTACAGTCCGTACTACTGTGGCGTACGCATACGCCAGCGCCCATATTGTGATCCGGACCGTACAAGCGCATGTACGGTCGGTATCACTGCTTGTGGGGTGCCCTAGGGCGTGGAACGCACCGTACCTGTGTGTAAATGTATGAAAACACATAGGGGACACATGAGGGACAAGTATAAGGGCCTCAATGCCTGATGGTTGCCATGGAGACTGAGTTAAATTTTTGATTTTGAGCACCAGGTGCACAGCAGAAGTCAGTTTGAAAGAATCTACATTGTTGCAATGTGGATGTTGACTTGACATCATTATCAAAACTGAAACCATGCAAAGCCACACACTGGGGTAGGTTTGAAGGGATTGGATGAAACGTAGGATGCTAATGTGACTGACCAATCAATCTGTACTCCTATACATGAACAGGCCAGCCAGGCATATATAAGGCAGCCAGGTCCCATGAGAGAGCACTTGCCTGCACATCCATTCATCCATTACCACTGCTGCTGATAGTGATTCCTCTGGCACCATGTCCAGGACTGTGGAGAGGTCACAGCCATTCACCCAGGAGGAGAACCTTGCCCTGATAGATGTGATCCTCCCACAGTTCCAGAGCCTGTATGGTCGACCAGGGGTTCAGGTGAGTGCAGACTCCACTAGCTTAGACTGTGCCCCTTTTGTGTGACAGTGACTTCTGGCATTGTGTCCATGTGTGACAGACATGCACTGTTGTTTGGAGTGGGTCCCAGGGTGTGGAAGGCCTCATGTCACCCATGCAGAGCATGCTGTGTTTCCTGTGTGCACTCCTCACTTGCATAGTGCCTACTGTGACAATGAATGCAAGGTGCATGCCACATTCTGCCTGCATACTCCTCCTGGGGATGTTGTTTCCACAGTCCTGATGTGATCCTGTGTTCCCCCCAGTGTGACAGGTGTCAGTACCCATGGATGTGTGTTTGTTCAGTGTACCTGTGCTGTGAGTGTCCAAAGGCCGTGTTCGTCCCCTGCACATTGGTGTGTGTGTTAGTCCCCTGTCATGTGGGTGAGTGCATATGGGGAGTGTTGCACACAAGCAGCATGAGGGATGGATATGGCCTGGCCATCGGATGTGAGCAGGGAGCAGTGCTGTGTGCATGCCGTGCTGAGCCAGCCCCACACCTGTGACACCCCCGTCTACTGGCACATGGGCAGAGTGAGGTGTGTACCCGCAGTTGGCAATGCCATGTGATTGTCCTGTACCTGTGTGTGTCTGTGTACTCTGCTGAGGTAGCATCAGTGTGCTGGGGCAGGTGACTGCTGTGAGGTGCTGTACATAATCCTGGTGTAGCCTGTGAGGCACAGTGTGATCCCTGGTCAGTGAGTGTGTGGTACCCCTCATGCCACCCGTGTGCTTCCACTGGCACGTAGTGCATTTGGCCTTCCACAGTGGATAATGTCCCTATGACAAAGGTGCAATTAGTTGCATGCATACCATGGCCTGTTCATAATGAGGATTGTTCTATATGTGTGTCTCTGTGTCTTTGCTCATGTGGATTAATGTATTCTCTCTTTTGCATCCTCACAGGTAGGCGCCATTGCCAAGGGGGAGATCTGGAGGGAAGCCGTCAGTGCCGTGAGGGGTACAGAGGGTCGGAGGCGGAGCCTGTCTCAGGTGAGGAAACGCTGGCAGGACATCCGGTGCTGGACGAGGAGGATTGCACGGCTCCTGCTGGGGGACTCACCTGAGAGCCGTAAGAACCGTGGCCGCCGTCGTCTGACCCACATCCAGAAGCGTGTGCTGGCGGTGGTCTTCCCCGATATGGACAGGCGCCTACAGGAGAGGCAGCAGCAGGAAGGGGGTAGGTACATGTGTGTCAGGTGTGTGTCCCCAGCCAATGTAAGTGTGCAGTTGCATGGATACACTGCCAGGGTTTGATTGTGCAGTGCGTCAACTTCTCCACAAAGTAGCACAGTGCTGTTCTCACTCCCTCCCTTCCCCTCCTTGCAATGTGTTCCCTGGTCTGTCGCCACTCTTGCACACGGTTATTTAGGCAGGCAGTTCATGCAGGTGCCCTATGCTATCAGCATCATGTGTGGGGGTGATGTGCCACAGGTATGGGGACCTTGCGTGTGCCATGGCCAATTTCAGTCATTGTGGTGTCCATGTCACTTGGCACTGATTGTGAATCACGACATAGGGGTGTGTCTCCAAAATGTACAGCCTTCCAGCATGCATGTCCAATTGTGTGCCCTCTGACATGATGTGCCTGAGTGGGAGGCCTGCTAAGTGCAGGGACGGTTGCTTAATTTGCAGTCATGTCCATCCTGGACCATGGAGGAGTGTGGGCACTACTGTGCCCTGGGGCACCTCTTCCTAGGTATCATGTGCGTCATCCAACAATATGGCCATTCACTGTGTCTTTGCCATGGGTTGCGTAGGGTGGCATTGTACCCTGGGCTCAACTGTTAGGACCTACAGGTTGCTACATGTGTCCACTGTACAGGGGGACCCATTTTGCTTGTGCATACTCACAGTGGGCATTACCTGTGTGTGTTGTTGAGACAATCTGATGATGTTTGCCTGTCAATGATGTGTGGACATGGCCACCAGGGGCTGTGTGTTTACAGTCATGAATTAGTGGAGGCCATGTGTTTCCATCCCAGAGTAAGAGGTGTACATACTTTCTCCGTCTCAATGAGATTGTCTCAGGTGTGGGTGGTTTGTGCGTACAAGGCCTACATGTCAGAAGCTTCATCCTCCTTGCTGGGTTTAGCCTGTGTGTGATGTTTGACTGGACATACGCTCAAGGTGCAGTGACCCTGTCATGTGTGGCCTGGTTTCATGTATTGCCTTTGCAGCATGCGGCAAGAGTAAATGGATATGATTCATGCTCATCCCTTTTTGACGACGCAGTGTGGTGCAGGTGCTGTGCACATTTGTCCCCAGAGGCTGACTCCTCTCTAAAATTTCAGGTGCAGTGATTTGCTGTTGTGTCATGATCTCCATTGTGTCTCAGTGGCATGGTGGGTAGAAAAACTGTGTGTTCCATGGCCTACATGTGTACATTGTTTTGTAGGTGTTACTCCTGTTGCTTTTCAGGCTATGCAATGTGACCTATGTATATTTGACTCATGTGACATATGTGTACAGGTGTCTGATTTTCTCCTGTCTCTTCACCTTGCCCACAGCATCGCCGGGGGACACGGAAGGAGACACTAGCACGGACCGGGAGGAGAGATTGAGCACCAGTACCAGCAGTGCTGTCCTGTCTGGCACATGGAGTGGCACGGAGGCCGAAGGGAGTGAGGCGGAGGACCTGTTGACTGCCAACACAGACTATGACGCAGACGGGTCCGAGGCTGAGCTCCCAGAGGTGGCGGAGTCTGCCCCCCCAGCTGATGGCAGCCCTCCACATCCCCCCGCCACCTCAGGTTCCATCACCGGCCTCCCACATGCTCGTGGCCCTTCCCTCCGTGCTCGGTCCCCACATGTCTCCTTCCTGCCAGGCACCGCACCCCCTGCCCCTGTCACCACTGCTGCGGTGAGTGCGGAGTCTGTGGACATCCTGAGGCAGTTGCAGGTTGGTCAGACTGCGATGCTAAATGTCCTCCATGCCCACACCCAGGTGCTGACCCAGATGGAGGCATACATGGAGGGCATGTCGGCTGCGCAGTCTGACCAACGGCAGTTGCTGAGGTCCATAGACTCCACACTGACTGCAGCACTGGATCTCCTGCAGCGCTGCGTAACACCCCCTACCCCTGCCCCATCCCCAATTCCCACTCCCGTGCCTGTCCCACGCACATCCAGACGTCAGCGTGCACGCACCCCAACAGACACAGGCACCACACCACCAGGGAAGTCGAAGCGCACACCTCCTGTCACGCACACACAGGGTGAGGAAGGCACACCCACTGGGTCGGGGGGGAAACGTAGAACACGCAGCCACAGTGGGAGTCCGCATTCCACACAACCCACTCCCTCCAAATCCACTCCCCTTAGCTCTCCTGGCCAACAGTCAGTGACAGCATCATCCACTGCGAGTGTGCCCCCCAGCCCCAGGATGACACCACCCCGCAAGCGGTGGAGGCGGGACCCGGCCAGGGGAGTTGAGTCCCCCACCCTGTCCACACCCTCCCCCAGTGGCGCTGCGACCCATCCCTTTGCCCCCCCCCCCTCCTTGGGGCCTGTGGTTGGATTGGGTACGGGGGAGTCGCTGGGGGAACTTGCCGACGTGTGCAGCGCCATTCTGTCCTCCACCTTTGGCGCTGGCACCCCCCCTGTGGCAGATTCATCCCTCCCTGCACCCACAACACCTACCCTTTCCCCTCCTGTCCCTGCGGTGCCTGTTTCCACCCTCCCCCCTGATGCCCCCTCTTCTGTGGATGAAATGGACTTGTGAACTGTGCAGCCAAGCTAGGGGACACACGTCCCGATGTGTACCCCCCCCCCGGACATTGCTGCTGGGCTGGCCCATGGCCCTTGTACATAGTGGACATTTTCTCTGATATATTTTCCTGCTGAATAAAGCCTTTTCTTTTTGTTTTGCACACTGATGCTTTCCTGGACTTGCTGTTGGTGCTGGTGCTCCCTGCGTTGGGGTGGTGATAATGTGTTAGGGGTCTGTGAAATGTTGGAGTGTGCTGCTCATGGGGTGTACCCTGCCATCTGCGTGCCATCACAAAGGTCTCTGCAAATGGTATTTGGTCATGTTTGCTCTCACTGTATGGTGACATTGTCCCAAGGTGTGTTCCGTCCTCTGTGGCCCAGCCCATTTTTCCTGCAGGGTGTCTCCCAAATGCTGTGCTGTGCTGTGTCTACATTTCCTGGATGTGTGAGGGTTGCCTTTCAATATAGCCATGCTGGCTCAGCGATGTCTCCGCCTGCATCTGGGGTATCACCCTTGTAGGTCACTGAACTTGTTGATGGGGTATATTGTCCGATGTCTGGGCACTGCTGGGAGTGATAGGTACACACCCCTCCTGTGTCTGGGCACTGCTGGGAGTGATAGGCACACACCCCTCCTGTGTCTGGGCACTGCTGGGAGGACCCTGCACCCACCCCTCCTGTGTCTGGGCACTGCTGGGGGTGTTTTGCACACCCCATTCTTATAGCAGGTTCGGTGCGTACATGCACGGGTGGGGTGGGGGTTTGGTGCGTACATACACGGCTGGTGTGGTGGTTTGGTGCGTACATACACGGGTGGGCGTTTGGTGCGTACATACACGGCTGGGGTGGTGGTTTGGTGCGTACATACACGGGTGGTGGTTCGGTGCGTACATACACGGCTGGGGGGGGGTTCGGGGGCGTACATACACGGGTGGGTGTTTGGTGCGTACATACACGGCTGGTGGTTCGGTGCGTACATACACGGCTGGGGGGGGGTTCGGGGGCGTACATACACGGCTGGTGGTTCGGTGCGTACATACACGGCTGGGGTGGGTGTTAGGTGCGTACATACACGGGTGGGGGTTCGGGGCGTACATACACGGCTGGGGGGGGTTCGGGGGCGTACATACACGGGTGGTGGTTCGGTGCGTACATACACGGCTGGGGTGGGTGTTAGGTGCGTACATACACGGGTGGGGGTTTGGTGCGTACATACACGGCTGGGGGGGGTTCGGGGGCGTACATACACGGGTGGTGGTTCGGTGCGTACATACACGGGTGGTGGTTCGGTGCGTACATACACGGCTGGGGTGGGGGTTTGGTGCGTACATACACGGGTGGGCGTTTGGTGCGTACATACACGGGTGGTGGTTTGGTGCGTACATACACGGCTGGGGTGGTGGTTTGGTGCGTACATACACGGGTGGTGGTTCGGTGCGTACATACACGGCTGGGGGGGGGTTTGGTGCGTACATACACGGGTGGTGGTTTGGTGCGTACATACACGGCTGGGGTGGTGGTTTGGTGCGTACATACACGGGTGGTGGTTCGGTGCGTACATACACGGCTGGGGGGGGGTTCGGTGCGTACATACACGGGTGGTGGTTCGGTGCGTACATACACGGCTGGGGTGGGGGTTTGGTGCGTACATACACGGCTGGTGTGGTGGTTTGGTGCGTACATACACGGGTGGTGGTTTGGTGCGTACATACACGGCTGGGGTGGGGGTTCGGTCCGTACATACACGGGTGGGGGTTCGGGGCGTACATACTCTGCTGGTGTGGTGGTTTGGTGCGTACATACACGGGTGGGCGTTTGGTGCGTACATACACGGGTGGTGGTTCGGTGCGTACATACACGGCTGGGGTGGGTGTTAGGTGCGTACATACACGGGTGGGGGTTCGGGGCGTACATACACGGCTGGGGGGGGTTCGGGGGCGTACATACACGGGTGGTGGTTCGGTGCGTACATACACGGCTGGGGTGGGTGTTAGGTGCGTACATACACGGGTGGGGGTTTGGTGCGTACATACACGGCTGGGGGGGGTTCGGGGGCGTACATACACGGGTGGTGGTTCGGTGCGTACATACACGGGTGGTGGTTCGGTGCGTACATACACGGCTGGGGTGGTGGTTTGGTGCGTACATACACGGGTGGTGGTTCGGTGCGTACATACACGGCTGGGGGGGGGTTCGGTGCGTACATACACGGGTGGTGGTTCGGTGCGTACATACACGGCTGGGGTGGGGGTTTGGTGCGTACATACACGGCTGGTGTGGTGGTTTGGTGCGTACATACACGGGTGGTGGTTTGGTGCGTACATACACGGCTGGGGTGGGGGTTCGGTCCGTACATACACGGGTGGGGGTTCGGGGCGTACATACTCTGCTGGTGTGGTGGTTTGGTGCGTACATACACGGGTGGGCGTTTGGTGCGTACATACACGGGTGGTGGTTCGGTGCGTACATACACGGCTGGGGTGGGTGTTAGGTGCGTACATACACGGGTGGGGGTTCGGGGCGTACATACACGGCTGGGGGGGGTTCGGGGGCGTACATACACGGGTGGTGGTTCGGTGCGTACATACACGGCTGGGGTGGGTGTTAGGTGCGTACATACACGGGTGGGGGTTTGGTGCGTACATACACGGCTGGGGGGGGTTCGGGGGCGTACATACACGGGTGGTGGTTCGGTGCGTACATACACGGGTGGTGGTTCGGTGCGTACATACACGGCTGGGGTGGGGGTTTGGTGCGTACATACACGGGTGGGCGTTTGGTGCGTACATACACGGGTGGTGGTTTGGTGCGTACATACACGGCTGGGGTGGTGGTTTGGTGCGTACATACACGGGTGGTGGTTTGGTGCGTACATACACGGCTGGGGTGGGGGTTCGGTCCGTACATACACGGGTGGGGGTTCGGGGCGTACATACTCTGCTGGTGTGGTGGTTTGGTGCGTACATACACGGGTGGGCGTTTGGTGCGTACATACACGGGTGGTGGTTCGGTGCGTACATACACGGCTGGGGTGGGTGTTAGGTGCGTACATACACGGGTGGGGGTTCGGGGCGTACATACACGGCTGGGGGGGGTTCGGGGGCGTACATACACGGGTGGTGGTTCGGTGCGTACATACACGGCTGGGGTGGGTGTTAGGTGCGTACATACACGGGTGGGGGTTTGGTGCGTACATACACGGCTGGGGGGGGTTCGGGGGCGTACATACACGGGTGGTGGTTCGGTGCGTACATACACGGGTGGTGGTTCGGTGCGTACATACACGGCTGGGGTGGGGGTTTGGTGCGTACATACACGGGTGGGCGTTTGGTGCGTACATACACGGGTGGTGGTTTGGTGCGTACATACACGGCTGGGGTGGTGGTTTGGTGCGTACATACACGGGTGGTGGTTTGGTGCGTACATACACGGCTGGGGTGGGGGTTCGGTCCGTACATACACGGGTGGGGGTTCGGGGCGTACATACTCTGCTGGTGTGGTGGTTTGGTGCGTACATACACGGGTGGGCGTTTGGTGCGTACATACACGGGTGGTGGTTCGGTGCGTACATACACGGCTGGGGTGGGTGTTAGGTGCGTACATACACGGGTGGGGGTTCGGGGCGTACATACACGGCTGGGGTGGGGGTTTGGTGCGTACATACACGGGTGGGCGTTTGGTGCGTACATACACGGGTGGTGGTTTGGTGCGTACATACACGGCTGGGGTGGGGGTTCGGTCCGTACATACACGGGTGGGGGTTCGGGGCGTACATGCACGGGTGGCGCTTGGGTGCGTACATACACGGGTGGGGGTTCGGGGCGTACATACCAGGGTGGGGTGGGGGTTCGGGGCGTACATACACGGGTGGCGCTTGGGTGCGTACATACACGGGTGGCGGTTCGGGGCGTACATACACGGGTGGCGCTTGGGTGCGTACATACACGGGTGGGGGTACGGGCCGTACTTCCACGGGTGGGGGTACGGTCCGTACATACCCCTGCCCACGCTCTGCGTGCCTGGGTACGGGCCGTACCCATGCCTTTGGTGTGTGGGTACGGTGCGTCCCACCATTGTTGCGGGCCGTGGGGTCCGCACCGTACACAGGCCTTGGGGGCGTGGCTACGGGTCGTACCACGCGTACCCCTACATGACCCCAGCAATGCTGGTACGAGCTGTACCAAGGCCTTTCTGACGTGGGTACGGGCCGTACCGCTATTGTTGGAGTGACGTAGGGGGACGCGTGGTACGTTCCGTACCCACGCTCTTGCGGCCTGGGTAGGGTACGTACCGGTTCGCGTGACCATCCACTTCCGTTGTGGCGGACGCTTGCGTTGCTGGCCTTGCCCCCACCCCCTGGAAGTGACCAGGCCCTGATGGTCAGGTATGTCCAGGCCATGTGTGATTTGGTACCATGTG